>NC_022018.1:55684521-55700263 GCF_000317375.1 Microtus ochrogaster
TGCTGCAAAGCCTTGAACTCTGTGTGGGGTCTTTCCAGGACGTACAGACACATCAAGCTGGCCAGCAAGCTCTCTTCCGGCTGTGACTATGCTCTGTTCAAGGTAGGCTCTGCTCAGGGGACAGAGTCCACGGTTTTCCCTTCATGGATGACTGGGGTGTGCACAGATGCTCGAGTCTGGAGGGAAGAGAGTCTCGAGGATGGAGCCCAGGCTATTAGCCTGGCTTCTAAACTAGCTTGAACATCAACATTGTGTGTGTGTGTGTGTGTGTGTGTCTGGGAGCATTCCTTATGTCCAGTCCAGTCCCATCTTGGAGGCACTACCATCAGCATTTAGAGATTTCTCTGGGTGTCTTCTGCCCAGCAAGGTCTGGGGACCACAGAGCCAAGCCTGGGATGTTTACCCTAGTCCACAGAAGTTCTGACCCAGAGGCACCCTGTTCAGTAAAGGTGACAAGCACACAGAGAAGGTTACAAAAGGTGGCAACAGTGAGGCTCAGTGGCTTGTGGGGTTTTGGAAGAGGCCTGTGTGGGAGGCTGAGTGATTGGTGGCAGCACCTGCTTGTGCAGATGGCATATAGGTAAGAGAAGCAGGCCTAGTTAAGGCCTGGGTACAGAGCAGACAAGGCTATATGCCAAGAGAGTTTGGTGCCCACTTCCCTTAAAACAAAAGGAGGCAGTTGATCTGCCATTCCTCACAGGATGGCATCCAGCCCATGTGGGAAGACTACAGGAACAAGCGGGGTGGCCGTTGGCTGCTCAGTCTTGCTAGACAACAGCGCCACACGGAACTGGACCGTCTGTGGTTGGAGACAGTGAGTGGCGGAAAGGGTTGTGGGTGTGGGCCTCCAAGGGGAAGTGGTCTCAAAGCTGGTAGGGTGGACCCTTAACATTCCCCCTCTGGGCCCAGTTGCTGTGTCTGCTGGGGGAGAGTTTTGAGGAATTCAGCCAGGAGGTGTGTGGAGCCGTTGTCAACATCCGCACCAAGGGGGACAAGATTGCTGTGTGGACAAGCGAGGCTGAGAACCAAGCAGGAGTGATGCACATTGGGTGAGAGACAGCCCTGTCTGCATGGGTTCTGGAGCCGGGATGGTTGGTGGCTTGGCCTGCAAGGGAGACCTCTGGAACCCTCCGTACTAGGAGTGTAGATCCAAACCATTTTAACTAAAGCCTTCATTGTCACTGAAGGGTTCTGTGGGTGGCTGGCCTTATCTATGAGTAGGCGAGGCTGTGGCTGGAACCAGGGTGGTCGCTGAACAAGATAGCTTGGCCTAGATGATGTTGGCCATCTTTCCCATCTCCCCCTCCAGTCACGTATACAAAGAGCGTCTGGGCCTCTCTACGAAGACCATCATTGGGTACCAGGCTCATGCAGACACTGCTGCCAAGAGCAATTCTTTAGCCAAGAACAAGTTTGTGGTGTGAAGCCGACCTCAGCCACCGGTCCTGGGACACCCTCCTCCTGCAGTTTGGTGAACAGGGAAGTGTGCCCTGTGGATCGCGGGACAGACAGCTTGGCTCTTTACCTGTCTCGGAATACACATATGCACCCCCACCTTAGATAAGCTCTCACTATGTTGCCCAGGTTAGCCTCCTATTTATGGGTTTACAGCATCCTTCCGCTCCAGCCTTAATAACAGGGGTTACAGGAGCTGAGCTCCCCGTTGTGTCTGGGTTCATGAAAGACTCCTTCCCCATTTGTTAGGCCCAGGCCTGTGGCAGCTGGCCAGTGTTTATAAACCACACTTGACCCCTAGCTCTCTGTGTGGCCATTTGGCAAAGGCAGGGTGAAGCCAAGTCCTGGCTCAACCCCGTCAAATGAGGACAGGAGAATCCTGTGACCAACACTTCTCTGTGCCTGTCAGGAAAAGGGACTGGGTGAGCTGAGGCAGGCTCTTCTGTCTTGGAAAAAGGCTCTGGGCCACTATTGTTAAAAGTAGTTCAGGTTTTCTGGTGAGCATTGCTTTGCAGTTTGGGTGCCCATCCTAAACCTTGTCCTTTCCCTACACTAGTTGTGACTTGGTCCTCGGATTGGCTGCCCTTCCTATTTGCTGTACCCCCACTACTGGAGTAGGTTAGAGGGCAAACACTGGCATTTGTAAAGACAGGCAGGCTCTGGGGACTGAGAAGGCCTCCCAGTTCTCTCAAGATGGGATAAGAGTGCAGTGGGTTGTGTGTGTCTCCTGCCCGAGGGCAAGGCTGAAATGGAGGAGTGATAAACCCTAACACCATGAAGAAATTACTGGTGGTGGTTGGGCCTCTCCATGGTTTAGAAGGGGTCCACTTGGGGCTAATGACACCTTTTGTATCTGTTCTTAATAAACCGGAATAAATGTGGAATCTAAATATTCAGGATCCAGGCTTTCCTAACCATGGATCTGGCTCGTCCTGCTTCAACAGGACTCCAGTGAGTCCCAGGTACCAAGGAAACCAGAGAAAGCCCGAGTTGGTGTGGGAAGGAGCTATGATAGGAACAGGCACAGCAGGCACTCCAGCCCCAGGGGCGCCATCCACTGTGTAGATGCTCGGCAGTATTCACGGGTGCCGCCCTCTCCAACCGCTCATCCCTGGAGATGGACGCCACTGGTTCTGAGCCTCCGACTGGAGGCCCAGGGTCTTCTCACTTGGGTCGCCAGGGCTGTGGGTTGGCTCATCTCAAGTCTCTGGAGAAATGAGGCCATTGCTGCCATGGCAGGTCGGAGGGAGATGGAGAGTTGGGGGCTCCTCAGAGGTGGGGTTGGTCTGGCTGGAGGTGTAGCCAGAGCTTGGCCCAGAAACAGGTTCTTGGGGAAGGGTGAGGCCGGCTGGATGGAGTGGAGGGGCAGTGAACGAAGAATGGGGCGTGGCTCCAAGGAGAAGCAAGGTTCAGAGCTGAGGCTGACTAGGGTGGAGCTCCAGAAGGCCCGAGGCCGGTTGGGGGCGGAGTCTGGGCAGGTCAGAGGCAGAACCCGAGTTGGGGGGGGGGCGCGATCAGTGGCTGGCTAGGGGCAGTTTTGGGCGTGGCTTCTGGAGGACGGCGGCTGGGAATGGTCAGAGCCAGGGATCACTTAAGCTCGGTTGGGGGCGGAGTCGTGAGCGTGGGCGGAGCTCCGGGAGGACAGAACCCGGCTGGGACGGGGGCGTGGGCGGGCGGAGCTCCGTGAAGACTGAGACCCGCTGGGGAGGAGCGTGGGCTGACTCCGTGGGCGGGGCCGGGACGCTGTAGGGAGGCGGGGTCGGATGAGGGCACCGCACTCCGGGTGTGGCGGTCCCAGCGCCGGGGGCGGCGCCAAGGCGGGCGGGGCGGCCGGCTCGCTGTGTGGCCTTGGCCATGAAGCCGCAGCCGCCGGGCTAGGCCCGGGGCGGCTCCAGGCCTGGGCGGCCCGCAGAGGGCTGAGCCCGTCCCCGGCTCCGGTTCTCGGGGCGGCGGGTCACCACTCACCATGCCCGGCAAGCACCAGCATTTCCAGGACCCTGAAGTCGGCTGCTGCGGGAAATACTTCTTGTTTGGCTTCAACATTGTCTTCTGGGTGAGCGCGGGGTCCGCTTCGCGCCCTGCGCTGGGGAGGGGGACGAGGCAGCCTCAGTTTCTGGGCGGGGGGGAGACCCTCCTCAGGAGTTTGAGACCGGGGACTGTCCCCGACCCCTTCCACCCGGATTTCCAGTCCCCAAGAACTACTCTCGGGGAGCTACTGGGATTACTGAGGGGCGGGACCCAGTCCCAGCAGAGGGGCGGGGGGCCTTGGGAGTCTCGCGTTGCAGCCCCAAGTTTGGGCGAAAAAGGGGGCGGCGTTTGCAGGAAGACTGCAGGGGCGCGGTAGTTGCTGGATGAGCCCCGCCCCGCCTCCTGGCCACTCCAGCTACTGGCAGGGTGTGTGAGGTTCTTGAGGTTGGGTCCTATTCCTAGTCTATCTTCACAGACTAGGAGCTTGTGAACCAGGAGGTTAGGAAGTGACAAAAGCCAAGGCCTCTGGAACTGCAGACAGGAGCTCTGGTTGAGAGCAGGGAGCTGTCCCTTGGGAACAGAATTCAGCATTCCATTGCTGCGGGAACAGAGGCTTCCCTCCCGGGTGGCATCTGCATCCGGTCCCTGCCAAGTCATCTTTCTTTTCTTCCTCCCCCTCCTATTGCCAAAGCGGGCTCTGCATGCTCTCCTTCTCGCCAGGCCTTTCCAACTTGTTTCCAGCAGGATTCAAGGACTCTTCTCCACCCACGTGCTGCCGGTTTTGCCCTGTGGTGGGTGCCTTGGATCACAGCAGCCTTCTGCTCTGGAGGGTTTGGGCAGCTGCGGGAAACACTGCCCTGGAAGTCAGAGGGCCTGAGTGTAACAGGCCTTGTCCAGAGGCCTTGGGGCAAGCCACCTTTACTCTCTGGGCCTCCGCTTTTCAACCTGGGAGTGGGTGGCATTGGAGTTTGTCCTTCTTGGTTGTTAAATAATGGTTTTTGTTGTTGGGACGTCAACAACAAAAGCCCATCCTGGCCCGGAATTTGCTGCAGTTTTCCCTTGTGAGCTTCCCGGGTGCTGGGATTTATGGTATGAGCCATCACAGCGAGTTTCGTGTTGAAGTTCTAATGAGGCACAGTCTCCCCACTACCTTATTATTATCTGTAATTTACGGGGGTGGGGAGGGGCTGAATGACTAGAGCCAAGAGGTTAAGTCATTTGCTGAGAGTGATAGATGCCTATCAGTGACTGGAGGGGCAACACTGCAGTAACCCTGAGTGTGTTTCTGTTGTTTGGCAAATATGATGGTCCTGGCTTTGTTCTGAGGTCTGGGCAGGGGAGTGGAGGTGGGCAGAACACTGAGGTCCTGTGCTTGGGCAGTGTGGAGCTTCAGAGCAGAACTAGGTCAGATCTAGCTGACTGTGGGTATATGGGAGGGTGACAGAGGACCTGGATATGGGGAGGGGTCTGGACCCTTGAATTCCTGATGCCCCGCCTCCCAAGTGTGGGGATTATAGGTCTGTGCCACCCTTCTGGCTCCACCTATGCCATCTGGACACCGGCTACAGGTTCTTCATCTGGGCAGCCTGTGTTCACTTCATCACCTCAATCTTTCTCATCGTTTTGCTTCAGTTCCTGGCTTGGAGAGCCATGACTGCCAAGGCCAGCCACCTCTCACCCCTGATCCTGGGCCACTCCCTGGACACGCGGTCTTTGAGGAGGACCATTAGGGTAGAGTGAGGCTATCCAGTCTCCACTTCCGTCCACCCTTTCCTTGCCTGGTCCTGGGTTCTATCCACCTCTGGATTCTTCCTGGAAATGCCTTTCCTGTGCTGTTTCTGCAACCAACATCCCTTCTCCGGCCCCTTCCCATCTGATCTGTCATCTTTGGACAAGAGACCAGCTAACGTTTTGTTTCCCCCAAACATCTCCTTGTTCAAAGCAACCCCACTCCTCCTCCTGCTCCTTTTCTAACTTCCCCAGCCTCCTGCTTGGTCTCCATCTGCCCTCTTTTGCCCTTCACACCAGGGTCCAGCCTTAGCCTCCTGTTTTTCCTTCCCCTCCACAGGCATTTCAGCTTGTTGGGACACTGGCATTCCCCTGGCTCCATCCTCACATCTCCCCTCCTGTTTTAGATATCCCAGGGTCCCAGGCAGCTGTTGGCCCTGTGAGCACAGTGGAGAAAAGGCTCTTGGCCCCATGTGGCTGATCCCTATAGAGAGGAAACATTGAACAAATAAACAGATATCCAGGTGGCTGGAGAGAGTGGTGGGCTTCAACTGGGGTTTGAGTGTCAAGGAGGCATGAGACGGAGAGAAGGGTTCCAGATAGAACATCCAGAAAAGGCTAAGATCCTGGGGTCATCTTCAGCTGCATCGTGAATTGGAGGCCAATCTTGACTACATTGAGACCCTTTCTCAAAAAAAAAAAAAAGAAAAAGAAAAGAAAGAAAAAACAAAACCAAAACAAAGACACAAGTATACCTGGGACCAGATGCTTTCTGAGCCAGGGGGACCTCTCAGCGGGATTCTACTGTATGTGGAGAGTCCAGGAAGGGGCTGAGGTCCAGTCTGAGGCTTGGGGTGGCTTCAGTTCCTCTAACTAGCCTATGGAAAAGACTCTCTGAAGGTATCCTAGGTAGATGCACCACCAAGTCCCATTCACAGCCTGGGCACGTCTTCCCAGCTTCCTGATGCTCTTCAAGGAGGGGGTGTAAGGGAGAGTCAGTCCTGGTCTGGTGTCCAGCTCTGACCTCTGGCTGCTTTTGCAGGTGCTGGGAGCCCTGTTCCTGGCCATCGGCCTCTGGGCCTGGGGCGAGAAGGTAAGAGAGTGGAACCTGGGGGCAAGCTGAGAGGAGGGTCACTCCCTCACTGGTCCACTCCCCCATGTGCAGGGCGTTCTCTCCAACATCTCAGCGCTGACAGATCTAGGCGGCCTTGACCCCGTGTGGCTGTTTGTGGTGGTTGGGGGTGTCATGTCGGTGCTGGGCTTCGCTGGCTGTATTGGGGCCCTCCGGGAAAACACCTTCCTGCTTCAGTTCGTAAGTGTCTCTCCACCCCAGCCAACACTGGAGCCCCCTGAGCTCTTTCCATTCAGTTCTCTCCTAGGCATGGTGGCCAGACAAGGCACAGGGAAAACCACGCTGTCTTTTGTCGATACAAAACAGTATTTATAAAGGGAGGGAGCAAGCTCGGTGATAGATCACTTGCCTAGCACACACAGGGCTCTCTCTGGGTTCCCTGCTGCAGGACTGGAAGGAGGCAGCACCCGAATAATAGTGGGTAGAGAATGGAGACCGTGGCTCCCTTAGGTCTAGCAAAGCAAGTGGGGAGCTGTTGCCTGTGGAGTCCCTGGAGTCCTGCCTCTCCAATGCCTACCATTTGTATGCCCCCAACCCAGTTCTCTGTGTTCCTTGGCCTCATCTTCTTCCTGGAGCTGGCGACAGGGATCCTGGCCTTTGTCTTCAAGGACTGGATTCGAGACCAACTCAATCTCTTCATCAACAGCAATGTTAAAGCCTACCGGGACGATATTGACCTTCAGAACCTTATCGACTTTGCTCAGGAATATGTGAGTGTGATATCCATCATGGGTCCCGTTCAAGCAGTCCCTGATGGGCACACAAGAGAGGGAGCAAATTCTCTGCATGCATGGACGACTTCCTCAGCTACCCAGGCCAGCAGATGCCAGGGAAGGAACCTAGGAGAGCCCCTGTCCCTGGAGAAGCCAGTTCCCGCTTAATCCCCAGGCTTCCTTGTGCCTAGCCCTGTAGGGACGCAGGCGCATGAAACTGGGGCCAGAGGAGGAAGTGGAAACGCAGTGCAGGTCTCTTTCTTCTCAGTCTGGGCCCAGACTATCTACGGAGGCTGTGTTGCTGGTACCCCTTACTGAGCCTCAGAGTTTGCACGACATTCAGCTGCCAGCCCCCTTTCACTTCCAGCATAGCCACTTAGGTTTGGTGACAGGGACTCTAAGAAATGCATTGCTGGATGGTTTCGTCCTTGTGCAGACATCAGAGCAAATCTAGCAACATAGTGGCTTAGTTTCTTTTTTCAGTTTTATTATTTTTCTGTGTATGTACATGTATGTGCACCATGTGTGTGCCTGATACCTGTAGAGGCTGGGAGATGGCATTAGATCCTTGGAACTAGAGTTACAGTTAGTTGTGAGTCACCACATTGGTGCTGGGAATTGAACCTGCGTCCTGGGGAAGAGCAGCCAGTGCTCTAACCACTGGTCTGTCTCTCCAGCCGGAGTATAGCTGCCTCTGCTCACTCGGTGCTGTGCACTGTCTGTAATGATGAGACCAGTTCGCACACCCAGTCCTCACAGTTCCTTAGGGCGCTCCCTGCCACACCCAGTCACCTTCATAAGATTTGGTTCTGGGACACAGCAGTACCTTGGAGCTGCCCAAGGGTGGAAGCAGTCACGTAGCCCGAAGTTCCCGTGTTCTTTCTTTCTCTATTCAGTATGGAACTGGGACAGGCCCTGAGCCAGGTGCGGGGAGATTCAGGGTTTTTAAAATGTGCAGCCTGTTCCCTTCGTGATGGCAGTGTGGTGGGGGAGGTGGTGGTGAACATACAGAACAGGGCTATGGGGGCAGGGCAGGGAAGAGGGGGGAAGGAGTTGGTGGGTGGTGTGAAGGACAAGACTGTTCCGCAGCAGGGACAACAGGCACTTAGCAGGTGATGGACAGGTGCTGGCTCTGTTGTGTCTGAGAGCTGCACACACAGCCACATGGCAGGTGTCATGGGAGCTTGTGTCCGTCACTAGAGCTGGCTCTTGCTCATCCTGGAGCCTCCCTGGCCCTCACGGCCAGCTTCTCAGCAGCTGGGACCGTTCACTTAGGGCTGCACTGTTATGTGCTGCAGGCCTGTGGTGGCCATGGTCACATCTGGGAAGGTTAGCAAGGATATCCTAGGGAGGGATGTGTGTTTCCAGCATGAGGCCAGCAGGAGTTTGTGGAGTGGGTTGGGATGGAAAAGCTGGCTGGGTTCCTCTCCTGTCCCTGCAGTGTAGGTTTTGCAAAATTCCTGAGGCAAGTGTGGAGGGATTCAGTGTGTAGACACGAGGGTCTATAGTGCCTCCCGGTGTAGACACAAGGGTCTATAGTGCTTCCCAGTGTAGACACGAGGGCCTATAATGCCTCCCAGTGTACACATGAGGGTCTATAGTGCCTCCCGGTGTAGACACAAGGGTCTATAGTATCTTTGTCCCCTCAGGACTTGCTCTTGCTTCTGCCCCTCATGAGGAAGCCACAGCCTTCATGCTGTGTCCCACCTTTCAGAGTCACCAACCTACTCCAAGTCTTGTGGACTCTGGTCTGTTGGCTTTGGGGATTGGAGTTGCCAGCCAGCCAGCTCTGTCCTTTGGGTTTGCCCCAGATGGGAAGGGTGAGGCTCTGGGTTAGGCCTGGTCACCGGTGTGTGCCCCTGGAGAGCAGACTCTCCTGTCTTCCTAGTGGTCTTGCTGTGGTGCCCGAGGGCCCAATGACTGGAACCTCAATGTCTACTTCAACTGCACTGACTCGAACCCAAGCCGTGAACGCTGTGGGGTGCCCTTCTCCTGCTGTGTTAGGGACCCTGCGGTGAGTGGGACCCTGGGAGGAGGCAGGCTCCCGAAGCCGTGGGAGGTGTGTGTCAGTGTGCACTGGTGTCCACGAGAGTTGAGAAGTCTGGAGTTTTGCTGCAGATGAATGGGCACGACAAGACCCAAGCTTCTGTTTGCTTTTCTGTGGAGGAGGAGTGTCATAGTTCAGGACCCAGGGAGACCATCAGGGAGACCATGGCAGTTCCCTTAGCATACTAACGGTCCGTCTCCCCCTCAGGAAGATGTCCTCAATACCCAGTGTGGCTATGACATCCGACTCAAACTGGTGAGAGAGGCGGGGACAGGGTTGAGGGTACCTGGGATACACGGGTGGCTTGGGGCCTCTCATAAGCTCCCTTGGTAGATCTTAGGGCTTCTATGGGGTGGAACTGGTCCCAGATGGGTCTGAGGTCTTGGATGCTCACCCATCTCTGTGGAGGGAGTACCTGCTGTGGTTGGCATTGCTCTAGACCTTGGTGACTCAGTGCTCATGCATGGCCTCTGTACTCAAGGGAAGGAGGGAGAAAGACAGTAAACGTTAGACATGGGCAGTCAGTCACGCAAGCTCGGGGGCTGATGAGGAGGTCTGTGTGCTCAGGGAAAGCCTCTTCAGACCAGAGGCAGGCTAAGATCTGTACAAAGGCCCTGTGGCAGAGT
Organism: Microtus ochrogaster; assembly: GCF_000317375.1. Taxonomy (NCBI): domain Eukaryota; kingdom Metazoa; phylum Chordata; class Mammalia; order Rodentia; family Cricetidae; genus Microtus; species Microtus ochrogaster. Next base: position 55,694,191 of record NC_022018.1, read on the forward strand.
TCCAGGAAACAGACATTGTCAGGGAGGACACTGGAGTGGGGGTGGGCTTGGGAAGAGGGATAGACGGGAGCCGAGGCTCACAGCAGCAGGCAGGCTGAGCCCGGTCCTGTGTTTCCGCAGGAGCTTGAGCAACAGGGCTCCATCTACACCAAAGGCTGTGTGGGCCAGTTTGAGAAGTGGCTGCAGGACAACTTGATTGTGGTGGCCGGGGTCTTGGTGGGCATCGCCCTCCTGCAGGTACGCCCTTGGCTCGCTTGCCCTCCTCTCGCCCGAGGCCTTCCACTCTCCCTTACCTGCTGTTTGTCTTACAGATACTTGGCATCTGCTTGGCCCAGAACCTCGTGAGTGACATCAAGGCAGTGAAGGCCAACTGGTGAGGCTGCCAGGGGTGATGGCCACGTGCCAGTGTAATGGGCCTCTGGCGGGGGCCACTAGGATGTGCAGCTTCGCTCAAATGGCAGGCCTGCGGGGCGTCTGTTATGATCTGAGTCCCGAGACTTTGTGAGCAGGTGCGCGTTGCCCGCTGGGGGAGCCACTGGACTGTTGGCCACAGAGCTGTGTGAGGGGTGTGTTCATGTGTGTGGGTGTGCACACTCAGGAGTGCACCTGGAGTCAGCACCCCACTGCTGTGAGGCCATGGTCTGTCCAGGGCTCTATGGGAAGATGTAGCCAGGTGGGTAGGGAACTCACACTGGTCTCCTGTGTGATGTATCTGTGTAGTTGTGGAATGGGCTTAGGAGTCTGCTGTTTCCAGCCTCTTCTTACTGTGATCTTGAGCCCCGCCAGACGCACGCCTTGGTTTCAGTGTCCAGGCCTCTTGAAGGAGTCCAAGAATTTTCTCTCTCCCTTGCCTCTCAGGAGCACCCATGGTGATGGCTACAAACTACTCAATAAACAGCACTTGGAAAAACAGTGGCTTATCCTCACCATCTCCGAAGGGTCTGTTGGCAGCACAGCCTCAGAGCTCTCCAGGGAGGGCCCTGGCCTGAACCCAACCGCCTAGCCAGGTCTCCTAGGTCCGGGTGACTTATGCACCCGAGATAGCCTTTTCAATGGGTGTGTTGCCTTAAAGACCGCATCCCCTGCTTCTCCCGAAGAATGGCTGTGTGGCCACACCAGCTTCTCAGTGTCTGTGTCATCTGCATCAGGATATGGAGACAGACACCTCACCTGGGGTACCTGGCCCCAGCACCCGAGAGTTGACCTTTCCAACCTGGTGAACACCTCAGTGCTTCTCTTTCAGCCTCAAGAAAGGCATAAAGATCTGAAGAATGGGGTGCTGGAGATCACCCCTAAGAGGGTGTAGCCTGGTGGACTGTAGATGTGCTGGGCACCGAGGTGGGCATCAGAATGTCCAGGAGAGTGGCTGAGCTATGGGAGCAAGGAGGGTGACCCTCTCCATGGCCTGCAGTGGTGCCTTGAGGCCACTAGAGGGCACCTCAACACCACAGTCTCTGCCGCTGGCTTTCCTTTACACCCTCGCCTCAGTACCTACCCGGGCTTGCAAACTAGAAGCAAACCAGCTCAGCTGTAGGCAGTATAAGCCTAAAGGGATAGCACGTGTGAAGCGACTCTTCTCTGCCTTTTCCCTGTGCTGGACGAAAGGAGGGATGGGCTGGTCCAAAGGTCACAGCTCTGGTGCCCAAGTTAAACGAGTGGGATAGAGTGGTGGGACCTGCTTTGCCTTGACCTTGATCAGTGCTGGAGACCAGGCAGAAAAAAGTTTCTGTGATGACGAACTATCTGTGTGTAAGTCAGGTGATGATGGTGGTCTGCTCGGGAGTGCAGGGGGGTACAGTGGGGACTGTGTCAGTGGGAACTGTGTCGAGACAGGCCCTCACCCACAGGAGCCAACTGCTGCTCCGTTGTAGCTACTGCTATGGTGTGGGAATGTGGGACTGACAGCGGAAATCTCAGAGAAGCCGGACGTCTGTAGGCTCTTGTAAGACAGCCAGATTTTAACTCAGACCTACAGGCAGCACCGAGAGCCCGGGGCCCAGCTTCAGCTCCTGTGTTAGCATCACTCGTGACGACTGAGCCATGTGGGGTGCTGGGAGCTGCAGCCATGTAGGCTGACCAGGCGGTGTGCACCTGGTAGCTTTGACCCCTGGCATAGGCTGCACAGAGCTCCTGGTGGCCCTGGCTGTGGTCGTATGTACACTGCAATAAATACAGCTCCGAAAGCATCGATTTTTCTCATTTCAGATGGTTTCATTTCTCCCTCAAAGCTCGCATCTCCCTTGTGGATTGCAATTTCTTTTTTTGATGAGGAAGCAGACTCAGAGGGGAGGGAGGCTGCCTGGGGCACAGGAGGCACAGAGCCTCCTACCCCCTTGTGCTGCAGCTTGGCATTGCATGTGTCTTCTTAGCAACCAATGAAGGGTGTAAAGTTATCTTTCTTCCCCAAAGGTGACATCCAAATCTACTTAGGTACTAGTGACACAGGAGGGAGAAAGGCCAAGTCCCTGCCCAGTGCTGACTCCTCACGGGGGACAGATGGTGAGGAGGCAGGCATTTTGTTGGTAATGTGTGCAATGAGGGTGAGTGACAGCTGGGAGCCTGGGTGGAGGCTCGGGAAGGGTGCCATCTCTGGGGAACAGCCATCTAAGTTTTGGCGACAGCTTCTGTAAGGCCTCCAAGGCCGTGATGGGGTTGGTGTGAGGGAGCTGGGCTGGCAGGAACGATGTGTAAAGGGCGGAGAGCATGGGCACAGGAAGTGGAGGTGCCAGGGTCTAGAACCCAAGTTGATGAGATGGTGTAGACCAGACCGGAGTTTTCCAGAGGTCTCCACCCATTCATCCATGCTGAGCAGCCACTCTGCCTACCTGTCCTTCCACACACGGACCCCGCACTGCTGATCACAGACTCTGCAACCATCGCTCACACAGGAGGCCCCAGCCAGAGACTGGGGTTTCCGCAGCAGAGGCAGGCAAGGAGCAGTCACTGGTGGTGCGAGGTGCGCTGAGAAGCACGTGGTTATCCTGAGTCAGCTTCTTGCTCTGACAAGAAGCCTCAGAAAAATCAAAGAAGAGTGGTTTCTTTTGGCTCACAGTTTCAGAGGATCTGGTCCATCGTTGCGTGGTTCCTTCCTGTGGGCCTGTGGTTAAGGTTAGGGTAATGCTAGGGAGGGCATTGTGGAAGAACTGCTTGACTCAGGGCAGGCAGAAAGCCCAAGGGAAGGGGCCTGGGACAAGGCATAACTCCCAGGGACTTGTGCCAGACCACTCTCTCCGGCTAGTCCCTCTTTTTATCAAGAAGCCACCAGTGGGTTAGTGAAGCCAGAGTCCTCATGAGCCTGTCACTTCCCAAAGGTCTTGCCTCTAGACACTGCTGTATAAGAACCAAGCCTTCAAATGCATGAGCCTTTGGGAGGGTATTTCAGATCCAAACCATAAACCACTTCTCAGTGCACTTTGGGGTTGATTAGGGACCCACTTCCATTCCCACGACAGTTCGTGGAGCAGTTCCTGTACCAAGCGGTCCTCACCATCAGAGGGGCCTTTGCAGTTATGCCTAAAACACAAGGGAGCAGACAAGGCTTCCATCATGCATCTGTCTAGGTGGGTCCCCGGTCAGTAGGGAGCAAGGACGCCTTCCAGCTCTGTCAGGATGGAGTACACACGAGTGCCAAATGTGGTGTCTTCCAGCGCCCTAGGAAAGGGAGCTAGGATCTCAGGTTAGCCAGAGGACTCCCTCTGACTCCTGATTCCCCCAGGGAGGATGTGAGTGGGGATCTGCGAGGGATAGAGCCCAGGCTGACAAGTCCCTGCGTTTTGGGGATTGAAGGAAGGCATCCTAGGAAAACGAAATCATGTGTTCTTTGGTGACAACCTCTCCAAGTGACCACCAGAGAGCAGCAAACCACACAGCATAGCCCGTCAACCCTGGCCAAAAGCAGGTAACAGGCAATCCCTTTGAATAAGCCAGGTAAGCCAGATAGGCCACTATCCCAGAGACACAGAGGCCTACTGTACTGGTGCCAAGTTCAGGTCTTGCTACCGCTTCATCATCTCCTCCTTGGAGTAGCTGACACCCCCCAGGGAACCTTTCCCTGTGCTCAAGGTAGAATTGGAGAATATGGTAGTAGTGGTGGTGTATGTCATTGCCCACACTCTTTAGGAGACCAAAGCAGCAGGTTCTGCATGCACCTCCATTAATTCAGGTAGGTTTGCTAAGCACCTACTGTGTGCTGGCAGTGTTCTCGGGACTGGGAATACAAAAGGGAAGTGGCCCCCTCCACTCCGACGTCCAGACCTAAGGGGCAGGGGGCTTTGTCTGCAAGGAACCAGATATTCTGAGCCAGTCACATAGTTACATAGCCACTCGGTTCTGCCTCCACAGCAGAAAGCAGCTCGAGACAGGATGTAAACAAGTATCCATGGCTAGGGGCCAGGGACATGATCTGCGGATGCAGTAGCTGGGATGCGATCTAATTTTCAGCTGTCATAAATCTGTGCCTTCCTTTTGATTTCTCTAACATTAAAGCATGGGAAATTATCTTTAGCTCTGGAGCTGGGTTAAAAGAGGCTATAGGTTGGATCTGCCTCACAGGCTGGAGTTTTCTGTCCCCTGATCTGAGGACAGGGACAAAGTGTCACCGCCAGGAACCAAACTGTGGGAGCCAGAGATACAGCTGGTGGGTGGGAGTGTGGAGGCGGAGGTGGAGGCGGAGGCTAGCCTCAGCGAAGGCTGCAGTGGGTGTGAGTGTGGAGGCGGAGGTGGAGGTGGAGGCTAGCCTCAGCGAAGGCTGGAGTGGGTGGGTGGGTGGGTAGGAGTGAGGAGGCAGAGGCTAGCCTCAGCGAAGGCTGCAGTGTGCTTGGCAATGAAGCCCTTGCACAGCCTGGGGGCTCCTCCCCAGCACCAATAAAGAAATCAGAGTGGGCCTCACTGCACAGGCAAGATGGAGTAAAGACTTTGGATTTTAAGATATTTTTGATAGCACAGGTAAAACTGGTACTCATTTTAGCTACAAACACACAACAGATGAAACTAAAGTCTCTTTAGGTCCTCTCTGTCCTCCAGCCCCCTGAGGCTGCAAGGTCATCCCTCGGTGTCCGTGAAATATCCAGGGTGCTCATATAAAATGACAGTAGCTGCAGAGAACCTACAGATATCCTCTTCAGACCTTTATTTTCTCTTTAAACATATATTTTGCCTGCATGTGTACATGCATGCCATACCATGTACATGCCTGGTGCTGCAGAGGCCAGAAGAGGGGGTCAGATTCCCCTGGGACTGGAGTTACAGATGCCTGTGATCCACCACGTGAGTGTTGGGAATTGAACATGTGTATCCTGCAAGAAAGAGCAGCCGGTGCTCTTAACTGCTGACCACAGTTTACTCACTTTTAGCTTATTTCAACTAATATATAAAGGCATAAGGTTGAATATATTAGTGGAGTACTATATAATATTTAAATTTTTTATTAGATTTTTCAATTTTATTTTATGTGTGAGTGTTTATTAGATTTTTCAATTTTATTTTATGTGTGAGTGTTTTGCCTGTGTGTATGTATGTGCACCATGTGTGTGTTTGGTGCCTGTGGCAGTCAGAAGAGAGGGTTGGATCCCCTAAAACTGGAGTTATGGATAGTTTTGAGCCATCGTATGGGTGCTATGAATCAAACCCAGGTCCTCTGCAAGACCAACAAACACCCTTAACCCACCCAGCCTTCTCTCCAACCATGGTGTTTGGATACATGTTACATTACATTGAGTGTTTGAGGATTGGCATACTTATTTCGACCTGAGTTCGATTCCTGGAGCTCACGTGTTGAGAGGGGCAAACTGACTCCTGCAGATTGGACTCTGACTTCCACACAAGTGCACCCCCACCCCCACACTATAAACATTTTTAAAAGGGGGGGGTGACGTTAGCGTAGATGCGGCCACCACAGGCCTGCCTTCGGAGCACGTGTTGGCAGCAGAGGAGTAACAACGCTTCAGTATTTTCACCTGTGGTCGGCCGGATCCTTAAATGCAGAACCTAAGGGTGCAAGTGCACAGGGTCGGCTGTCGCTCTTGCCAGACCTGTCACACATGGACTTTCACATGCTTTAAACTTTGCTTTCAGC
>NC_022018.1:55700478-55736330 GCF_000317375.1 Microtus ochrogaster
AAATAAAAAAATAAACTTTGCTTTCATTTTACACACCCATGGAGAAGGCTTCATACCACCCCTGGTGTTATGAACACCAGGACACTGTCCCCAACTCACTGCCACTTGCTTTCTGTCCCAACATGGGACATGGTATGTGGCAGGCAGTTGGTGGTGTGTCCGCAGGCTTTGCCTCTCAGCAAATGGCAGCGCTGGGCTCTTCCCAGTAGGTTAGTCTGGGGGGAGGTGCGGTCAAACCTTCTCATCTGAGGCTCACACCTGGAGCAGCTGCTGCGTTACTGTGTAGGAGGATGAGGGACAGGGGAGACAGGTGGCCCCAAGTCCTTGCTGATGGCAGAGGTGATTCCAGCAGCGGCCAGCTAGGGTCTCACTTCTGCTTCTCACTCTGATTTCTACCCAGCACTATCTGGGCCCCGAAGAACATGCATAAATCACACAATTAACCCAAAGGATCTTACCGCAGTGATGCCTCCTGTCTCCTTTGTAGATAAATATACAGAGATGAGGACATCACTGCCCTGCATGCAGAGGGGCTTGGGTCCTGCTGCAGCGGTTGTGTGGTGTGTGGATTAGCTGTCCAGGTTGACTGGCTACCTGGAAAAAGGCAGCTGACAGCGAGCTCAGCCTTTCCCAGGCTAGGCCAGCACACCCATATACCCTGAGGGAAACACGCTATAATCACACCGGAGCTGGACCTCCCCGTATCTGTGGGGGCTCACAATTAGAGCTCACAGACTTGTCACTGGTCTTTAGAAGTGGTTTATGATTCACATGTTCAAATACATGGTGTTCAGGTCACCCAAACCCAGAACTGCCTGGAAAGCACCCCTTCCCCTGCTGTCTTCTAATCTTCCTGTGTGTGGGGGGGGGGAGGGGTGGCCACTGTTGCCAGCTCTGTTTGTGCCACTCCCCCACCTAGAGATGGCATATTTACTAGAAAGCAAATCTCAAGAAATGAAGCAAGGCAGACCCGGACCCTCACTGCTAATTTTGCACTGTCCAGCAGCTCTGGGAAATAATTGCCCGTCGGTACATGGAGATGTTCCTGATCCCTTCAGCAGCAGCAATGACAGAGAACTCGGCTGGTTGTGCACTGGCTGCTCCCCATGGCATTTTCTTTACATGAACTGGCCCACTTGGCACAACTCAAGGAGATAGTTCTGTCTGCCCGGTGATGCAGGTGTCCACAGAGCCCAATTGCCTGCTGGATTCCTCCAGGCTGCGTGTGCAGGCAGCCATGATCCTTGCACGCTCACACGCCAATATAATGAATGGTTGGAAGTGGATGGCTGGGTTGGTGTCCATGGGTGGCTTTTGTTTACATAATATCCCTGCCTTGCCCTCCGGGGCAGTCATGGCCATTTACAGTCCCACAAACAATGCAAAGTGACACCTTATCCTGTCGCTAGTGGCCTTTATCTGTCCTTTCCATCTTTGCCAGTGTGTGTGGGGGAGTGTCTTCCTCATAGCGTTTCCCCTGTGAGTATAGTTGAGTGTCTTTTTCATACAGCTCTGCGGACCATGGCATGGACAGAATGCTGCAGCCGGAAGCCCCAGGGCAGGGGAGCCCAGCACTGCAGTAGTGTTTCTGGCTGACGGAAGGCTTCAGAGTGCTGAGGTCCCTGTTGTAGGGAGGGCACGGCTGGCAGAGGAAAGGGCCTAGCAAAGGCACACGGGGATGGGAGGTGGGGATGCTGGGCTGTCCTCTCTTTCCAGCTTTGCTTCTGAGTCCCTGACGCCCAGCTCCAGGCAGGCTGTTTCCTCCGCACTGCCCCCCCCACCAGCTGGAGTTATAACGCAACCCTAGATAGAGAGGGGCGCTCCTCACACATCAAAGAAGGCATCTCCAAGAGGGATTCTATCCCAAAGCCTCTAGTGAGGAAAGGCTGGGGGCCCCTCGCTGCCTCTCTTGACCTTCCTGCCCCTCCCACCCTGCTCTATCAGCCGGGAGCGTACATCCTCATTAACACGGTTCAGTGGTCAGCTTGGTAATTGATCTCCCTCTGGCCCAGTGTGGACGTCGGCTAATGGGGATGAATGGGGCGGGAGGTGCCGTGAGGGATGATCACTTGGAGGCCCACACAGGGAGCAGAGGCAGGCAGGAGATGGAGATGCTGAGCTGGTTGGTCTGGAAGTCTGGCGTCCATGGCTGTTTCTGCTCCCCCTGCCCCCCACCCCCCACTCCAGGCCCTGCAGCTGACAGGCGGCTAGATAGGTAGAGAGTGGCCCTGGATTCAGCTGCCACTGGCCCCAGGGACAGAGCCCAGTCCTGGGAGCGAGACTCCAGTTCTAGAGAAGCGCTGGGGAGGCTGTGAGCACTGCAGCCTCAAGGTTAGGCAGGTGATGACTCCAGCTTCTCAGTGTGGGGATCCTCCAGGATAGGCCAGCAATGGGGGCAGATGGGAAACGAGGTTCTTTTGCTTAGTCAGTCGACAGGGATTTATCGAGTGCTCACAGCGAGCCAGGCGCTGGGCGAGGAGTTGGGGTAGACACGAGGTGGGGGAGAAAGGTAGGAGGGAACAGTGTGAAGCATGCAGAGGAGATTCGGTGCCGGGAACTATTTAGAAAGGGATCCGGAAGGTACGTGTGCTGAAACCTGAATGGAGACCAAGGAAAGATTCGGAGCCAAGAAGACAGGCCTGCGGTAGGAACTGGCTGGGTACACGTGAGAGATCGGAGGGGCCCCCGCAGAGGAGATACACCACAAGGAGGAGGTGAGCTCAGACACTGGCTGAAATAAAGCCAGGAGCGATTCACGGCCAAGGCCAAAAGGCCAGTTGCCAGGTTTAAGGGGCCACATCCTTCTGATGTGACACTGGCCAATCACAAAGGCAGAAGATGATGTCATCAGGGTCAGTTGTGCCTGAAAACCCTGGGGAAGTCAGTTTAGGGGATAGCCACGGTGCCAGAAATGGTGAAAATAGACACTCAGGGGCATTTGGGCTAGCCTCAGACTGCTTTAGAGGTATACAAGAGTCCTCTCTGACCCTTCAGGTAGAAGTCACGCACAGGGCAGGCTTTCTGCCTCGTCCAGCCTCTGCCTGACTTGTGAGCCTGACTCAGACAATCCTCCCAACAGCCAGAATGCCTATAAATGTGTGCGAAGGAGACGGGGTAAAGTCTCACACTGGAGCAGGGTGCAGTCAGCTGGCAGGCAAGCAGGAGCATTCTAGAATTCTTTCCGGATCTCAGACATTAAACCCACGTATGCTTTTTATGGGCAATTTAAGTGGTTTTCAAGGGTAATGTTGACTGTTCTCTTGATTTTTGCCATATGTACTGATTTTGCTGTTGAATACCCAAGCTGTGTGCTGTTGTCATGGTTCTTGTGGGGCTAAGAGGTGCTGCAGACCTGTTGTGAGCAAGTGCTGGAAACCCAGGGGGAGGCCTTGTGTGGAAGGATCCCAGTGACTCACCCCTGCCTCACGGTATGCTGACACCCCCATATCCTTGCTGAGTTTGACCCTCACCCCATGGTGCTACATCTCCCTTGAGGCCTGGTAAGTCCCTCTTTGTCTCAATTCCTCCCTCCCTTCCTCCCCCCCACCCCTTCTACCCTTTCTTTCTTCTTCTCTTTTTCTCTCTGAGACAGTCTTACTATGTAGCCCAGGCTGGCCCTAAACTTGTGATCCTTTTGCTACAATTACAGGTGTGTGTCACCATGCCCAGTTTACTCTCTTGAAGGTCCTGGTGTATGCAGTGCTCTGTTGCCGTAACAACACCATCGAGAATTGACCTCAGTGACTAGAGCTTATTTGGCTCATGGTTTCAGAGAGTTCAGGATAAAGTCTCCCGGTTCCATCATTGCTGGCCTGAGATGAGGCAGAATGTCTTGGTCAGTGGGCACAGGGGATAGAGGAAGCTGCTCACTTTATAACATCTAGAAAGCAGAGAGAGGAAGGGTCCAGAAACAAGACACACCCCAATGAGCTTCTTCCTCCAATGGGTTAATCCATTGATGTGCTCATCACCCTCCTGGCCCAAGCATCTCTAAGGAGTGCCACCAGCCAGGGATGCCTATGGGGACATTTTATACCTAGATTGTAACCATCCTCCTCAAATGTTCCTTCCTGTCCCTTCCTGTCCCTGCTTTAGGCTTCTCCACACCCTCATCTAGAGAAAAAGACAGTCCAGTTGGCCCTCTGTATTGGTGTGTTCTGTAGCTGTTAATGCAACCAGTCATGGCTCAAACATTTTAAAAATTATGTCTGTACTGAGCCTGGGCAGATTCCCTCCCTGTCATTATTCTCTAAACAATACAGTGTAATAACTATCTACGTAGTGTTTGTTAAGTATAATAACTAATCTGGAGATAATTAAACGACATTTATGGGTGCTGTCGTTGGAACGTGTAGTGCCTCCCACATGATCATGTGGGTGAACACTTGGCCCCCAGCTGCTGGTGTTGAGTTGGAAGACTAAAATTTTGAGCACCTACCTGATGGATAAGGGTCACTGGGGTGGCCTTGAAAGTGCTATTTACTTCCTGTTCTGGCCTGAGCATTCTGCTTCCTGATCTGCCGAGATGTACACAGTCTTGTTACATTGTTACCCACTCCTGCAGCCAAGCCTTCCACATCATCGTGGATAGTGGAAGGCTGCTTACTGAAATGGTGAGACAGAACACTCCTTTCCTACCCTTTGATAACAGCACTTGGGAAGTAGAGGCAGCTGGGTCAGGAGTCTGAGGTCAGAATTGTCTGCAGAGGGCATGCAAGGCCAGCCTGAGCCACGCGAAACCTCATTTCAAAAGACAAAAGTAGCAACAGCAAAAATCCTTCCCCTTCTTAAGGTGAATTTTTTTTTTTTTTGTCACAGTGAAAAAAATGGGAAAAAGCCGTACAATGGAGGTTTCAGACCAACACTCTAATAATGCACTCAGGGATAAAGCTTTTGGATTAGAGATCTTAGCAGATTTTGATTTAGGCATTTGTTAAATTTCATCGAGTTATGATTTTTAGAGATCATAGTTTCTTAGTAAACAAAAATAAAAAAGAATGCTTGTAACCCGATGAAAGCCATATAAGAGACACATGGAAGAGAATCTGGTAAAAGGCCTAGAACAAAATGTATTTATTTATTTAAAGACTGGATCTCACTATGTAACTCTGGCTTTCCTGGAACTCACTATGTAGACCAGGCTAGCCTCAAACTCACAGAGACCCACCTGCCTCTGCCTCCCGAGTGCTGGGATTAAAGCTGTGCGCCACCACCGCCCAGCCTGACCTTTATTCTTAACACTGGGACATTAACAGAGGATGAGGAGGGGACACTGGCTCTCAGGACTTCATTGCTAATGCAGCAACTTAAGAGATTATCATAAAAAAAGAAAGAAGCATGACAATTAGAAGGGACAAGGGCAAGAACTATCTTCCATTTCCAACCTAACAGATACATAATGCTTATTAAGTTGAGTAAAAATTCAGCGAGTCCACAAAGACTTCTAAAGGGCTTAAGGAAACCTTTTAATGCCAAGAGCCCGAGAAAGTTCATGTATTTGGCAGGTTCAAATGGGTTTTCCACAGTGATGGGTGACATTGTTTCCTTAAGACCAGAAGGGAATTGGTTGGTCTAGAAGGCAGATGAGATGTTCTGGTCAGGGGGATCTCTGCGGAAAGGCAAGAGGTGGCAGCTGAGTTCCAGACTGGGAGCACGGAGCTGAGCACACGCTAGACAGTGTACGTTAGCCAGGAGGAATTACAGCTGTTAGAGGCTTCAGTTCAGGAGATTTTTACTCCTTTTCCTGAGTCATATGGAGTCAGACTATTCTACTGTTTTCTACACGGCTCAAAAATAGAGTCAATTTCCTGTCTCACATCCATTTCCTGGCACGTTTGGATTCTTAGGTTATCTGTGATACGCTCAGCAAAATGTCGGTGGCTCAGGGATCACTGAGTGTCGGGAATCTGCTGTTTCTGCCTGGTCCACACCTCTTCCTCATCCTCTGGGTATTCCTTTGTGGAGACCTCACCAATGTTCTCTCAGGGAAGGATGCATAGAACTCATGATTGCAACAGGGAATTCCAGTTTCCTGGCCAAGGAGATTGCGCAAATGGCTGTTGCTGCAGGGTCTTTGCTGAGAAACATATGCTCCTCCTTGAGGTTCCAGATCTTCCCATGACTGCTTTCCTGCCCATGGCCCTCAGCGAGAAACGACGTAGAGAACACAAGGTCAGTAAAACACGGCCGACCTTGGCAACCACACTTGAGCCCTTAGATCTAGCTGTGTTCAATGGCAGAGCTGTTTCTTTTTTTCCATTTCTTTCTTTCTTTTTGTTCTCCCCCCCTTTTTTTCCTTCCACCTGCAATCAAGAGTCTTGATTAAGGACCAAGAAGATGGCTCAAAGGGCAAAGACAGTTGCAACCAAACCTGAAGACCGGACTTTGAGTCCCGGAATCCCCAGGTTGAAAGGAGATAGCCAACTCTCGAATTGTCCTCTGACCTCTATATACACTGTGGTAACCCTTCCCATCCAATAGATACATATATAAGTGAAATAAAAATAAAAGAGTCTTGATTGGTGAAATAGGAAAATGGAAATGTTGAGGCCTGACTTGGACCTGTCCTCTCGTATGGAGACAGGTGCAAACAGAGCTTCCTGAATGGATTCTAAGTTGGCAATCCCTGCCTCTTCCTCTGAACACAGAAATGAAGGCATGGCCAAAGCTCGGACTACGTGCTAGTTTCTGTAAAGTTAGCTTGAGACATAAATTACAAGTGGTAAAATGTGCCCATTTTAAGTATGTATGTCAATGCACTTTATAAATACATTTGTCGCTCTGTTAGCTACCACCGCAGTCAGGATGGGGAGGATGGAGAACTTCCCATCGCCCAGAGGACAGAGATGCTTCTGCTTCCCAGAAGGTGCCCTGTGGTGCCTCAGCAGAACCTCTGTTCTTCCTCTCTTGCCACATGCCACCAGGCTTTCTGCCACCGTGGGTTGATCTCGCTTTCTTTAGAATTTAATATACAATTGGATCTCTCTATATCTGCCAGTTTCTCAGCCTCAGATTCAGCCAACTTCTCATCAAAAACGTTTAAAAAATTACACCTGTCTTGAACAGGTACACACATTTTTCATTGCCATTATTCTCTAAAAGATCCAACTATTTACATAACATGTACATCATCTATTTACATAACATGTACATTGTACCAGGGATTATGAGTCATCTAGAGGTGACTGAATCACAGAGGAGGATGTGAGTCAGTTCTATGCAAATCCAGACCACTGTTTAGGATGCTAGGGCATCCTCCAGTGTTGGTGTCTGTTGTGGGCCGAGGGTCTGGAACCAATCTGCCTTGGTGGTGGACGGTCGACTGCATAATTAATCCTCAGGATTTTGGGTGTCCCATATTTTCAAATTTGCCTACCAGTAACAAAGTATTTGTAATTCCAAATTGGTGTTTACAGCGTTGCTGCGGGCCTCTGTGGATGTTAGGGACGACAACATCCAAGTCAGTGTTGCTGCGGTCCTCTGTGGACATTAGCGACGGCAATGCCAGCTGCCCTGGTGTGCGTGTTTCCAGCTGTGGTTGCACCCGAACACAACAACTCCAGGGACCGGATAGATGGCTCAGTGTTAACAGCACTTAAAGCTCTTGCAGAGGACCCGGGTCAGTTCCCTGCACTCACAACAGATGGGTCACAACCTTCGGTAACTCTGGTTCCAGGGGAGGACACCCTCTGACCTTCTGAGGCACCTTGCCTTCATGGCGAACACATGAGCTCGTGTAAGCAGACCTAGACACATAAATAAAGAAGCAAATTATTAAAAAAAAAAAAGACAAAGTAACTTTCAAGTGAATGGTGACTTTATAATGAGACTTATGAATACTTAAACAACTCAAACCAACACTCACACCAAACAAGCGACTCTTTTACAATCTACTTAGCGCTATCTCTGTAGCCATTAACTGTTCTTTCTTGGCATTTTCCTTGTTTTAAATAGCCCAGAATGTAAGGGAGAAATGCTGGTGGGTGGTCCTGATCACAAGAAGAAGGCTGCTTTGTATCCCACAGGGACTACATGTTAAATAAACCTCATTCAGGTGTGACCTGTGGTCTTGGGGACACAAGTTCAATGCCAAGTCTCTCTCCCCCCCACACACACAAGTGTTATACCTTTAATAGAAGACACACACCACTAAGTTACATACTGATCAATTGGCAAAAATGTAACCAGAGGCCTGCAGAACCCTAACCCCATTTTCTGTAGGAGTAATGGATCCATTGGACTTGTGATTTGTCTCTCGGGGACTTCCAAGGCCATTAGTACAAATGGGACATGACTATTCATGAGTCCACCACCTTTGAGCTTTTGTGTTCTCACGATGTTTTGGAGGTGGGCATATGCTCCCAGGAGCCGCAGAGGTGTTTTCTTTTTATTGGTAGTGACGGTCCTATGGCTGCGTCATTGTTTATCCATCCGCCATTGATGCAGCATTCAGGATGTTTGAGCAGTTACAAAAAGCTGCTATTAACTTTTGTGTACAGATTGTTATGTGGACATATGTTCCCACTTCTGGTCTGTGTATTTTCTTAGAAGTAAATACTGTATTCGTTTAATCCTTATAACAGGGTGAAGTAGCCTAATACGATGTACAAAATGGAGTTCAGAGCTGTAGGGACATGCAGAATGTCACACAGCTCACAGCTGTCAGTGGTGCACACCACTTCTTTGGTGGCACCTGAGTGTCTTTGTTCAGTCAGCCCTTGTAGTGACCTGGGGCGGGGGGGGTCTTGTCTCTGTCAGTGTGCTTTTGCTGGTCATATGGTCTGAATGTGTCAAAAGTTTGTGTGTTGGGAGCTTGGCCGCCAATATCATGGTGTTGAGAGATGGGGCCTTTGAGAGATGACTGGGACTTGGTGACTGCCCTTCTGAATGGATTAGCCCATCGGTCACTGGTGGGCTACCTGTGGAGTGGCTGTTTTCATCAAAGTGAACTCTGTCCTGCTGTGTGAGGCCTCCGCTACGTTGTGTGGGAACAAGGCCCTTGCCAGATGCCTGAGCTGTGCTCCAACACTTCCAGCTCTCAGAACTTTGAGCTGAGCACTCTTCTCTGTGCATCTCATAGTCGACAGCATTCACTTAGGGACTGGACAGTTGTCTTTAAGTTCCCTGGATGCAAAGCGTGCCATTTCAGTCCATCTAAGAACTGCTCAGCTGTCCAGATCCGTGATTGCAGGTGTGCTGCCTGTCTGAGCAGGAGCGTCAGGCTGTACCCACAGCCTCTGGAAGCCGGGCTGCAACCGAATCTTTCCCAACTCATCTCTGCCAGGGTCAGCATGAGAGCTCATGCTTGCTTTGGGGCCCCTCCTCCTCCATCATACACTGCGGTGGGACTGTCTCAAGGCTTTCCAAGGCCCTTTAAAGGATCACATGCCCATTATGCTAACACATCCCTGCTGGGGAGGCTTGGGTTCTGAGCTCCAGAGAGTGAGAAACAGCTGGAGCGGGCTCTAAACAGCCTGCCCTGCCCCACCTGCCATCTTCTCAGGCCAGGAGTTTTAGCAGGCTCTCAGACAGACTGTCAGTAAATCTGGAAGTCTCTATGACTTAGCTAAGTCTCCCAGTACCTCCAAAGGTTTCTGTGGCTTGTAATCAGCTACCCTGTATATGGTAGCTTCCGTTCCCTTCCCTCACGGACTGGTGTCTCTAGTGGCGGTTGTCTCATGGAAAATTCCCTCTGACCTCTGCTTCCTGTCATTTCTTGGCCTCAGGAAACTCTGGGAGAAGGAGCCAGGAGCCTGGTACCCATGCTTAGGATGAGCCAGGGGTACAGGGAGCCAGGGTAAGGATCTGAACTCTAAGAAAACAGATGCTGCAAATGTAAGGCAGAGATTGTGAGTGTGTCAGGTCTGCAGGTGACATGGGAAGTCCTGGTACCTTGGGGTCAGTTTGGGTACTATCCATACCTTGGTCGGTCTCTGGCCAGGAACTCGGCTGCCTTAATTCAGCAAAGTACCTGAAGAAAGCTGCAAAGGTTAGGCCAGAATGGGGAGCTTAAGTCTGGGACTTGCCTTGAGATCCGTTGTACGCTGAGAATATTGTTAAGTGAAAACACACTAACTCCCCTAGACCCGCAGACTGGTTCACTCAGCCTAGGGTGCTGTCCTCAGAAGCATTCATTAGCATCACTGGGCAAATCATTAACACAAGCCTATTTAAAATAAAGTGCTGAACATCACAGGTAATTTATTGAAATCACGCTGAAAGTGAGAAAGAGAACGGTTGTCTGGATAGGTTCGATCTCCATTGTAAAACTGAAAAATTCTAAGCTAAACCATTGACATAAAGGACCGTTCTCCATGACAGGTTAAAAGGCAGTCTCTTTAGTGTTGCCACAGGGACGAGAAATTCTGCCGAAGACTGAAAGAGCAAAGAGGGTTCAGGCCGGCTTCCCTGGCCAGGGTTAGTACCACCAGGGCGGAGGGTGGGGCTGCAGCTTTGACGTGGAGCCTGGGTGGCCTGCAGTAGGAGAGGGGTTCTGAGGTGTTACCCCATGCTGAGGTGGAGGGAGTGAACAGGTGGGGGCAGAAGTCATAGCGTCTGCAAGGGCGGGGCGGGGGTGGGGTGGGGGTTAGCATCAGGCGAGCTTATAGGAGGCACCTGAGACAAAGGGGGAACCACTGTGGAAGGGCCCGGTATGCCAGGCTCAGAGGGAGGTGGTCTCGGTCCCACCAGGAATGGCTGAGGACAGCTTTGCACCTCTTCTTCCTCTGACCTAGTGGTTAATGCATGTCTTTGTTCTCAAAATATACATGGGATGAATGAAACGGCATAGACACCCTGCATGGCACCAGACCGCCAGAGTTGAGTAGTTCACACGTAAACACGGAAGTAACACATCCACGATAGGCTATGTCCTAGCACGGATGGGGCTTGTGGCACTGCCCAGGTGGGGGAATAGGCCTAGGCAGGCAGATAGCCAGGGTCTTTCTGAGGAGGCCATTGGAAAGCCTGAGACCCTAAGTGACGGCTCAACAGAGAGAAGGGCATTCTCCGGTGACTCTGGCTTCTGAGTCTACCCTGTGGACCTTGGAGGGTGCTCGGGGTTGAGCGCAGCCCAGTGCTCTCCAGTTCAGGCAGGAAAGGGAGGAGGAGGGTTGTATGTGAAGAGGGGGGCCTCCTTGTTGGGGGAGGTGGAAACTAGGGGAATGGGAAAGAGTCAAATGCTGGCCTCTGCGGAGGACACCCCAAGGTTACCTTGGCCTGTGGCTCGCCACCGGAGCTGCTAGCAGTGGTGACAACAGGGAAAGGCAGCCTCTCCGAGTTTTATTATCATTCAAATGAGGATGTGGAGAGGTATTTCATTTGATTGGTAGAATAATAGGAGCCATTTATCTACCTTCTCTCAACCTTTCATATCTGTTTCACTATTTTATGGGATCACATACATCATAGTAAAGGCAAAAATGTATTTTTTTTCCCTTGACTTGGGGGCTGGGGAGGGGTGAGGCTGGGATGGGAAGGAAGCTCTGGCGGTGGCTGGCGGGAGCTGAAGGAAATGAAATCGAAAGAGACTATTACTGCTGACAGACAGCTACATCTGAGAGGGAATAAGAAACTCCCCAGTGCGGCAAGCTGGCGCTTTAAATGGAAGACCTAACAGCTCTGGGCCCACAGAGCCGCGGAGGACGGAGGGAGGGGATAGGGAGCGGAGGGGGCAGTGCAGGACAGCCAGGAGGGTCCCTGAGAGGGCCAGCAGATGGAATTCTCCATCTTTTGATTGTGATGAATTACACATATCGTACAAGGAAAAAGTTAGACCCCTACAGAGGAAGCTCCTCATGCTCCTTTGGCCTAGTCCCAACCCTTGGCCCCAACGCAGGGGCAACGACTTCGCCTCTTGATTTTATAACTGCACATATGCTTTAAAAAAGCAGTTCTGTTTCTGAGGGTACCCCCCTTTCTTATACTGTGTCATCCAAACTATCTTAACTCAGTATGCTTCCAAGTTCTTCGTAGGTGCATGTGGTTCTAGGCTGTTCCCAGGACTGTCATGCAGGGTTCCTGTCTGTGGATATCCCGTCTCCTCAGTGCACACTTGGGTAATTTCCAATCACAACTTCAGAAAATTCTTTGTCCTCCTTCAGGTAAAAGGACAGGGTTTTCTCCAGAGGGGGTGAGTAGCAGACTTGTGTGTGTGTGTGTGTGTGTGTGTGTGAGAGAGAGAGAGAGAGAGAGAGAGAGAGTGTGTGTATGTGTGTGTGTATATGTGTGTGTGTATGTGTGTGTGTATATGTGTGTGTATATGTGTATGTATGTGTGTGTGTATGTGTGTGTGTATATGTGTGTGTATGTGTGTGTGTATGTGTGTGTGTATATGTATGTGTGAGAGTGTGTGTTTGAGAGAATGTGAAAGAGTGTGTGTGTGTGTGTGTGTGTGTGTTTGTGTAAGTGTGTGCTCCCACTTGCTCTCACTGACCAAAGTGTCTCTCTCTGGTAAATGGAAGCAGTTCTGGAGTCTCGTGCCTGGGGTCTCGTGGGCAGGAGATGGGTGCCAGAAGGAAGCCCCAAAGCGTTGTCAGAACTTCATGGCCTTGAGAACTACTCAGGAAGGGCAAGCCTTTGCCATTCACCTGGACTGCTTTTGCTTCTGATGGACTATCCCAGCAGCTCCCAGTCACCTCCTGATCTAACCTCAGCTCTTAGTCCCTCCTGAAAAGCTCAGAAGGGCCAAGGTGTTCCCTCTCCACCTTCAGCTACCAGCCAGTATTTTTCTCCTGCGATAAGACAGTCACAGGAGCTTTGGTCGCTTGGAAAAATGGTTGACAGATTCCATTGCTCCTCCTGAGTCTTTGGAGACCAGGAGCCTGCCAGGGGCCAGGGGATGGCATAATGAACCCAGGGTCTGGAATCTGCTAGCCCTTCCTCTGAGGTGAGTGTCCTGTGAGACTTCCCCGCTCTCACTGACAGCCTAGAGGCTGCAGCCCTCAGCATTTCAGTCCCTGGGGGTCCGTCCTTCTGATTCCATATTCTCTTACCCCTCAGGGACACCTTCAGAGACCTGCCCCAGAGGTGGCCCCCACCTCTGCAGCCCCTCCCTCCCTTCAGTCTGGGGCTGGGTCACACTCTACCCTACCTCAGCATCAGGGCCTTGCTCCTTCCTCCCCTTCACTTCCCACCCCAGCAACCAGAGCTGAGGCTTGAGGTACAGACTGAGCGGAGAAGCTGAGAAAGCAACACTGTCACATCCAAAGCTCAGATCCCATCGTTGATGGCAGGTTTGGGTGCTGTCTGGTCATTTCTGTCACAGAGACTGAAAGAACAGGGTTAAAACTCTGGCAGGCACGAGAAAGCATGCCCATGACAAACTGCTCTAGCTGGAGCTCTCTCAAGTTACAGAGATGTGGTGGGGGTCACTGTACACTTTAGGCCCAGTCTCCGGAGTTGGGGTTGGGGAGGGTAGACCCCTCATGTGCAGCTGTAGCTCTGACTGAAGGGAATCTCCCACCAGGGTTAGGGTGAGGCTCCATGGACCCTGATGCTGTGGTGGTGTACTGTGACAGCTGTAGGTGGGATGGCAGTGGGGGTGCAGCCTGATGCGCTCTCCAGCCCCGCCCCCCAGGGCCCTGGAGAGAGCAGTCCAGTTCCCAGAGAGGGCCTTCATGGGTCTCTAAGTTGTTACTGAGGTGAGGCCACAGCCTACTGCCTTGGCCCTTACAAACCAGCTGGGTTCACAGACACCTCATCACCCGCCAACGCAGGAGATGGCATCTGGGAGCCAGCTGTCCTAGTGTGTGTCTTGGGGAGCCAGTGGGAGACAAGGCTGGCTGATGACCCATCTGTCACTCTACCCCTATTCTCTGGGGATCCAGGGCCAAGGAGATGGGATAAAGAGATCCTGATCAACCGAGTCTAAATCGGAAGTGTTCAGGTAACCTAAGCTTAAAGTACAGAAGCATACAGGCAGGGGTGGAGGGGGGAAGACAAGGTTGCTGTGGGTTCAGTCCTTGGCTGGACTCTGCAGGGATTGGAGCCCTGGATCTTCAGGGCTCTTTGTTTCACACTGTGAAAGGTCCTGGACACGCCCTCCCATACTCCAGCTACGGATCCTTTCTGGTCGCACACTGGTTTAGGGCTTGGTGAAAAAGAGCAGAGTCACCCTCTTCCTGTGCTCTGGGAGGTCCATAATTGGTGAGCGGCGTGGAAGGGAAGACATTGAGGAGGTGGGAGGGAGCCAGGGTGACCCAAGGAAGTCCGGGACCTAAGCTATCTCCGCGTGTTTTCCAGACAGAGGGAAGCCCAGGGAAGGGAGGCACTAACACACAGCAGCAGGCCCAGGAGGAAACCTGCTGTGCCGTCCAGGTCAAATGCCTGGGCCTCTGATCCTCCCATCAGACAAGGTGAGATCAGCTGTGCGCTTTGGAGTTCTCATTCCGGAAACACAAAGAGCCAGCTCTCCTCCCAGATTCAGGCGTGGTGCTGTGGGTGTTCAGGCGAGCGTCACAGAGGTCCGCATGGTAAAGGTGAGGTCCCCTTAGGGAGGTCCCCTTAAGGTTGGTCTTAACCAACCTTTCAGGAAGAGATCTGAGAGAGGAAGTGCCTCCTGGGAAGGCTGTAGGTCAGTGGGGGTGTCCCCACAAAGGAGACCGAGGGGTCCTTGGCTGGTCTTCTCTTTGCTTCCTAGTTCACGATGTGTGTGATTGGATACTACAAAACCCCTGTCCAGATGAGTTTGCCACACAAGAATCCCAGGGTTAGGGTTGTCCTGTCCTGCGCTGACACCTCCAGAGTGGTGAACTTATATAAGCCCAGGTCTGTTGTTATAGCGACACTAAGTTGACCAGCACACGCTGCTATGTGAGAAGCTCAGCCACCAACTTATTCTTGCCCTTCAGTCGGGCTCAGTGGCCAGGAGAGCTAGCTGCACTGGGGTGACTGTGAATGAACCCCACCCTCTGGACTTCCTCCTTGCTGCTGAAGCCAAACCAAGGCCCATCCCAGGCCCTTTGTACCCACAGCTCCCTCCTCCAGAATGCTTTCTTCTCTGAGTTTCCCCTTCTTCTACACTCAAGACAGCCCAGTGGTCCCTCTTGGAGGGTGTTTCTGTGCTTTCTGGAGCAGCCCAAAGTGCTCTCCTGGGCAGCGGTACCTTTTCTCTGTTCTCTGTTTTCCCTTAGGGTTGTTCCCAGGGCCTCGAACATGCTAAACAGGTGCTCATTCACTGAGCAACATTCCCAGACCTTTTTTCGCTTTTTATTTTGAGATAGGATCTTGCCTAGACTGGCCTTGAACTTGCTCTGTAGCTCAAGCAGGCCTAAATCTGTCAAGTCTCCTGCCTCAGCGTCCAGGATGGCTGTAATTAGGTGTGTACCATGCGCTCTGGTTCTTGCCTATTCTCTCTCTCCCTCCCTCCCTTCTTCCCTCCCGTGTGTGTGTATGCCAATGCTCATTCAGAAGGTCTCTGCCAGCCCAGCAATTACAAGTGATCCATCACCACACTTAGTCTTTTACATTAATTAATTAATTAAAAACTTTTATTAGATATATTTGTTTTACGTGTATTGCATGTGTGTACGTGTGGTGCTTATGAAGTCAGAGGAGATTGTCGGATCTCCTAGAACTGCCCTTTTGGATGGCTGTGAGCGGCCATGGGGTGCTGGGAGCCAGTGCTCTTAATCACTGAGCCCCCTCTCTAGCCCCCATGCCTAGTTATTTTTTGGGAAGTGCTGGGTGTTGAACTGAGGTCGTCAAGCTTAGAAACGGATTGAGTTCTTTCCCCAGCCCTGCTTGCCTGCTGTTCTTCACAGCCCTTACCACTGTTTAAAACAACCATTTGAACATCCCTGTCAACGGTCTCCCTCTCCCTCTCCTTTGACCATGTCCAAGGGCAGCTGAAGGGGCCAGTCTGCTGACTCTAGTGCCCTCAGTCTCAGGGCCCAGCCAGCACAGACAGCTGAGTGTGGAGGCCTTGGGGCTTCATCCCATGTAAGAGGAGTCAGGAAAGAGCTGGACATGGTGGCTCATGCCTGAATTCTGGTCTCCAGGAGACTGAGCCAGGAGGGTCAGCATGAGGTGGTGGCCACTCTGGCCTATAATTGTGGGTTCCAGGCCAGCTTGGGTCCAGAGTGAGACCCTCTCACCTTCCTACCCCAAGACAGAAGTACAGGACCAACTAGATTCCTGGTTTAGGCCCATGAGAGCAGTGTGGCCAGCCCGCTTCAGGCCTGGCAGCTTGTGCTTAGATACCAAGCCTAGTCCAGCCCTGCAGCCTCTCACTTCCCTGAACCTCTGTGAATTTACCGTGGCAGCCTGCGGCTCTGCCCTCTTGCTTTCTCCCTGATCTGCAACGTTTCCTCCCAGTTCTCCAGCAATTGTTATTTTAGGTAGGTAGGGGCAGTGTTTCTGGGAGGCCCACTTGCTTTGGCCTAAGGCAGGCAGCCCTATAGGTGTTCAAGCTCGTGTGTGTGTGTGTGTGTGTGTGTGTGTGCGTGTGTGCGTGCGTACGTGTGTGTGTGTGTGTGTGTGTGTGTATGTCCTGAAGGACCCTCGGGCACTCTGCTATCTCTGGAGCTCCAGGCTGGGATGTCCTAGGGAGATTGTTGTGCCATGCTGGCTTCAGGGACAGGCCATCTGGTCACATATCTCTTGCCAATGGTGGCTCCAGCTCTGTGCTCTTGGGAGCTTTGAGACCTAGTGGAAGCAGAGGATGCAGGGCTTGGAATGAGGATGGGAGAGTGTGTTGCGGGGAGAGGGTATGGCCTCCCTGGAGGGTTGAATTAAAGCAAACTGCAAGCCAGAGCGGCCTTTAAAAACGGAGCAGAGCAGAGTCAGCAGTTAAGAACATTGGCTGCTCCTCCAGAGGACCCAGGTTCAATTCCCAGCACCCACACGGCAGCTTACAACTGTCTGTAACTCCAGTCCCAGGGGATCCAACACCCTCACACAGGCATACATGCAGGAAAAACACCAATCAATGCTCATAAAAACAAACAAACCATGAAAAACAAGCAAACAAACAAAAAACAAATGGAGCAGAACAGTGTATGTGGGCCTGAGCAGCGGTGGTGGCGGGGAAGCCGGGCAGTGGGTATGGGGATAGTGGTAGTACTGGTCTTAGAGATATAGGAACTTGGGCTTTTGAAGGGTATCTATCTGTGGGATGGCATATTACAAGGCACACTTGGGCAGTAGACCCAATTAGAAAACGCAAGCCTATTTCCTCTTTCATCTAAGCACTTGCTGGATCCTAGGGAATCTTTGGGTTTGAGGACCCCACTCTGTGCTACAGTGGTGGTGAAGCCTGTGGGCCAAGTGCTCTGTGGGGAAGAAGTCTCCTTTTCTCTGTGTATTTGGTCATTCCTTAGCAGTACCTGGAGGTGTGACTATACACCTGCCCAACCAACCCCAATGAATGGATGGTGATGACTGCCAGAGTTTTCTCTGACTGAACTTTGCCTCTTCAGGGGAACTTGAGCTCCAGGCAGACTCAGGAAGCAGAGCCCAGCATCTAGGAGGTTCTGGAAGCTACCCTGGGTGACAGGGAGGCTGGGCTGAGGAGCTGGGTTTGGAGCCTGATTACTGTTGTTCTTTAAACTGGGGACTCAGTTCAGCTCCCAGAACCAGACTCCAAAAGGGGACTGGACATCTGAAGAAAGGTTCTCCAGGCAATTTTGGAGTCCAGCACAGCCCTCCATCCCTGGCCCCATCCCTCCCCCGAACTATGCACCTCTCTAGAGTTACTTGTGACCGTGGTGGTCAGGCCTGTGGTCTAGCTCAGCCACTCACCATGTTTCAAGCAAGCTAAGAGGGAAGAGTGTGAAATGACTGTTGGTTTTGCCCAAGCAAAATCCATTTATTAAGCGCTGCACTTGTTTAAGAAAAAACAACAGCTATTGACAAAATATAAGAAAATAAATTAAAGCAGCGACTCCTATAAAGGACCCCGTCCAATAATTTGATTTTTTCCCCTTTTCTTCCCTTAAAGGCCATAGTGACACAATCAATCTTGCTGTTCCACAGGCTTGTCTCATTACAGCTTTTTCCTAAGTGGGAAAAAAAGGAAGAAAGAAAAGAAAAGGAAAAGAAAGACAGGTGTTTGCTGCTAGAGCGGTTCACATCCCCTGAGATCTGCCCTGCCCTGTGTGACCAAAAGCCTCTTCTGGTCAGCTGCCCCCAGTGGCAGTGGCACTCTGATTGTCCTCTGTCCTTCTGGTCCTCGGCATCCAGCCTTCCCCAGCTGTGCCCTCTGGATACAACCATAAAACCTGGTTGGCTCAGGTCTCCTCCTAACCCTCGTAACCTCAGACCCCGGGACCCTATCTTAGTCCCTAGGCACAGTTTTAACAGCATTCTTGAAAAACAGTTGACATTCTTCATAAGAAAAGCACACAGCAGCTGGGCAGTGTGGCGCACGCCTTTAATCCCGGCATTTGGGAGGCACAGGCAGGTGAATCTCAGTGAGTTTGAGGCCAGCCTGGTCTACAGAGAGAGTTCTAGGACAGGCTCCAAAGCTACACAGAAAAACCTGTATCTAAACCAAACCAAACAATAAAAACCAAACCAACAACAAAAAGAAGAAAAGCACAGAGCAAGGTGTGTGCTGAGAGCAGACACATTTTGCAAGCACAAGGGGACTCGCTCTGTATACGGTGCCTTGCTTGACATAGGGAGGATCTCAGATAGAGGCCCCATATCCTCTTCTTTATAAGACCCTTTATCCCCAGGCCTGTTCTGTTCTGGGCAGCTGCTCACACTGAGTGCCTCCCACAACAGGAGGGCACCCTTGCTCCCCTCCCCACCTCGATAATGCGTCAGGCCTGTGAGGAAGCAAATAACCTTTTAAGCAAGTGTTTGGAACCACGGCCCCGTTGTGTCCTTGGCTAAATCAATGAGTCCCTGTAAGTTTCTCTATCTGGACAGCAAGGTCAATAACACCCAGGGGTGGGCATGAGGACTGAAAGAGCAGTCGTGTGTAATAATAATAATAATATTTTATAATCGAGCACTAGCTCAGGGTCCCAGTCCAATTTATATTTCTTTCTTTACATTATTGGCTGAAGTCTTCCACTCATGGCCTTAATTTAAAGCTGAGAAGGCTGTGATGCTGAGGGAGTGAGTGACTGCTTATGGCTGTAGCTGTGAGAAGGAAGACCTTTTATCTGGGAGGGGGGCTTTGGAGAATCCTCTCCTCATCCTCCCTTGCCTGTATCCATTGCTCTCCCAGTGGGTGTAGTCTTGACAAGAGAGTGTCCGATGGAACCTACTTCCCATGGCAGAAGTACAAGGGCAGCTTGTCTCATACTGCAGGGCGGAGAGTAACCTCACCTGAGAACCTCACGGCAGCCTTCAGCCCCTGGTGATCCCACAATTACCTGGGAATCTGAGGGCCCCAAATAGAATCTTCCCATTACTTTTTTTTTCCTTTTTTGGGATTTTCGAGACAGGGTTTCTCCGAAGCTTTTGGTTCCTGTCCTGGAACTAGCTCTTGTAGACCAGGCTGGCCTCGAACTCACAGAAATCCGCCTGCCCCTGCCTCCCGAGTGCTGGGATTAAAGGCGTGCGCCACCACTACCCGGCTTCTTCCCATTACTTTTAACGTGAGCAGAATCTGAGCTCTGTAGCTGGTCAGCTCAGAACTCTGCAACTGAACGCATAATTGATCACGTAGAATCAAGAGCAGCTACGGATTTTTTTTTAATTTTATTTATTTTTATTACATGAGTGTTCTGCATGCAAGAATGTCTGTGTGGAGCTGTCAGATTCCCTGAAATGGAGTTACAGACAGTGTGAGCTGCCATGTGGGTGCTGGGAAATTGAACCCAGGTCCTTCGGAAGAGCAGCCAGTTGCTATTAACTGCTGAGCCATCTCTCCAGCCCCCACAGTGATGGCTTCTTGAGCATTTAGCGTGTGTGCTTCATCCCGAGATAAAGAACTCTCTAGACACGGTTGCACCTCATCCCCACCACACTCCTGTCTCCCAGACAAGCAAAGCTGGGGTTATAGACATTGAGATGTCTGCCTTTGTCACATAGCTAGAAAGAGGGCCAGCAGCTTTAAGCTCAGCTGCTTGAACACAAAACACTCTTTCCTTAGAGTACCCGGTGGAGCAGAAGTGAGAGGCCATTTCAAAGCTCCTGCTGCTCAGGACTCAGCAGTCAGAGATCCTCTGAAGCGCTCTTGAGAAACCCAGAGCAAGTGCCATGGAACCAGGTGCTGAAGCCTGGCCAGCAGGATGCCCGTACTGTGGGTAAGAACTTTGACCCAGGTCCACACAGCATTCAGCCAGCTGGAAACCTGGAGGGAAGCAAAGCCTGAGAGGGAACTGACTGTCCCACGAGCTCCAGGCAGCACAGGGTGGGGTCAACACTGGCCACTAGATTGCTAATAGAAATTAGAACCTTGGAGGGACAACTGGGCCAGCGTCAGTAATCTGATCACCCAAGGAAGATTCACAGAAGAGAACAGGGTCATCCACTGCCCATGGTCTACTGCTGAGGGATGCTCTAGGGGTGGGGCAGGCTTCTGGGAGCCGGGCAAGGAATGCCAAGAGATGTGCGACTGAATCCTAGCAACCGGGTCAGTCAGTGTCTACATCCTGTCTCCCCATCTTTCCACTCTACATCAATTCCTTCTTTACTGAGTAACAAGTGCCAAGTTGTGATGCCAGCCCCGTCCTGCCCTATATCGCTTCGGTT
This sequence comes from Microtus ochrogaster, assembly GCF_000317375.1. Taxonomy (NCBI): domain Eukaryota; kingdom Metazoa; phylum Chordata; class Mammalia; order Rodentia; family Cricetidae; genus Microtus; species Microtus ochrogaster. The sequence goes on from NC_022018.1 coordinate 55,721,128, forward strand.
TTTCTTCCTTCCCCTCCCAAAGAACAGAGATTGACCTGGTTTTCAAGGTCTTGGAGAGACGAGACTTCTCTCCATTATCTGATTATGTATCTTCACCTCTCTCTATCCAGTTTATCTTTAGCCCGGACTTCCTCATCTCCTCTGCCCCCTGCCACCTTTCATCCACACAGCTTTCCCTTTGATTTTTGTTTCCCTCCTCCACATTCTGCCTCTTTAAAAAGTTTTTAAAAATAGATTTATGTATTTTACTTGAGGCATGTGAGTGTTTTGTTTGCATGTATGTGTGTACCACGTGAATGCCTGGTGGTCTGAAGAGGACATTGGATTCTTTAGGATGGAGAGCTGGGACCATGTGGGTGCTGGGAAGCAAACCTGGGTCCTCTGTAAGAGAAGTCAGTGCGCTTAACCACTGAGCCATCTCGCAGCCCCTGGAATAATATTCTTCAAGTGCTGAAGGAAAAGAATTGTGACCTCAGACCTCATGGAAGGGTGTGAAGGCTTTCTGGTGGAGGAAGGTCATGGGACCTGTTGCTGGAGCTGCCCTAGGGCTTCTGGGAGGAGTTGCTTAGCAGCAAGTGCCTGATTTTATCAGGAGGAAACTGGAAGCAAGAGCAACAGAAATGTCACCCAGAAATTATCTGGGTGAGTATCGCAGCTGCTTCTCCTCTGTTACTATGTATCCGATGGTTGAAAATATAACATTATCTTACAGAGTTTTCAATGGTAACAGTGTTATCTAGAAGATAGACACAGTGTAAAGGGGGCAGGGTGAAGGGAAATGGCAGATAGGAACTTTAAACAGACAAAGAGAAGTTAGCAAGTCTATTGTAAAGCCCAAAACTGTTCAAAGGGATATAGTAAAAAATTATAATCCAAGCCTGGTGACTAAACCTGAGTTTAGTTTGATCCTCAGAACCCACACAGTGGAAGAACAGAAGAATTTACCAGGCTTTTTCTTTTGGGCCACGAACCAGCTCCCAAATCATGACACGGAGATGTATTATTAGTTTTGAATGCTCAGGCTAGCTTGGGCTCATTTCTGGCTAACTTTTTTAATTGAAATTAACCTGTTTCTCTTTATCTATCTTCGCCTTAGGGCTTTTTACTTTTCTTTCCTCTGTGTATCTTTCACTGCTTCTCACATCTGGCTGGCTGCTGTCCGGCTTCTGGCCCCAGGTGCCTTCCTCATCCTCCCTTCCTTCCTTCTACTCTCGTTCCCCTCTCAAGCCTAGGTTCTACTCCTGTTTATTCTCTCTGTCTGCCAGCTCCACCTATCCCTCTTCGGCTTAGCTACTGGCTGTTCAGCTTTTCACCAATCAGGTGCCTTAGGCAGGCAAGGTGAAACAGCAACACATCTTTACATAATTAAACACACACCCTTATATCATGAAACAAATGCAGCATAAATAAATGTAGCACAACTTTACATAGTTAAAGTAATACCTTGCAGCATAAACAAATGCAACACATCTTTGCCTAGTTAAAACAATATTCCAAAAACAGAAGAGATGCTTGTAAGTTGTCCTTTGACCTCCACACATGCATTGTTGTATGTGCATACACACACACAAATAAATAAATAAATGGACAAATAAACAAACAAATAAATAAATACAGAGTCAGAAGTGATTGCTCATGGCCCAAATCCCAGCAACTTGGGAGAAAGAGGAAGGAGGAGTGTTGTGAGTTCAAAGTCAGCTTACATAAGGAGAAACTGTCTCTAAGAAAATAAATAAATCCAAAAAATGACGTGAGCAAGCAAGCAAACAACAACAAAAGCTGAAGTAGGAGTTGGGCATAGGCTCAGCTGGTAGAGTCTTTGCCAAGCATTCATGAAGCCCTGGTTTAATTCCTAGTGCCACACACACTGAGAGACTGTGCTCATAGATGACCTAGAACCACACACACTGAGTGTGACTGTGCACATAGGTGACCTAGAACCAGACACACCAAGTGACTGTGCACATAGGTGACCTAGAACCACACACACCGAGTGTGGCTGTGCACATAGGTGACCTAGAACCAGACACATTGAGTGTGACTGTGTGCATAGGTGACCTAGAACCACGCATACCGAGTGTGACTGTGTGTATAGGTGACCTAGAACCACACACCGAGTGTGACTGTGCACATAGGTGACCTAGAGCTACACATACCGAGTGTGACTGTGCGCATAGGTGACCTAGAACCACACACTGAGTGTGACTGTGTGCATAGGTGACCTAGAACCAGACACATTGAGTGTGACTGTGTGCATAAGTGACCTAGCTCTTGGGAGGTAGAAAGAGAGGGTTTATAAATTCATAGCCATCTTTGATATAGTGATTATGAGGCCAGCCTGGGATGCAAAAGACCCTATCTCAAAATAAACAAACCCAAAGTAGACAAAATGCACTAACAGGCAAAAAGAATCTTACATTAAATCTTTACAAAAATGAACTCTAATAGATTATAAGTTAAAAAAACATTGGAATAAAATAGGAGAAAACCTTCATGACTAGGACATGCCCACGGAGTTCTCAGACAGCATTCAAAGCACAATGCCACAAGGGCAGCTGAACCTCCTCACATTGAAACTTCAGCTGAGATGGAAGACAAGCTCTGGGCCTGAAAAATGCACGAACCCCATATCCAGTGCATGTATGATTAAAGCATAAAAGACCCTCAAAACACAATGGGAGCTGGAAGGTGGTGGCGCACACCCTTAATCCCAGCACTAGGAGGAGGCAGAAACAGGTGGATCTCTGAGTCTGAGGCTGGTCTGGACTACAGAGTGAGTTTTAGAACAGCCAGGGCTACAATTATCAATTAGTCAATAAAATAAAAACTGTGTGAAAGATTTGAGTAGCCACTTCACCAAATAGGATCTGTAGGACTGTTAATAAGCACACGAAATATGCTTAATGCCATCAGCCTCTAGGGAGATAAGTTATAATCACACACCATTAGAATGAATCAAACAAATACCTTGCCAGTACCAAGTGCTGACAAGGATACAGAGCAACTGGGATGCCTATCTATTTATTGCCGATGGGAATTCAAGACAATCCTCAAGCTTCCTGTACTGTTAACTGCATAGTTACCATATGATCTGGCAACCCCAGATTGTAGATTCTTATGAAAACCAGAGTTGCAAATATCTGGAACAGCCTAACTATCCATTCGTCCACTGGATACTACTCTGTAACAAAAAGCAACAGACTATTAATTCATAGGCCCTCAATGGGTTTTCAATGTCATTGTGCAGAGAGAAGCCAGTCTCCCAAGCTACCTGGGTCAGTGCATCTGAGGTCATTGCATTTGCTTTCAAAGCAAAGCTCCCAAGAGGAACCAACAGTGTCAGGCTGGGGGTGGAGGAAGCCCATGGATACTGGTACTATTTTCTGTCTCATATCTAACACTGTGGTGGCTACACACACCTAAGTGTGTATGGACCTCAATGAACATGTATCACAGAAAGACAAGTATACTTTAGTTTTTTGCCTGCTTGTATCCATGTACCACATGTGGGCTGTGCCCATAGAGTCCAGAGGAAGGCATCAGCCCCTCTGGAACTATAATTAAATCTGGTTTCAAGCAGCCTTGTGGGTCTTCTGGGAGACAGGGAGAGCAGCTATGTGTGCAGCTGCTGAGCCGTTTCTCCAACCCCCTTACGGTAGTGTTTAAATAAATAAAGCCAACACCGTATCTGGAAGGAGACCAGTTGGGATGTCACTGCTCACTTTGGCGAGCTGAAATAGTTTAAGCTGACGCTTCCGAGGGTCCTACAGACAGAACCGGTGACAACGTGACTTCCTTCTGAGGCGTTTGTCATCTTGTCACCTTTTACACACGCCTTCCTTGACCCTTTCTGGATGAAATAACCCCCCTCTATCTATTTCCTACTGAAAAACAAAACCTACCACAATAGCCAGCGAGATACACACGCTAAGTAACGGAAAATTAAAACCTGAAGCCACCGTACACCTTGTTTAGGAGAGCACAGGTTTGTTCTGGAGGCCGGGAGTTTAGAGTTTGGCTCCTCTCAGACTGAATTTGAGATGTTGAGAGCTGCGTTCCCTTTGGAGGTCTGGGAACATTCCTAGCCTCCATCCTTACGAATCCTTAAAGCCAGCATCCCGGATTGAGTCCTTCCCATAATATCTGGTTCTTTCTCTTTTGCCGCCCTCTGACGAGCTCCTTGTCCACCCTCTTTCCTTTTCTCCTCCCCCTCCCTCTCCAGGGCTAGATTATCACTAACTGGGTGCTGCCCATGCTAGGTGTGCGCACTTCCATTCTGAAGGAGCCTTGTGAGAACGGTGGAGCGGCAGAGCCCTCAGGGTCATGACTCTGACCCAGAGGCACTGAGTAACAAACTACAGTAACTTCTGACACCAACCACCTGGAATCAAGGTGGACTACATGATTTGAAGCTGAACCCTCCTCCTCACAGGCCTGTCCCATGCCCAGGTGCCCAGTGCCGCCCTTGACAGGCCAGCTACAAAATCAGGAGTTGCCCCACCCACCCAAGTTTGTTAATTATTGCGAAGACTTGGAGAGCTCAACAAGGGTTGAGACAAATTTCAGAACCAAGAAAAGAGAGTCAGTCATACAGGAGGCCTGGGGTGGGAGTGGGGTCCTCAGCACGAAGCTTTGCTTGTCTTCCGAACAGCAAGAATACGGTTCTGGGCCTCCTTGGTGGCCGTGCCGAGCGCTACTAGGCAAGGAGGCTTTCTCGAGTTTGTGGCAGGGTTTCTTTTCGCTGGGGTCAGTGACTCACTAGCCTCTCCTCCCTTCTGGAGATTGGGACGATACTTTTTGACTTAAACCTCCAATCTCCAATCACATAATTGGTTTTCCCCACACGTCCAGCCCTGGCCCAGACCTCATTAGCAGAAAACATGGGAACTTCAGCACAGAACAGAGAGGCCTGCAGATTTCAAGCCTTCAGATAAGGAACCAAACGTGAAGCCAGTCCAATTCTCTGTACACACCCTAATTCCAGCTTCAAACTAACTTCCCTTTGGCCAGGTAAAACACCTAGAGTTTGGGAAATAGGATGTGAATATCTTTAGGGGTGGCCATTCTGCCACCACAATGTCTTAGCCAGGTTTTCCTGAATGTGGCCTGCTGCTTTTGGCCACAGCATTGATCCTGCTGTGTGTGGTCCGATTTCCTTGGTCGTTTGTATATCGTCTTTCTCCACCTCTGGAGTGTGGACTCTGCAAGGGCAGGATCTGACACCTTATGTTGTCCCGGGCACACTGTTGGTATCACATGTGGGACGAAGAGAGTCAGAGGACTTGGTCTCTAGGTTGAGTTCAGAGGGCGAGCAGAACGGTGCAGGGTGGGCAGGGGCTCTGCACAAAGAACAACCAGCACATACGGGCAGAGGAAGACAAATGGGTGGGGTCAGGCCCTGAGCGGACTGCTTGCCCAGAGTGTGGGCTAGCTGCCTATGGGAGGAAGGGCCAGAGAGATGAACAGGAGAGGCCAGCATAGATCCAAACAAACATGCAGGCTCTACACCGGCTGGCTTGCTACACCTGAATGACTTGCCTTTCCTCTCCAGTTGGGGGCCACAATGCCAACACCAGGGTGTGGCAAATGGGCACAGATCCATACTGGAGTCAGACGCACAGGGGTTCAAGTCTCACTTCTGGTGCTTACAGTCAAGGCCTTGAGTGAGACACCACACCTCTCTGGGGGCCATCCCTGCGATTCTTTATTCAACAATGTGGTCCAACCCACCCAATCGTCTTTGCTTTCACCTGTGTGGAACCTGAGCCCTTGGTTGCCAGTCTGCCTTGCAGAGGGTGGTATAGCCAGCCAGTCTGCCTTGCAGCAGGTGGCACGGATCTAGCTAATGAGCCAGAGACAGAATCTCTGAATGATGCCCTGGTAATAGAAAAGGTCCTATTAAAAAAAAAGGGGGGGGGCCTAAGGTAAGATAGACAGAATTTGAATTTTGTTTTTTCTCCTCTCCTTGCTTTGAATGCCAAATGATCACAAGGGAAGCAGCAGCCACCTCACGTACCTGACAATCTCCAAGTACTCCCAAGGAAAGCCTTCGAGATTACCACAGAGCAAGGTGTCTGTAGCCAACCACTCTGGGGCAGTAGATGGTATTTTGTGGGTATTTGCTACATTCTCTGAACCTCACTCTCTGCTATTAACCAGGCTAGGCATTTTTATCCAGCTTGTGTGCCAAGAGTTCCTTTGCCAAGAACAGAGAGTGAGGCCCCTGTGCCTATTGCCTTTGGAGGGGGAGAGACAACTGTGTAAGCGTCTGACTGGAGACGCTAGGAGGTGAAGGTGAGGGGATGCAGACAGTTGGCACGCGTGACGTGGATCTTCACGAGAGCACTCTGAGGAGGTGGCTCCCGGTTGAGGCCTGCATGTGTAGCTACAAACAGAGTAGAGGGTGGGGGCAGCACGGGCAGAGGGAACAGTGGCAGTAAAGAAAGGCCTTGGCACAGAGGCAAATGGGCAGTGAGTGAAGGGGGAATGGGAGGTGAACCAGATGGTGCATGCAGAGTGGATCTGTTTTAGATACAGACAGGAAGCCACTGGGAGGCTGGAATGGGGGGCGGGGGGGGGCGGTGGACAAGGACGGAGTACTTAGTATACCACAGGCACCTAATAAATGCTCTATGGCCGCAAGAGAGGGTGCATTGAACCTCCCCTTTCTCAGATTCCAGCAGCCCTTCCACCCCCCAGCTCATGATCAGGAGACCCCTTGAGGGCTGCCTTTTAAGTCCTCCCCCGGGGCCATTTGCTCCCTCCGGAGCAGACGACTATAATTGCTGCTTTCCACAATGACATAAAAATCTAAAAGGCACAATCAATACAGCAGCACACACATCATGGTTTTCATTGCAAACGATAAAAGTGTAAACAGCAGGGGTGGTGGGCTCCTGGCTGCAGTCCGGGTGGGGTACTGCCCTGGTTTCCCTGCCCATCCTTTTTCTTCTGGGGCACCGGATCCTCCCCAGCCTGGGGATGACTCCCGCCTTTACAGTCTGCTGGAGCACGGGCTTTTCTTCTTCCAGCCAGTGTAGCAACCTCTATTTCTAACCCTGATTTCTGAATTCTGGTCTGTTCCTGTTTGCCTGAGATGTCTGTCTCCCCAAATACAAAGTTCCAAGTGGCTTCCTAGATGCAGGTCTTGGGACAAGGGTGTCTCTAGAGTATGAATTGACCTTGACCCTGTTTCTAGCCCAGCCCTTGGCAATCAACTTCTTTCCCTCCACGTCCAGCCTGCCACCCACAGCTTGTGTGGCAAACGTGCGCAGAACCATTTATGTCTCCAGCTTTCACATCCTCCCGGCGACGACTTCCTCAAACTGGTTACTTAATGAACGTCATCCAATTCCGCTTCTGTCTTGCCACAGCCTCATTTGCGAAAGCCAATCTGCTTTATGATTTTAACCTCTGGCTAGAAACTGCTCCCAATTTCATGTCATCCATAAATTTGATGAACGATTAGCTTGCTTCTCTGCAGTCATTCATTTGCTCCACCAGCATTTAGTGAGCGCCTACTGGATGCTAGGTGCTGGCTACCCAATGGCAGGAGAAGCTGGCTTTGCGGACCTCATGTGCAGGCGGTGTACCAACCTGTTACGGTTCCTGTTCATGAGATCTGGGCTTCTTCAGAGAGGAGGAAGTTTAAATTTACTTGAAAATGCCGCAAGGGGGGGTTTTACAGCGTGGAAAGCCATGGCTTTCCCGCACATGTTCCTACTCAGGCGCTCGGGGCCTCACAGTGTCAGGGCTGAAGCCATCTAGAGCCGGAGGCTTTGCTGCCCCCCAGCAATGCTCCTTTTCACTGTGGTTTCATCCCGAAACTTGTGTGGTAGCAAACAGGAAGAGGAAATCTACCTCTTCCTCAACAGATGCAGCAAACTCACCTACTGGGTCACGGCGTCCAACCGTGATCCATCAACACACCAGAAGGGTGGCAAACCATTCTGGTTGGCCATGCCTGAGTCACGTGGCATTGAGCCCTGGCATTGGGGTGGGGTCAGCTGCATGTTAATAAAGCTATAGACTGAAAGAAATTCTCAGAGGTAGACCTCCTGGGTGCTGAGAAGGGGGAATGGATGCTGGTCTTTGTCAGATATGCGGTCTCCTACCTGCTCGGGTACAAGGAGACCACAAATCCTCTGGTGGCCTGAGTGGAGCCCTTGAACCCTCCCCTGCCCCATCATGTCTTCTTCTCCTGGTTGACTTTGGCTTTCTGCCATCCTAGACACCAGCATGTTATTTCAGTCCTTTCTCTCAAGTGTGGCCTTTGGCCATTTTGCTCTTCCTGTCCCCAAATACAGCTTCCTAGCCTTTCTAGAACTTGCTAGGCCTCCACAGCACCTTCCAGCTCACCTCAACTTACTGGGTTATGGTGCCTCCACCCATTGTCCCCTTCCTTGGAGACCTATGGAGCAGTGGATCACAGAGGTTGGGGCTTCTGTGACAGATCGGATGCCTGTTTTTTCTTTTTTTCTTACCAGGGCTGGGGTTAGGTTTGGCTGCAAATGACTTGACAGAGGACAACCCTGTTTCAGTGAGAGCAAGAGTGATTTTATCTTTCTGATGGTCAGGAGTCTGGAGATGTGAGCCAGGAGCAGCACATCCCTTCCCTCGGCAGCATCAGTGGCCTGGCTCTGCTCCTTACCTGTCTCCTCGTCGTGGCTGTTAATTGGCTATCAACTGACTGCATCTGGAATCAACTAGAACCCAAGCCTCAGGGTGCCCCTGAGAGGGAGGGGCTTTCTTACGCAGATTATTTGAAGCAGGAAGATTCGATCCTAATTGTAGGTACCACCTTGTGCTTGCAGCCCAGATGAAAGGACTCGGACAAAGGAAACTTTGCTCTTTGCCTGCTTGCTCTCACCCTCTCTGGCAAGTTCATCCACCCTGCTGCTGAGGTGTTCCGTAACTAGTGTTCGAACCTGCGTCTCCAGGCTTCCGATGTAGACTGAAGATCAGTAACTCTGCTGGTCTGTGAACTAAAATGCGGGCATGCCAGCTCCTAGGTGTGGTTGAGGAGAAGGATTTTATTGTATAACTGAGGGAGGGAGCAGCCAGAGGCATCTGAGAGAGTCCAGAGCAGGGAGAGAAAGAAGTAGACCGAGTCAGGCCATGAAGACAGTGGGGGTGGGTGAGGGAAGAGACAGGGGCAAGAGGCGGGACAAGGAGCCCAACATGGAGGACCAAGAGAACGCGTGGCTGAAATGGCAGGGTTATGTAGGACAGAAAAGCTGGAGGAAGGGAAATGAAGTTCCTGAGCTGGAGAGGTTTAGGGTGGGAGGCGGGGTGAGCAGAGCTGAGAGGAGCCGGGTTCTTGTGACACTGTGGGAGGGCCTAGAGGCCAGGCAGACTCTTGTCCTGAGTCTTTTTGGGACCTAACAGCTTGAATACGGATGGCCCCCATAGGCTCCCGGGTTTGAGCGCCTAGTCGTCAGGGAGTGGCAGTGCTTGGGAGGAATTAGAAGGCGTGGCTTTGTTGGAGGAAGCGTATCACTGGTGGGGGGTGGGGATTGAGTTTTGAAGTTTCAAAAGCCCAAGCCAGGCCCAGTATCCCTCTCTTCCTGCTGCCTGCAGATCCAGATGTAGAATTCTCAGAGCCATGTCTGCCTGTGTGCTGCTGTACTCCCCATCACGATGGCAATGTAAGCTCTGAAACAGTAAGCCATCCTCAATTAAATGTTTTCCTTTGTAAGAGTTGCCGTATTGTGGCTTCTCTTCACAGCAATAGAACATTGACAAGGGCAGCAACTCTCCAGGGATCCTCCAGGCCTTCAGCTCCAGCCTCAGGACTGATTCTCAGCCTCTTCAGTGTGAGGCAGTCACTGTTGACTTCCCGCCATTTTGTGTGAGTCAGTGGAACCAACGAAGCCCTTTTAATATGTACACCCAGCACAAGGCTCAACCGCGCACACTCTCATCCTGTCAGTCCCGTTCCTTTGGAGAACCCTGACTAATGGCGGTGGCATGAGCCAGCTGCCATGAGGATAAAGACACAAAGGAAGGGCCACTCTTCCTTTGAGGCCATTTCCCAGAATTTCAAACAGCGTTATGGTCATAATTGAGGTGCTCCAGTTAAAACAAATGTCAGGGATAAAATATAAACTATAAACATCGAGAACTCCGGAGAACACTCATGAGAAAACTTGCTTCTGGGTATGGAATGACAAAGTTACCGAGACAGGAAAGGCCTGGGCTCTGGGAAAAACAACTAAGAGAGTCTAGGGAGCTCCTGCATTCCCTACAGATCTTCCCCGAGGAGCACATGCAAGGCACTGCTGCCCTTTCCCCTAGTAAACTTCTGGCCATTGTGGGTAGTTACTCCTTTACAAAAAAATCTGCATCAAATAGATTTTATATATTCCCGCATCAAATTCATCTAGTTGTAACAGACTGAACTGTGGGTAAGGACGGCTTTTAAGAACATCTCCCCTTAAGGGCTGGAGAGAAGGCTCGGCAGTTAAACATTCTGTCTGGTCTTTCAGCGTTCCTAGATCCAGTTCCCAGCATCCACACGGTGGCGCACAGCTGTCTGTCACTCCAATTGCAGGGGATCTAATGCTCGATTCCAGTTACCATGGGCACCAGACATGCACGTGGTATATAGACATGCAAACAGGAGAAACACCATACATAAAAAATAAATAATAATAATAATAAAATTTAAAAATACCATGCACATCAAATAAAAATGGAAAAATAGAAGAAGAAAGAAGGAAGGAAAGCAAGCAAACACGCTTCTCCTATGCCAGGAAAGAGAGACCACGTCAGGTGTGGACAGAGAGACATAGTTGGCAGAGCAAGTCTCGGAGGTCCAGACTCCAGAGGCAGCCATGCTGGCCTTCTCAGCTCAGTCAGCTCTCCTCCCTGGAAGCTGTGCTTTCTTTCCAGCTAAAAATAAACTTTGGCTTCTACTGGCTCTACCTGGGCCCTGGTGGGAATTCTTCTCCATCAGGACCACAAGATGCAGACTACTGCAGTGGGGTGGGGTGAGGATGGGGGGAGGGATGGGGAGGAGTGGGGGTAGTGGTGGGGAGGGAATTCCAGAGGGAGGTGGTACTCCCCTTTTATGACAAAGATCTGTGGCCCAAAGTGGGGAGGTTGGAAAGAGCAAAGAGGGGGAGCAGCTGTGGGCCTGCTAAAGATTCCGAGGGGGAAGGACATAGACACTGGGCGGGGGGGCTGGGGGAGAGCAGCCGTACTGCATGTCTGTATTCCAGCCCCTCAGAATGCATGCACAGCCCAGCCATAACCTTAATCAGCTGCCCTAGGAAGATAAGGCAGATCCGGAGAGCTGGAAATGTCAGTCCAGCACCCCACCTACGCTCTTCTGATACCTCTGTCCATGGCTCCATCAGGGACTCAGAATCGCTCAGCTTTTGTTTTTGTTTGTTTGCTCGGTTTTTGCTATATGGTCCAGGATGGCCTCAAACTCTCAATTCTCCTTTCTCATCTTCCCGAGCACTGGTGTGACAGGTGTGTAGCACCCTGCCCAGCTCCTTCAGTTGTTCCTTTTTGTTTTAGGTGTATTTTATCTACTTATGTGGAGTGTTTTGCCTGCCTGTACATACGTGCACCATGTGTGTGTCAATGCCCATGGAAGTCAGAAAAGTCAGATCCCCGGAGCTTGAATTAAGAATGGTTGTAAACCATCATATGGATTCTAGGATCTAAACCTGGGTCCTCTGCAAGAGCAGCAAGCGCTCTTAACCAGTGAGCCATCTCTCCAGTCCCCTCCTTACTCTGACTGAAGAGGATCTCTTTTCTTTCCTCTGGGGGATCAGGCACAGTCTGTGCCACCCAGAGAGATGAGAGAACTCTCCCACTTTGTCCCCAGCAGACATGCCTGTGAGCCTGTGGTGCCTGGCCCAGCAGAGGTAGCAGTGAGATCTAAAGCCTTGTTTCCATGGAAGACTTACGAGTCTCCCTTGGATGGGTCTGTTGTTATTGATGTGGTCTAGGACTCAGCAAACACGGAGTCTGCTACCCAGTGCACCTGAAAAATGTGGAGCGACCTTTCTGTTTGTACAGCCAGCCTGTAAGCAGGGCCAGGCTGCGTCCTTCAGCTCTCTCAAGGGTTTCTTGACAGATGCTGACTGAAAAGGGACATGGTTAATGTGAGCTGAGAAACTTGGAAAAAGCTGCTGCACAGAACGCCCCTGAGTGCTCACGAGCCTGGGCTGGGGAGGGCCTGGAGTGGTGATGGGGGGGCTGTGTGCATGTGCGTGTGTGCATGTGTGTGTGCATGCATGTGTGTGCATGTGTGCGTGCGTGCGTGTGTGCGCGCCCGTGTGTGTGATCTAGAATGTTGCATGCTTGTTTGTGGGGCAAGTAGGAGGCCTCGGTGGTAGCATGAAGAATAAGGGTGGTCCCTGGCACTCCAGTACCAAGGGGGGACAGGGAAAGTCATGGAGGGGGAGGGATGAGTAAAACTTATGATGTATATACACAAAAAGTCAAAAAGAAATAAAATATTTTGTGTGTTAACTACATATTTTTAAAGAACATGGTTGCTTACAAAAGATAAGAAAGAAGGAAAGAAAGAAGGAAGGGAGGAAGGAAGCAAAGAAGGAAAAGGAAGGAAGGGTGGAAAAGGAAGGAGGGAGGAAAAGAAGGGAGGGAGGGAGGAAGGAAGGAAGGCCCAGTAGCAGAGGCCTCCCTTCTCTGGCCTCAGTTGCCTCCCCCCTCCCCCCACTCCTCCTGGCTCATCTTCCTCTGCTACACTGCTTCCTCAGTGCTCGCCACCGCAGCCCCATCCCACAGCCTGCAGGTGCTGTGTTCTGTCTTCCTGAGTTCTTTGTAATGCTCACCCCTCCCCTTTTACCTCCTAAACAAACCTTAATGCTTCTAGTACCATCCATCCTAACTAGGTCCTCCATTAATACTGTGTGTGAGATGATCAACAGTTGGTATGACGTTCTGGTTTGTTGCCTGTCCGCCATCAGGAGCCACTGTGTCTCCTGTGCTCTCTGACATATCTGCAGCAGAGCAGGAACTCAAGGATGAAGGGAAGAGGCAGTCTCATTTCAGGTTCCCTAGAAGTCATCCATGGGACGAGGTTGCAGGTGTACCCACTTGCTGTACCCAGGGAAGAGAAACAGGAACTGGAAATGGGAGGCACGGGGACATCTTGCTCGGCTCCGGCTATGAGCAGCCTGAGTTTGTCTGCACCAAAGGAGCTCACCTATCTTTTTTCTGACCGAGGGATGGGGGTATAAGGTGCTAAACAGCCAGCTCCATCAGCCACTGGCTCAGGGCTGTTCTTGGGGCATTGATTTCTATCACTTCTGGCCTGTGGTGACACAGGCAGAGTGGCCTGAAGGTGCTAGAAAAAGGTTTCAAGTGGAGCCAGGCAGGGGTGTTGGGAGCCAGGTTGGTGTTTGTGACAGATCACACTTGTATTTGCTTCTGTGGAGAGAGAGCACTAACGCAGGCAGATGACAGGCCAGACTTCAGGGACAGCCCAAAGCAGGGTAGCGGTGGGGCTGGGTTCCACTGGGTAAGGACCCGCAGCCTTTGGCAGCCAGCCCAGCCCAAAGTGGACACTGAGCTTTCTCATGTCCTAGGGGAGTGTGGAGGAGCACCCCCAGGGATGGGAAAGCAGAGGCCTGGCAACCCCAGCTCTTTCCCTGTCTTTTCTGTATTATTGGCATGTCAGTTCTTCCCTGAGTCTAGCTCTCTTCCATGGCCACAATGTCTTCTGTGTCTCCAAGGTTAACATCTGGATACCATAGCACCCAGAGAAAGCAGCGTTGCTCTTTGGGAGTCTCTTGTAAGAACAAAGAAACATCTCTTTTCCCTCCATTTGCTCCTACATTAGTGAGCCACCAAGTGTCAACAGAAACAGTTTCAGGTAAGAACGACACAGGGCGGGTGACCAGTGGTGTCTGGGAAACACATTGCCTTCCCCTGCGAAAGGGAGGACGGCTGAGGGGCTCTGAGGAGAAGAAGCACATTGGCATGGCAGGGCCTGACAGCGCCAGTCTTGAAAGAATTGTCATGGTTTTTGATCTGTGAAGAGTCCCTGTGCCCTGACAGATGGTTGCCCAGCCTCCTTGCATCCCCCAGCAGCCCCAGGAGGCAGGTCCTGGGGCAAGGGTGTTCGCAGGGTTGGTGGGGCAGAGGAAGCTCTGTTCCCATTGGCAGGTGTACATCGTCTATGGCAGCTAATTACATAGGATGGATGACTCTGACGGGGGCAGGAGCCCTCCACCCATTCTCCTTCCTCTAGCTGAGCTGGAGCAGGTGGCGGAGACAGCACAGAGCTCCCATGATGGCATGGCCACTCACTTGTGGGGCTGTTTATCACTGGGGATGTTTATGCCCTGCCTGAGGCCAGAACAGGGATGGAGGGGCGATAGACATTAACCCCTTTGTCACTGCTCCTGAAGGGATCCTGGCCTTGAAGAAGAGAGGTGCTGAAGAGGAGATGTGGCCAACAGGGGGGAAATGAGGGGATAAGCTGTAGAAGTCACACTTTCCTTGTTTTGTCCTGAGATGGGGACTCTCATGTAGCTCCAGCTAGCTTACGTAGCCAAGGCTGACCTTGGTGTTCTCGTCCTTCTGCCTCTATCTCTAGAGTGCTAGGATTAAAGGTGTGTGTGACCATGCCTGATTAACGTGGCACACCTAACTGGGCTGCATCCCCAGCGGTGTTTCCTTGTGTTTAAAATATTTGCATCTGGCCGAGATGGCTCAGCTGGTAAAGGTGCTTGTCATCAAGACTGAACGTGACTTCGATCTCCAAAACCCAAATAATGGAAGGAGAGAACCAACTCCCGCAGGTTATTCAACTTCCCGCAGGCTATGTGGCATAAAGGGTCACACACACACACACACACACACACACACACACACACACACACACCCTAAATGTGAAACATCTAAAAATATAAAATAGTTGGAGATTTAAAGCAATACTTCACGGGCTAGAGAGACGGTTCCACAATTCAGAACTCCAGCTGCTTTTGCAGAAGACCAGGTTCGGTTCCCAGCCTCTGCACAACAGCTCACAACCACCTGTAACACTCCAGTTCCTGGGGGATCTGACATCTGCTTCTGGCCTCTATAGGCACTTACACGGTGCACCTACATACATTTACCTAAATAGGTAAGCAACCCTACACATAAAACGAAAGAAATCTTTATGTTTGGTTGGTTTGTTTTTTGTTTGTTTTTCAAGACAGTGTTTCTGTGTGTAG
>NC_022018.1:55739720-55749287 GCF_000317375.1 Microtus ochrogaster
AGAGAGGGTGCATTGAACCTCCCCTTTCTCAGATTCCAGCAGCCCTTCCACCCCCCAGCTCATGATCAGGAGACCCCTTGAGGGCTGCCTTTTAAGTCCTCCCCCGGGGCCATTTGCTCCCTCCGGAGCAGACGACTATAATTGCTGCTTTCCACAATGACATAAAAATCTAAAAGGCACAATCAATACAGCAGCACACACATCATGGTTTTCATTGCAAACGATAAAAGTGTAAACAGCAGGGGTGGTGGGCTCCTGGCTGCAGTCCGGGTGGGGTACTGCCCTGGTTTCCCTGCCCATCCTTTTTCTTCTGGGGCACCGGATCCTCCCCAGCCTGGGGATGACTCCCGCCTTTACAGTCTGCTGGAGCACGGGCTTTTCTTCTTCCAGCCAGTGTAGCAACCTCTATTTCTAACCCTGATTTCTGAATTCTGGTCTGTTCCTGTTTGCCTGAGATGTCTGTCTCCCCAAATACAAAGTTCCAAGTGGCTTCCTAGATGCAGGTCTTGGGACAAGGGTGTCTCTAGAGTATGAATTGACCTTGACCCTGTTTCTAGCCCAGCCCTTGGCAATCAACTTCTTTCCCTCCACGTCCAGCCTGCCACCCACAGCTTGTGTGGCAAACGTGCGCAGAACCATTTATGTCTCCAGCTTTCACATCCTCCCGGCGACGACTTCCTCAAACTGGTTACTTAATGAACGTCATCCAATTCCGCTTCTGTCTTGCCACAGCCTCATTTGCGAAAGCCAATCTGCTTTATGATTTTAACCTCTGGCTAGAAACTGCTCCCAATTTCATGTCATCCATAAATTTGATGAACGATTAGCTTGCTTCTCTGCAGTCATTCATTTGCTCCACCAGCATTTAGTGAGCGCCTACTGGATGCTAGGTGCTGGCTACCCAATGGCAGGAGAAGCTGGCTTTGCGGACCTCATGTGCAGGCGGTGTACCAACCTGTTACGGTTCCTGTTCATGAGATCTGGGCTTCTTCAGAGAGGAGGAAGTTTAAATTTACTTGAAAATGCCGCAAGGGGGGGTTTTACAGCGTGGAAAGCCATGGCTTTCCCGCACATGTTCCTACTCAGGCGCTCGGGGCCTCACAGTGTCAGGGCTGAAGCCATCTAGAGCCGGAGGCTTTGCTGCCCCCCAGCAATGCTCCTTTTCACTGTGGTTTCATCCCGAAACTTGTGTGGTAGCAAACAGGAAGAGGAAATCTACCTCTTCCTCAACAGATGCAGCAAACTCACCTACTGGGTCACGGCGTCCAACCGTGATCCATCAACACACCAGAAGGGTGGCAAACCATTTTGGTTGGCCATGCCTGAGTCACGTGGCATTGAGCCCTGGCATTGGGGTGGGGTCAGCTGCATGTTAATAAAGCTATAGACTGAAAGAAATTCTCAGAGGTAGACCTCCTGGGTGCTGAGAAGGGGGAATGGATGCTGGTCTTTGTCAGATATGCGGTCTCCTACCTGCTCGGGTACAAGGAGACCACAAATCCTCTGGTGGCCTGAGTGGAGCCCTTGAACCCTCCCCTGCCCCATCATGTCTTCTTCTCCTGGTTGACTTTGGCTTTCTGCCATCCTAGACACCAGCATGTTATTTCAGTCCTTTCTCTCAAGTGTGGCCTTTGGCCATTTTGCTCTTCCTGTCCCCAAATACAGCTTCCTAGCCTTTCTAGAACTTGCTAGGCCTCCACAGCACCTTCCAGCTCACCTCAACTTACTGGGTTATGGTGCCTCCACCCATTGTCCCCTTCCTTGGAGACCTATGGAGCAGTGGATCACAGAGGTTGGGGCTTCTGTGACAGATCGGATGCCTGTTTTTTCTTTTTTTCTTACCAGGGCTGGGGTTAGGTTTGGCTGCAAATGACTTGACAGAGGACAACCCTGTTTCAGTGAGAGCAAGAGTGATTTTATCTTTCTGATGGTCAGGAGTCTGGAGATGTGAGCCAGGAGCAGCACATCCCTTCCCTCGGCAGCATCAGTGGCCTGGCTCTGCTCCTTACCTGTCTCCTCGTCGTGGCTGTTAATTGGCTATCAACTGACTGCATCTGGAATCAACTAGAACCCAAGCCTCAGGGTGCCCCTGAGAGGGAGGGGCTTTCTTACGCAGATTATTTGAAGCAGGAAGATTCGATCCTAATTGTAGGTACCACCTTGTGCTTGCAGCCCAGATGAAAGGACTCGGACAAAGGAAACTTTGCTCTTTGCCTGCTTGCTCTCACCCTCTCTGGCAAGTTCATCCACCCTGCTGCTGAGGTGTTCCGTAACTAGTGTTCGAACCTGCGTCTCCAGGCTTCCGATGTAGACTGAAGATCAGTAACTCTGCTGGTCTGTGAACTAAAATGCGGGCATGCCAGCTCCTAGGTGTGGTTGAGGAGAAGGATTTTATTGTATAACTGAGGGAGGGAGCAGCCAGAGGCATCTGAGAGAGTCCAGAGCAGGGAGAGAAAGAAGTAGACCGAGTCAGGCCATGAAGACAGTGGGGGTGGGTGAGGGAAGAGACAGGGGCAAGAGGCGGGACAAGGAGCCCAACATGGAGGACCAAGAGAACGCGTGGCTGAAATGGCAGGGTTATGTAGGACAGAAAAGCTGGAGGAAGGGAAATGAAGTTCCTGAGCTGGAGAGGTTTAGGGTGGGAGGCGGGGTGAGCAGAGCTGAGAGGAGCCGGGTTCTTGTGACACTGTGGGAGGGCCTAGAGGCCAGGCAGACTCTTGTCCTGAGTCTTTTTGGGACCTAACAGCTTGAATACGGATGGCCCCCATAGGCTCCCGGGTTTGAGCGCCTAGTCGTCAGGGAGTGGCAGTGCTTGGGAGGAATTAGAAGGCGTGGCTTTGTTGGAGGAAGCGTATCACTGGTGGGGGGTGGGGATTGAGTTTTGAAGTTTCAAAAGCCCAAGCCAGGCCCAGTATCCCTCTCTTCCTGCTGCCTGCAGATCCAGATGTAGAATTCTCAGAGCCATGTCTGCCTGTGTGCTGCTGTACTCCCCATCACGATGGCAATGTAAGCTCTGAAACAGTAAGCCATCCTCAATTAAATGTTTTCCTTTGTAAGAGTTGCCGTATTGTGGCTTCTCTTCACAGCAATAGAACATTGACAAGGGCAGCAACTCTCCAGGGATCCTCCAGGCCTTCAGCTCCAGCCTCAGGACTGATTCTCAGCCTCTTCAGTGTGAGGCAGTCACTGTTGACTTCCCGCCATTTTGTGTGAGTCAGTGGAACCAACGAAGCCCTTTTAATATGTACACCCAGCACAAGGCTCAACCGCGCACACTCTCATCCTGTCAGTCCCGTTCCTTTGGAGAACCCTGACTAATGGCGGTGGCATGAGCCAGCTGCCATGAGGATAAAGACACAAAGGAAGGGCCACTCTTCCTTTGAGGCCATTTCCCAGAATTTCAAACAGCGTTATGGTCATAATTGAGGTGCTCCAGTTAAAACAAATGTCAGGGATAAAATATAAACTATAAACATCGAGAACTCCGGAGAACACTCATGAGAAAACTTGCTTCTGGGTATGGAATGACAAAGTTACCGAGACAGGAAAGGCCTGGGCTCTGGGAAAAACAACTAAGAGAGTCTAGGGAGCTCCTGCATTCCCTACAGATCTTCCCCGAGGAGCACATGCAAGGCACTGCTGCCCTTTCCCCTAGTAAACTTCTGGCCATTGTGGGTAGTTACTCCTTTACAAAAAAATCTGCATCAAATAGATTTTATATATTCCCGCATCAAATTCATCTAGTTGTAACAGACTGAACTGTGGGTAAGGACGGCTTTTAAGAACATCTCCCCTTAAGGGCTGGAGAGAAGGCTCGGCAGTTAAACATTCTGTCTGGTCTTTCAGCGTTCCTAGATCCAGTTCCCAGCATCCACACGGTGGCGCACAGCTGTCTGTCACTCCAATTGCAGGGGATCTAATGCTCGATTCCAGTTACCATGGGCACCAGACATGCACGTGGTATATAGACATGCAAACAGGAGAAACACCATACATAAAAAATAAATAATAATAATAATAAAATTTAAAAATACCATGCACATCAAATAAAAATGGAAAAATAGAAGAAGAAAGAAGGAAGGAAAGCAAGCAAACACGCTTCTCCTATGCCAGGAAAGAGAGACCACGTCAGGTGTGGACAGAGAGACATAGTTGGCAGAGCAAGTCTCGGAGGTCCAGACTCCAGAGGCAGCCATGCTGGCCTTCTCAGCTCAGTCAGCTCTCCTCCCTGGAAGCTGTGCTTTCTTTCCAGCTAAAAATAAACTTTGGCTTCTACTGGCTCTACCTGGGCCCTGGTGGGAATTCTTCTCCATCAGGACCACAAGATGCAGACTACTGCAGTGGGGTGGGGTGAGGATGGGGGGAGGGATGGGGAGGA
Organism: Microtus ochrogaster; assembly: GCF_000317375.1. Classification (NCBI taxonomy): domain Eukaryota; kingdom Metazoa; phylum Chordata; class Mammalia; order Rodentia; family Cricetidae; genus Microtus; species Microtus ochrogaster. Next base: position 55,744,099 of record NC_022018.1, read on the forward strand.
GTGGGGGTAGTGGTGGGGAGGGAATTCCAGAGGGAGGTGGTACTCCCCTTTTATGACAAAGATCTGTGGCCCAAAGTGGGGAGGTTGGAAAGAGCAAAGAGGGGGAGCAGCTGTGGGCCTGCTAAAGATTCCGAGGGGGAAGGACATAGACACTGGGCGGGGGGGCTGGGGGAGAGCAGCCGTACTGCATGTCTGTATTCCAGCCCCTCAGAATGCATGCACAGCCCAGCCATAACCTTAATCAGCTGCCCTAGGAAGATAAGGCAGATCCGGAGAGCTGGAAATGTCAGTCCAGCACCCCACCTACGCTCTTCTGATACCTCTGTCCATGGCTCCATCAGGGACTCAGAATCGCTCAGCTTTTGTTTTTGTTTGTTTGCTCGGTTTTTGCTATATGGTCCAGGATGGCCTCAAACTCTCAATTCTCCTTTCTCATCTTCCCGAGCACTGGTGTGACAGGTGTGTAGCACCCTGCCCAGCTCCTTCAGTTGTTCCTTTTTGTTTTAGGTGTATTTTATCTACTTATGTGGAGTGTTTTGCCTGCCTGTACATACGTGCACCATGTGTGTGTCAATGCCCATGGAAGTCAGAAAAGTCAGATCCCCGGAGCTTGAATTAAGAATGGTTGTAAACCATCATATGGATTCTAGGATCTAAACCTGGGTCCTCTGCAAGAGCAGCAAGCGCTCTTAACCAGTGAGCCATCTCTCCAGCCCCCTCCTTACTCTGACTGAAGAGAATCTCTTTTCTTTCCTCTGGGGGATCGGGCACAGTCTGTGCCACCCAGAGAGATGAGAGAACTCTCCCACTTTGTCCCCAGCAGACATGCCTGTGAGCCTGTGGTGCCTGGCCCAGCAGAGGTAGCAGTGAGATCTAAAGCCTTGTTTCCATGGAAGACTTACGAGTCTCCCTTGGATGGGTCTGTTGTTATTGATGTGGTCTAGGACTCAGCAAACACGGAGTCTGCTACCCAGTGCACCTGAAAAATGTGGAGCGACCTTTCTGTTTGTACAGCCAGCCTGTAAGCAGGGCCAGGCTGCGTCCTTCAGCTCTCTCAAGGGTTTCTTGACAGATGCTGACTGAAAAGGGACATGGTTAATGTGAGCTGAGAAACTTGGAAAAAGCTGCTGCACAGAACGCCCCTGAGTGCTCACGAGCCTGGGCTGGGGAGGGCCTGGAGTGGTGATGGGGGGGCTGTGTGCATGTGCGTGTGTGCATGTGTGTGTGCATGCATGTGTGTGCATGTGTGCGTGCGTGCGTGTGTGCGCGCCCGTGTGTGTGATCTAGAATGTTGCATGCTTGTTTGTGGGGCAAGTAGGAGGCCTCGGTGGTAGCATGAAGAATAAGGGTGGTCCCTGGCACTCCAGTACCAAGGGGGGACAGGGAAAGTCATGGAGGGGGAGGGATGAGTAAAACTTATGATGTATATACACAAAAAGTCAAAAAGAAATAAAATATTTTGTGTGTTAACTACATATTTTTAAAGAACATGGTTGCTTACAAAAGATAAGAAAGAAGGAAAGAAAGAAGGAAGGGAGGAAGGAAGCAAAGAAGGAAAAGGAAGGAAGGGTGGAAAAGGAAGGAGGGAGGAAAAGAAGGGAGGGAGGGAGGAAGGAAGGAAGGCCCAGTAGCAGAGGCCTCCCTTCTCTGGCCTCAGTTGCCTCCCCCCTCCCCCCACTCCTCCTGGCTCATCTTCCTCTGCTACACTGCTTCCTCAGTGCTCGCCACCGCAGCCCCATCCCACAGCCTGCAGGTGCTGTGTTCTGTCTTCCTGAGTTCTTTGTAATGCTCACCCCTCCCCTTTTACCTCCTAAACAAACCTTAATGCTTCTAGTACCATCCATCCTAACTAGGTCCTCCATTAATACTGTGTGTGAGATGATCAACAGTTGGTATGACGTTCTGGTTTGTTGCCTGTCCGCCATCAGGAGCCACTGTGTCTCCTGTGCTCTCTGACATATCTGCAGCAGAGCAGGAACTCAAGGATGAAGGGAAGAGGCAGTCTCATTTCAGGTTCCCTAGAAGTCATCCATGGGACGAGGTTGCAGGTGTACCCACTTGCTGTACCCAGGGAAGAGAAACAGGAACTGGAAATGGGAGGCACGGGGACATCTTGCTCGGCTCCGGCTATGAGCAGCCTGAGTTTGTCTGCACCAAAGGAGCTCACCTATCTTTTTTCTGACCGAGGGATGGGGGTATAAGGTGCTAAACAGCCAGCTCCATCAGCCACTGGCTCAGGGCTGTTCTTGGGGCATTGATTTCTATCACTTCTGGCCTGTGGTGACACAGGCAGAGTGGCCTGAAGGTGCTAGAAAAAGGTTTCAAGTGGAGCCAGGCAGGGGTGTTGGGAGCCAGGTTGGTGTTTGTGACAGATCACACTTGTATTTGCTTCTGTGGAGAGAGAGCACTAACGCAGGCAGATGACAGGCCAGACTTCAGGGACAGCCCAAAGCAGGGTAGCGGTGGGGCTGGGTTCCACTGGGTAAGGACCCGCAGCCTTTGGCAGCCAGCCCAGCCCAAAGTGGACACTGAGCTTTCTCATGTCCTAGGGGAGTGTGGAGGAGCACCCCCAGGGATGGGAAAGCAGAGGCCTGGCAACCCCAGCTCTTTCCCTGTCTTTTCTGTATTATTGGCATGTCAGTTCTTCCCTGAGTCTAGCTCTCTTCCATGGCCACAATGTCTTCTGTGTCTCCAAGGTTAACATCTGGATACCATAGCACCCAGAGAAAGCAGCGTTGCTCTTTGGGAGTCTCTTGTAAGAACAAAGAAACATCTCTTTTCCCTCCATTTGCTCCTACATTAGTGAGCCACCAAGTGTCAACAGAAACAGTTTCAGGTAAGAACGACACAGGGCGGGTGACCAGTGGTGTCTGGGAAACACATTGCCTTCCCCTGCGAAAGGGAGGACGGCTGAGGGGCTCTGAGGAGAAGAAGCACATTGGCATGGCAGGGCCTGACAGCGCCAGTCTTGAAAGAATTGTCATGGTTTTTGATCTGTGAAGAGTCCCTGTGCCCTGACAGATGGTTGCCCAGCCTCCTTGCATCCCCCAGCAGCCCCAGGAGGCAGGTCCTGGGGCAAGGGTGTTCGCAGGGTTGGTGGGGCAGAGGAAGCTCTGTTCCCATTGGCAGGTGTACATCGTCTATGGCAGCTAATTACATAGGATGGATGACTCTGACGGGGGCAGGAGCCCTCCACCCATTCTCCTTCCTCTAGCTGAGCTGGAGCAGGTGGCGGAGACAGCACAGAGCTCCCATGATGGCATGGCCACTCACTTGTGGGGCTGTTTATCACTGGGGATGTTTATGCCCTGCCTGAGGCCAGAACAGGGATGGAGGGGCGATAGACATTAACCCCTTTGTCACTGCTCCTGAAGGGATCCTGGCCTTGAAGAAGAGAGGTGCTGAAGAGGAGATGTGGCCAACAGGGGGGAAATGAGGGGATAAGCTGTAGAAGTCACACTTTCCTTGTTTTGTCCTGAGATGGGGACTCTCATGTAGCTCCAGCTAGCTTACGTAGCCAAGGCTGACCTTGGTGTTCTCGTCCTTCTGCCTCTATCTCTAGAGTGCTAGGATTAAAGGTGTGTGTGACCATGCCTGATTAACGTGGCACACCTAACTGGGCTGCATCCCCAGCGGTGTTTCCTTGTGTTTAAAATATTTGCATCTGGCCGAGATGGCTCAGCTGGTAAAGGTGCTTGTCATCAAGACTGAACGTGACTTCGATCTCCAAAACCCAAATAATGGAAGGAGAGAACCAACTCCCGCAGGTTATTCAACTTCCCGCAGGCTATGTGGCATAAAGGGTCACACACACACACACACACACACACACACACACACACACACACACCCTAAATGTGAAACATCTAAAAATATAAAATAGTTGGAGATTTAAAGCAATACTTCACGGGCTAGAGAGACGGTTCCACAATTCAGAACTCCAGCTGCTTTTGCAGAAGACCAGGTTCGGTTCCCAGCCTCTGCACAACAGCTCACAACCACCTGTAACACTCCAGTTCCTGGGGGATCTGACATCTGCTTCTGGCCTCTATAGGCACTTACACGGTGCACCTACATACATTTACCTAAATAGGTAAGCAACCCTACACATAAAACGAAAGAAATCTTTATGTTTGGTTGGTTTGTTTTTTGTTTGTTTTTCAAGACAGGGTTTCTGTGTGTAGTCCCAGCTGTTCTTGAACTCTCTATATAAACCAGGCTGACCTCGAACTCAGAGATCCACCTGCCTCTGCCTCCTGAGTGCTGGGATTAAAGGTGTGTGCCACCACGCCCAGCTAAAAATAAATCTTTTTAAACATAGAAAATAAGATTTCAGCTAGAGTGTGGCTGTTGAACTGGGTGCCCTAGCTAGCAGTGAAGCAGATAAAAAGCCACGCGTGGGAGTTCTGGAGAGCTCTGGTGTACTCACTCATTCCTGTCAACTTCTAAACGCCCATTGTGTAACAGCCAGGCTCACAAACCCTTAAGAACCAGTTCCCAGGAGCAGGTGAATTCCTCCTCCACCCAGGGGCATTCTTGTCTTTGACATTGGATGTGTACAGCATCACCTTGACTGTAAGAAACCATAGAAATCCTCCACGGGTGGAACCATGCTCCAGGGACGCCGGGCAGACCCCGCCCCCGCTCCAGGGACACCAGGCAGACCCCGCCCCCGCTCCAGGGACGCCAGGCAGACCCCGCCCCCGCTCCAGGGACGCCAGGCAGACCCCATCTCTGCTCCCCTGAACACAGAGGGGTGGGGTAAGACTCTTACAGAGTAGCACTGTTGCTGGAACAGCCTCTCACCAGGGTGACGCAGAGTGGAGAACCTCTGTAGGCCACCCGCTGGCCTCTAGCCTGGGAGTACACAAGGAGAGCGGTGTCCACCTTGTCCTCACTGAGGACTGAGACCTCGGGCAGTTCTGCCTTCCCGTCTGTCTGCTGGCGTTCTCCATCCTGGGATTCTCACCTACTCTGTCCCATGCCTTTCCATTATTCCTGTCTCCCGGTCACTATGCCCTTGGTCCGGGCAGGTTCCTCATTGTTGTCAAGGCCCCAAGGTATCTCTTGAGACTTGTTCTGTTTTGTTACTGGGCATCAGTGTGGAGGGACAGCCCAGGCATAGGTGGCTGATGCAGTTCCCCTAAGTGCCACACACAGTTCATACAAGGGGCATCTTTTTCTGCATC
>NC_022018.1:55749450-55763216 GCF_000317375.1 Microtus ochrogaster
AGAGAGAGAGAGAGAGAGAGAGAGAGAGAGAGAGAGACAGAATATGAATGTGCCTGTGGTGTGTGTGCAGCCAGGACAGAACCTTACCTGGACTTTTTCTGGCACAGAAAGAGAGTACAGCTCCAGCCCATCTTCATCTTCATCATCATCCTCATCCTCATCATCTATGCCCCTGCAATGCTTAAGCACACATGGGCAGCCCATTTGTGGCGGTTCTCCAGTTGTTGCTATCCCGGGCAGTCCTAGATGCTTGTGTTATTGTCATACCCAAGATTCCACAGTCTTCCTTTATGCTGTCTGTCCAGCGTCTCCTGGTAGATGCCTCCTCGATGGCGAGACTGGAAACAACCAGCTAGGTCCCCTGGAAACCTGGGGAATTTAGTACATGCGTGGAAAGAGGTCCAGCTAGCTGGCTAAAGGCTACCACCTGAAGGAGACCTGGTTCGTCGTCCTCGTCAACTCAGACTATGAAACCCAATATGAACTCACAGCTCCAGCTGCCTTCTTCAAACTCCAAGTTTAGTTAATAAAAACATGGCAACCCTGGCTTCAGTGTTTGGCACACACACACGCACACACACATGAAAAAAAGAAAAGACAAGTGTGATTTGGAAGGAGAGCGTGGAGATGCTGGAGAGCCGTGAAGTGCTCTGCAGATCCATTTAGACATGGAGTTTATATTACCCTGTTCCGTCTGCTGATGTAACCACTTCAAATTGGAGAGATCCCTTGGAGGGGCCTCCATGGGACAGCTTGGAGGCACCCTCAGTTCCTCAGCAGGCATCTCTGCTCCTCTCTCTGGGAGGAATGCAGAGCCAGGCGACACCAGCATCGCCGTGTGCTTAGTGCCGACACAGCTTAAGCTATTTTCTCTTGCACCCGAATCTCTAAGTTGTCGGTGTCTCTGGGCAAGCCAGGGCTGTGGCAGAAGCTGTTAATAATAGATACCAGCGGCGGTGTGGTAACGAATTGCTGGGGATGGTCATTAGCATTTTAATTTAGCCACTTCTTCCCATTCACCTCTGGAGACCTGAGTTCGAATCTGAAATTGGGGTCGCCAGTGGAGGTTTGCCCAAGTCCTCCTAATCTCTCCCGCGGGTGTTTGTCTTTGTCACACCAATTGCTACAGCCCAGGGCTGAATTTGGCCTGAGGGGGGCACTGTCACTCCAGGCTGTGGAGAAGCAGCCTCCGGCTTTCAGGGAGTTGGTGGGGCTGAAGAAACTGCTGGGTGGGGCTACCGCGTGCAAGTAGCAGGGATGGGGCCTGGAGCCATGGAGGAGGTGCATGGTCAGGCCTGGGAGAGAAAGGAGCATGGATGGTCTGCAGTGAGCAGGGAGGGAGGAGGGTCAGAGCACACTGCCCTCTGTCCCTTCCCCCATTCTTCCCTTTCTTCTTCATAAGCACCAAGTTTCTTGATGTTTCTTCCAGTCCAGATTTACTGCTTAAGTCACATAAAACTTAAAAACACAGGCCAGCGAGATGGCTCTGTGGGTAAAGGTGCTTGCCACCAAGCCTGATGACCTTAGTTCAATCTCTGGAAACTACGGGGAGGAAGGAGAGAGCAGACTCCTGTCAGCTCTGCCTCCCATTCCACCCCCAAATAAGTAAATAAATGTAAAACAATCAACTTTGAAACATTAGCAACAGTGAAAGTTCTATTAGTACAGGTGACTGAGGAGCGTGGCAAGGTTTGGGGGGCGTGGCGACGCTTTGGGGTGTGGCGAGGCAGAAGTTCACCTGCATTATTGTGTGGGTGAGAGAGGACACGGCAGAGTCCTACACCTCACTGAACCCTGAAGATGGAGCCAGCAGATAGAGGCAACACCAAAGATAAATCTCAATTTAGGGAGTCCCAAGGCCCGCAATGAAAAATGGCCAGCTGTTTTCCTTCCGTGTCAGTGGCAAGTTTAGGCTCCCAGGGCTTCAGGGCCAGACAGAGCATCAAAGGGAGCATGTGTGGACAGAGAAGGTAGTTGCTTGGGCTCTGAAAGACCATGGTGATGTCGACAGTACCAGCTCTGCCTGGTTCTGAAGACTCAAAGCAGGGGGGACCAAATCCCAGTGATGCTTCTAGGCCTGGCATATGGGGCTTGTCAGTGGTTGACCCAAAGCTGGTAATTTGATGTCTTCTTATCTTCCTGGTGCCACCTTTATCACTTGGGCTTTGGCTGAGCATTGACGTTGTGGAGCTCCACCGTGGGGAGGGAGTGAGTATGGCTGGCTCTCAGGCTCGTCGCATTACCTGGTGGTTGCTCTCTTTTTCGGCTTGCTGCATTGTTCCTTAGTTTTGTCAAGGCTAGCTGTCTCAGGTCACAGGTCGGTTCCCAAAAGCTGTCTTAGTGACTCCCCAGGTCCCAAGGGTGAGGTTTCTGTTCCCTCAGCCCCACGGCTGCTTAGAGTTGCCGGGCAGGAAAGGCTGTCTCGGCAGTGCATACCCGGGTTCTGTTGATGTTAGGGCATGAACTTGGCCTCTGGGCAGGGGTACAGCTCCCAACTTTGCCACCTGTGCCGTGATCTTTGCCCCTGAAATTCTGTTTCCCCGTATGGAACAGCAAAGGTGCTCAGGAACATGGCTGACCCTCAGCAAATGCAGCAACGGCAACCATCACATCCGTTTGTGCTGAGGATTGCCGGGATGGCAGTGTGGTTACAAGCTTGAATTCTCTGTGGGGGACATCTGAATCAAACCTCTGCAGCTATCTCTTGCCCAGTACGGCCTCTCTGAGCCTTATGAGACGGACAGGTGAGGACAGGCGGCTGGGTAAGTGCTGGTCCCACTAACTCATCCAAGCAAATGTGCACCACAGCGTGCTTAGTGCATGCATGACTGCCACACCTCATCTGGGAGAGCTCCCTGCTTGACCTTCAGCTCCTCTCCTTTGCACCCCAGGGTAAGTGCTGCTGAGCCCTCAGAGGGGAGCAGGCTGAGGACAATCGAAGCTTCTAAGGGACGACTGAGCAGAGTTGCCAGATCAACCTGAAGGACAGACAGGGGTGACTTGAGAGTCCTTCCTTGTGCACAGCCGAGGGCCCCATAGCTATTGGTCAATGCGCATTGACTTGCGCCCTCTCCTCTGTAACTTTAAGGGGGGTCTTTGCTGCATAAAGAAGTGTTACCATGGCAACCTCCCGGTTTCACAAAACAGTCTTTCCACCCAGAACCAATGTCTTCCCTCCCTGTCTCTAAGAGAGGCTTCTGGGTGGGACATGGGTTGCTCTAAGCCTCAGGACTCTGGACAGAAGCCCAGAGTTCAGGCAGGCTTTGCTCCAAACACTCAGGCTTGGTGCCAGGCTGTGAAGTACCCAGTTGGGCAGCAGTTTATGTGTGGGTAACCTCTATTTCTTGTGTGTCTGTGGCACCCAGTAACGCACCAGGTGCTGGCTGGGACCTCCCCAGTATTGAGGACAAACAGAACCCTGCCTTCAGGCGGTAGAATTCTTGGCAGCTTCTTTTCAAGTAAAGGGGGAAAAAAATGTAAGACATCTTTGACCAAGGTTAATAGCTGTGAAGAAAATGAAATGGAATCATGTGGCAGACAGACAGCAGTGAGGGCCAGGGAAGCCATCCCTGCCCCTGGAGCCAGGCCTAAGCATGGAAGGGAAGGCAGCCTGCAGAGCCCTGGGCACTGTGAGTGCAAAGGTCCTGAGACAGGTGTGAGCTTGACTGTGTAAGGATCAGGAAGAGGCTAGAGGCCCGGAGTGTGGTGGCCAAGGGTACTGAAGGCATACGGAGAGGGCGTTGTAAGCAGGGCCAGAAGTGGGGGCTTCATAGTAACTGTAATAAGCAGGGTAGAGATGTGTATGACATAGAATTTTAAAGTTCTTTGGTGTACTTGGGGGACATGCTGGTCTTCTTATCTTATCTTCTGGCATTACTTGGTCTTGTGCCACAAGTATTGAATAAACCGCTCATCTGACTTAGGAGTGTACCCACATCTTCTAGAACAGGTCCCGGTGCCTACCATGTAGCCCGGGGTTGTTCTCACTGCTACCCAGTGTTGCTCTCTCCTCTCCATGACTTTGACATCCTCGTTATTGACAGAGAAGCCTCCTCCTCCAGCCCCCCACTGGCGACCCCAAAGCTAACTAAAGCTCTTTCTGATGAATGGACAGGATTGTCCCGTGAATCTTCAGTCAGCCCAGTGCCTGGCACTCCATCGCTCATAACTCTGCTGAGAGTGCTGAGTGACACCCGCGACAGCAGGATAGAGGATGAAATAAGAGGTCTATGATAAGTGGGATTGATGGCTGTCCTTGCTCACGATGGGCAGAGGGAAGGGCAGGGGTGGGCTCAGGGTGAGTTATTGCCTCCTTCGGGGTGTGTGGAGCTCTGGCTGGCTCCAGCCCATGTACCCAACAGGCTTCCATCAATCCCCAGGCCTTCAAGAATCTCGTACCTGAGACTGTTGCCCCCAGAGCTTGAGAGAAACCAAATACTTTTCTCAGGCTACAAAGTGAATCCTGGGATAGTGGGAGCATACAGGCCCCATGGTGGGGATGGGTGTTTCCCCTGTGTGCTGTGGGGGGCACACGGGGTTCTTCTTTACACATGACAGAGGGTGAAGCCAGAAGTCTGTGCCCAAATGTCCTTGACTGGCTGAGGTAGCTGAACAGTCGGGGGGATGTCTCTTCCTTCACACGTGGCTTGGTCTACACTCCAGTGATGAGTGCAGTCTTTGTTTACTGGACACACACTGGAGCAGGTTCTGTCCTCTGTAGGATCTTCCCTTGTAACACGATGGCTGCCAGAGCCTTCGAAAGCTACCTACTTGTGCCCAGTGGGGAAAAAAGTTCTCAAAGCTGAATTAAAACTGCAGCATGGACTCTCACTGGGTCATGTGGTTCTGTGTTAATTAACCTATCACTGTGCAAGGGAAGATGGGAAATCCTGGCTGGCTACCTCTGAAGTTGCATCCTACCCAGCTGCATGGCTGGGAAGCTTGGGGTTCTCCAGGGAAGAAGGAGGAGAGGTAACGCGCACACACCTTATCCTTTCTTCCCATTGCCCTTTTCCCTTGTCACCGCTTGCAGGCCCTATGGACATTTGAGGTCTGCTATTGCATACAAAACTGTGTGGCTGTCAGGATGCTGGCTGCAGGCGACAGAAACTCAATTAGAATTGGCAAGAGCCAAAGGCAGCTGTCTCATGATAGTAAAAGCCACTGATCTTGGTGTAGTGTTGGGACTGAGTGGTTCCAGGGCCTTGGAAGGCAGCTTCAGATCAGATCTCTCTCCGTTCATGTTCTGGATTTCTTGGTCAATTTCTGGAGGGATGGGATTGGCACAGGTTGGCTAGACCTGGGTCCTCAGTGCGTTCTCACCGCTCAGGGACTGAGAAGAGGACAGAAGGGACCTTGAAAGGAAAAGATGGCCCGGAGATTGGGCGAACAGACAGGACAGCCTGGAGTGGCCCTGACCCCAGCTGAATGCCAGCACTGCATTGACCCATTGCTCTCCACAGATCCTTCCCCTGTAAGCACAGAACTGGGGCCATTTCCCTTCGCTTGGGGTGAATACGTGCCTGATAAATACTGCCAAGCTAACGCTGAGCACGATCTGACGTGGAGTCACTGTCTACTCCAGATTCTGGGTTCAGGCCTGCTCGAGAATTATACTCAAACAAGCAAGGGGTGGAACGGAGGCCCGGAGCTGTGAAGCTGTTTGCCCAGGTTGCTCAGCTGGTGAGTGATGGAGTCTGGCACGCACACATCCCTCTGCCTGGCTCTGGAATCTCTCCCTGAATTCCCTTTCCCAACAGGACGCTGCCTCCCAAAGAGAACTCCAGGGAAACAGTAATACATCACTAAACGGTGGGAATCCGTTCTGAGAGTGTATGTTGTCGTAGGGTGAACATCAGAATACATTACATGGACTGAGGCTTCCATGCTGTCAGAAGGCCACACGATCTTATGGGATTGCCACTGTGTGTGGCCCATAGCCAGGGGAAGACTGGAGTGTAGTGAGACCGCACATGACTGCCTCATGCCAGTTCTATCTGGCTGGGTCTCTCTTCTGACAGGCAGCTGTTGCTCTGTGGCAGAGCACTTGTCTTGCAGATGTGAGCCCTGGGTTCAATCCCCAACACCAGAAAAACCACAAAATAAAATGGAAGAGCATACTCTTACAAGGTTTCTCTGTAGCCCTGGCTGTCCAGGATCTCACTCTGTAGACCAGCCTGGCCTCGAACTTACAGAGATCCACCTGCCTCTGCCTCCTAATTGCTGGGATTAAAGGTGTGCGCCGGCAAAGAGTATACTTTTATACTAGGTATTTTAACTCATGCCTTTAGTTTCATCACTCCAAATGCTGAGGCAGGAGGATTGCTTCCAAGGCATACATAGTGAGTTTCAGGAAGCCAGAGGGAGAGAGCTACATGGGGAGGGAAAAACCTCACTTGTGCTTTTTCTGAGAAAAAGAGACAATGGCTGTGTTCCTTGTGATGTGCCTGCACCAAGCTGGGCCTGGTACCTTGTGTGCTTTAAGGAACTTCCTGCTCTTGGTTTCCTGACTGTCCTTTCTTCCTAGAGCGCTCGTCTTGGCAGTCTTTCTTGGATCCTTTGGCCGTTCACATCTTAGCCCAAAGTTGGCTCCTTTGTCCTAGAAACTCAGCACACACACACAAGCACACACAGACAGACAGACAGACACACACACAAACATACACACACAAACATACACACACAAACAAACACAGACACAGACACACACACACAGACAAACACATACAGACACAGACACATACACACACAGACAGTAAGCAGGTACTGAATGGACTCGGTGGGTTATATTTACCTGTTGATTCCTGTATGTACATACATAACAATGGTGGTTAAAGAGGAGGAGTATGGGAGGAAGGAGAGTGGACCTGGAGGAGGAGAGGGGAGAAATTATACGATTATATTTTAATTAAATTACAAAAATAAGCAATAAATAAGTGAGAAAACAGGAACAAAGGGGCCTTCCCCGGAAGAGCCCCCAACACCAACAACATCTTGTGCTCCAGAACCCCTCCTGGAAAGTCCCTGCTGGCAAGCTCCATCTCATCGGGGTTAAGTTCAGGGAAGCAGGGTTCCTCTCGGCTCTGAAGACACAAGAGACCCACAGTCTGATGTTAGTGCCAGCAGGGAGGCACTCAAGAACACAGGAAAATGGAAAGTTGGAAACCTCTTGCAGACTCACGGTGCGGCTCCCGGTTTCTGAGCCTACCAGTTCCTCTTGCTCTGTGTGTCGCACTCCCTGGGATGAGACTTCTGGCTTGTTTGCTGCACGCTGGTTATGAGTGAAGTGACTGGGGGCTGGGGTCGTGGGAAAGCCACACCTTAGGGTCCTGGGGAAGCCACACCTTACAGATTCTGTATGACTGATGGATTAATGAGGACTATTGAGATTATGATGAGTTAAAATGATCGTGGAATCTCTTTAGCCTCCTCAATAGCTACTCTTACATCCCATGCCTTTGGAATATAGTAACTTTATAGACCACTGGCTTCTACCAACCCCACAGCTAAGAATGTTGCCAGATAATGTCTGAGGCCTATGGCAGAGGTTTCCCAGCGAGACTGAGACCACCTGCCTGCTGTTGCCACCAGTGTGTTAGAGATGTCTTGACTTCTGAGTTTCTTTGGTTTTGTACTTATAAAAACTTCATGCAACTGGCAGCATCTTGGCTCATGGTATTCAGGGCATCCCAAATCTGTGCTCTAGCCATGTTCATTGTATTGGTTCTAGAATAAATGAGTTCTCACTCCCTTCTAGACAGGAGCTGCTGCTGTGTAGTTATAACAGAGACATGAGGCAGTTTGCAATGAGGGCTGACCTGCCACTGGCGTGACAGAAATGTTCCATGGGATCCCAGAGGTCATTTTCTGTCCTCTGGGCTCTGTATGGCCATTGTGGCCTAGGAATTGCAGACACTCACTGCAGAGCTCGGTGCCTGGGCACAGCAGGGAGGGCAGAGTAAGAATGGGGGGTGGGGGCTGGGCATCTCACATCTCCCCAGATCTTGGGAGAGAGTACACAGATATCTCCAAGTCCTTTAGGGCCTGGTTCTGGGAGCTGCTGCCTGCTGGGAGCAGTCCTTGCCCAGAACCAGCCCCAGCATCATCGCTGGCCTTTCCTGGGTCCTCCCAGCCTTTCTTTCCCATCCTGCTATGTGTATTGCCTCCACACCTACATCACTAGTTCTGGGAATGGAAGTTTCTCCCCCATGCGTCTTCTCCCACCCCAGGTAAGAGACACATGGCCAGCATACCCAGCTGGACACTAACCTGAGGGGGGCTAGGAGGTGTCCATCAGTCCCCACTTCTTTCTTCCCTGAAAGGAGGCAGGGCAAAGCTGGAACATGGTACCACAGCCAGTTCCTCCAAAGGGCATGCTAGATAAGAGTGATGCTCCTGGAACAGGACCCAGGTGTTACAGAGGCCTTCCAAACCCCTCAACAGGCTGAGTCAGCTCCTGCGCCCTGGGCAGCAAGCCCCTGGCCTCGCTGCTCTGCTTCTGGACCCGGGATCCTACTAAACTCCTCCTCTGTCCAGGACACACGCCTTGCCATTTAGATCCCAGCTAAGATACTGTTGAAGCATGCGTACAGACCTTCTGGAAGGGTCAAAGGAGATGACTGGACAGGCTAGAAAGTCCAAGTTTCAGATAGGTCCATGTGGGTCTGGGCAGAAGCCTGGGTTTCCCAGGCTGCAAGGCTCCCTGTTTACCCCACCGGATGCCCCATGGTTATCTTTCCGCCACCCCGCAGGTCTTGTCTGCTTGTCGGCAGCCCCCACTGCACCTGAGTGGACTCTAACAAGGCTCATCACGCTTTCTTTCTGGATATCCGCAGCTCTGAGTACAGGTTCACACACAGCAGGAACCCAGGAAGCATTGTATGGATAAATTAGTAAAAGGGGCCCCTCCTAGAGATTAAACAGGCACTCCTTCCACCTGCCAAACTCAAGAGAAAGGGCCTGAATCCAGCATGAAGTAGACCGCTGCTGTATGATAAAATGCCAGAGTTTGAAGAGTGTTCCCTGCCCTGGGGCACAGGCCCCGCTAATGAGTCAAAGGAGGCTACTTTAAAGCAGCCCAGGTGTTGCCTAAAAAAAAAAAAAACAAAAAACAAACAAACAAAAAAAAACCCAGTTAGTCTATAATTGTGCTTCTGACACTTTGCTCTGGCAGCATGGGAGATGTCGGCAAGATTATTATTATTGTTGTTGTTAGCCATTATTTATTCTACGATCTGCACAGGATGGGCCTGCTTCTAATCAGTTTTGGTTCCCTGAAGACAGTCTTAGGAGATGACCGTAAAAGGGAGCACACACCCACAGTGAGACTTCAAGGGGCCATTGGGCTGGGCAGTACCACGTTCCACACACCTGGAACACAGAGCAGTCCTTGGCTAACAAAATCATAGAGCATGGGAGAACTAAACTCCTCAGAGAATTTTCCTAAGTAAGCCTTCTGGTCTCTCAGTGCTTTACAAACATCCTGTCCTAAGTGTCCACCTCAGCTCCTACCTCACAAGCAGGGCCACAAGGTCACGATGCCGTCCTAGAAAGGGAAGGACAGACAGGACTGAGGGCAACGGGAAGGGAGCTATGACCCACCAGTCAGAAAGTCTCCTCTACCAATCCCCCTCTCTACCCTGTCCCATACCTCAGAAAGACCATAGCTCCAGACAGCTCCCATCCACTTCCTCTTCCAGGGAGTGACAGGAGGTGGCCCAGGGCTGGGAGGGGGCTTTCCACAGGAAAGGCACATTTCCTGCCTAATGGGAGGTGGCTGGCTTGGTAATGAGCATTCCCGCTAATTTGGAGAAATGATTTAACACCAGGAGAAGCCTGGGAAACTATCTCCTAAATAGAAAATTCTGACCCACCCCCAGCAGGCACCAGCTTGGAGAGCCATTTTAACTCCTTGGGTTTGGATCCATCTATACTGGGAGGGAGGGAGAACACCAGCGGCTGCCTCCTTGCAGCAGAAGGTGGCAAGGCAGGCACAAAGGGAAGGAAGCTGCCACACTCAGGGCCCCTGCTCCTAGCAATGAACTGGGGGCACGGTTAGGAAGAGCCCAGGGTAGACCTCTGCCAACTACCCGGTCCAGCTGGATCCTCGGCTCCTGGCCTTCCTAGCTTCAGGGACTAGATGAACAGTGTGAGTGGGTTCTACTTGTGAAGCATCTCCTATGTACCAGGCATCATTGCCCCAGGGCCTGTGGCTAAGCACATGCTCAGAGTACCTATTCAGGGGCCCAGAGAGGGTGGGAAGAGGGCACCAGATAGGTGGGCAGGTACGTGATCAAGGCAACAACAGGCTGTTGCCAACTGACATGCAGAATGAGAAGCAGAGGATCCAAGGCGCTGGAGAATATCTCCGTCAGGACAGAACATTCCGACCAGAGGGAATGGCAAGGAAAAGGGTCTGAGGTGGAAACCATGATGGGCTATTGTGGGGAGGGGCTGGGAAGGTAGAACAGACAGAGAAAAAGAATAAACGGGCCCTAAAGGACTCTGGATTTCTTTCTGAATTGACCTGGAAGTCATTGGAAGGCTCCAAAATGGAGACTGGGATTTGGGGTCCAATTTATGTTAGAAAAAAAAATCACCAGAATGCTCTTTTGGGTGAAGAAAATGGGTAGGAAGTGACAGAAAGTTCTGCGCATGGTGAAGTGAGAGAGAGGGCGGGGGAGCTGCGTGGAGGTGGTGGAGCCTAGGATTGGGTTTTGGTGGTGGTGGTGGTGGGCAGCCTGGGCTGAGAGACTGTCCTTCCTGGCTAGGCATATCCTGGGAGAAAGGTTGCCCTCAGGGGGGTGGCTGGGAGCCAGGCTGTCTTTGGGCTTCAGGAGAGGGTGCCCACTTGTCTTTTTTAAAAACTTAGCACTCACTTCATAGACCAGCCTGGCCTTGAACTCACAGAGATTTGCCTGCCTTTACCTCCTGAGGGCTGAGATAAAAGGCACGGGCCACCATGCTTGGTTGAGCTTTTCAGTTTTTGAAGCTAGGTCTCTTACTATTTCCCAGGCTGTCCTGGCATTTGCTGTATATCCCAGGATGCCCTTATCACCCCTTTCTGCCTCGTGCAGAGATTATCAGTATAAGCCCCCACCTTTGAACTGGAGACCGGTTTCCCTTGTTTTTGGTAGATTGGCCCCTTCAGGGCACCCTCAGTTATTCTGAGAACACTGAGTTTGCAAAATCCCACCTCTGGAGGCAGAGTTCTGAATATAGAGAAACCACAGCCTGGAAGTTCGGGGTGCCAAATTGGAATTCTGATGTTTAAGCCTGGAAACCATGTAGTTTACTCTGCTACTCTCCATGTAGCTGAGCCAGGGAAGGAAGCAGAGCCCTTCCCCTAGTTCTCCCCTGCCCAGTGTGCCTCTTCCCGCACTCTGAAACCCAGGAGGCAGCAGGGCTCTGAGCTGGCTATACCCCTCAGCTATGTGGAAAGGAAAAGAACAGCTGAGCTGATGCCCCCGAACTATCTGGGACTCCCAGGGTCTGCTGCGAGGTGACCATCCCAATGGGAGAGTTTTAGGATTCAAGATGGTGGTGGTGAGCCCTCACAGGTCTCATTTCTCTTGCCCCAGGGCTGTGTCTCAGTTGCCCCTTCCACGCAGGTGACCTCCACCCCAGCGTCTTCTTGTGGCCCAGGCTGACTGCTTGGACTTCCAGTCATCATGCAGGACTGAGAGGAGAAAAACAGAGGTACAAAGGGGGGGCTCCAGCTCCTTCTCTTAAAGGCAGCAGCCTGGAAGGGCGGCATGCATTTGCTTACATCTCATTGGCCAAAATTTACTGCATTGACCACACTTAGTTGCAAAGGGGGCTGGGAAGTGTAGTTTTCAGCTGAACCCTTTGTCTGACTCCGGTGAGACAGCAGGGTGTGGAAAGCAGGCAGTCACTTTAGTCCCAGGACATTAACAGTCATGCCAAGTAAATAAGATCAAAGCAAACACCTGTTTAGAACTCTCCACGCCTCTTGCCACCTGTTCCCCATGTCACCGTGCTCCCACAGTCCTTACTCAGCCTGTGCACCTCCTCCTCGCTTCTCACCGGGCTTCCTTCCCTCCTTCCTTGACACACTGAATTCCCTCCCACCTCAGGGCCTTTGTATTTGTTTCTGAGATGTCTTACACCAAGACCCTTGCACTACCACCTCACCACACCGCTCAGGGCTCAGATGTTAATTCCTTAGAGAAACCTGTTGGCACCTTCTGACCGGTCAGTCACTGTCCACCAGAGCCCTCCAAATGATCTGCCCGGTGCTCAGCCTCGGGGTGGCCACTCAGCTAGGACCATAGAGTCTTGTGCCACACGAAGCAGTTCAGTGATGATGGTCACACATACAGGAGCTAAAAGAATCCCTGTCACCGAGTGCTGTCACAGCCGCGGGAACCGGCACGGCAAAGCATAGCTCACGTGTTGGTGGTGATGCCGTGGACACAAACCTGACAAGAATCACAGGACTTGCAACTGTGTCCAGGCACAGCGCCTGCTGACACACCAGCTCACGTCCTTAGCTTTGCTGTGATTTTAGCATGTATTTCTACCGATTAAAGGAAACTGCTGTCAAACAGCATGTCATGTGACGCTGGCGACAGCATCATTTATGTGTTTGCTGTGTTTACTGCCGTCCATGTTGAGACAGCAGCCTAGAACACACAGGTGTGCGTCTTGCACGGTTAGTGTGACTAAGCCACCCGAGGATGCATGCCTCAGTGTGCCCTGCTGTGAAGGACATAGGACTGTATTTTGGTGCCTCCTCTCGGGTCTTAGGCACATACCAGTGTCACCATAGGAATGTGTTTCCTTTAACCACCTTCAGGTCTGTCCATTAGAAGAGATGCATCATTGTAAACAGGGAGCTCTGCTTTGGGCTATAGATAGACGTCCGCAATGTCTCCAGTTCATACTAAGATTCACGGGTCCCCTGTGGCTCTTGGCCACAACTTTTCAGCTTCTTTCCTAGGTCAGGCCTCCTGTTTCTGGCCTCTGTTCATCCTATTTGGTTTAGGCTCCTGGGAGGAGCAGAAGAGAGCAGCATTTGGGGAGTCTTGCATGCTGACTTCTCTTTTCTCCCCTCACTTAGTAAATAGTTTCACTGGCTACAGAACCATTCTTCAGAGTTTGGAGACATTTCTTCCAGTCTTGTAGTTTCTCTGAGGATTTGTAGGAACTTCCTTGTCCCCAAGTTTGGGAAACATTGCAACAGAACGCCTTGTTGTGAAAGTGTTGTCTGAGTCCTTGGATTCCAAACTCATGTTCATCATTTCTTAGACTTTTGTTGTTGTTGTTTTGCTTTGTTTTTCGAGACGGGATTCTCTGTTAACAGCCCTGGCTGTCCTGGAACTCACTCTGTAGACCAGGCTGGCTTTGAACTCACAGAGATCCTCCTGCCTCTACCTCCCAAGTGCTGGGATTAAAAGAGTGTGCCACTACCGCCTGGCTATTTCTGAGACTTTTTATTGAATTATTTCATTCATCATTTCTTTCTGGACTTCTTGCTACTCAACTGTTAGATCTCTCCACCTGACTTTCTGATGCCCCTACTTCCTATTTGCTGTTTCTTTGGGGTTTTGCTCTGTTTCCTGTGGGATTTCCTCATGTTCGCCTTCCCGTCTACCTCCTAAAATCGCTGTTTTGTGTTACCGTCCCCGAGAGGTGCCCTCTACTTCCGCACTCTCTGAAGGCTCCTGCATCAGCTCTCACAGTCTGTGTCTCCCTGAGGTTACTGGTGACACCTCACACACTCTGGGTTTCTTTTTTTTTTTTTT
>NC_022018.1:55763477-55781749 GCF_000317375.1 Microtus ochrogaster
AGCTATAGCCAAGTGGTAGAGCCTTTAAAAGGTGGGATCTAGAGGGAGGACTTGAAGTCCTTAAGGGTTTTCCCTTGAGGGAGATGGTGAACCCCTGGCCACCTCCTGTTCTTCTTTTCTACTTCCAGGTCACAGGTTATAGGTTTGTTCCACCCTACTCTCCCTACCATGGTGCACTGACTTGCAAAAGGTCCCAGAGCAACCAGGCCAAGTGACCTGGAAGACTTGAACCAAATGAACCCTTCCTCTCACACGGCCTGTTTCTCCAAGCATCTGCTGCTGACTCACATAAGGTGCTTTCCAGCTGTCTGGATCTGCACTTCCTCAGCTCGCCGTCAAGCGAATGCAGTAGAGATGCCAGCATCTCAATGGGCCACTGTCTGGGGCCTCCCCAGCGCCAAAGCACGGAGCTCTTGAGTTTGGGGCTGATCCAATTCCCCGGGAAAGAGTTTCCGGCGTGGGGAAGTGCCCTGACCTAACAACTTCCAGTGATGACAAGGGGGCAGCTGGGCCCGCCCCCCCCGTCCCAGCCTCCTGTAGCCCTGTTCACAGTTTGGATGGTAGCAAAGCTCTTAGCTGCATCTTCTCTTGTCAGTCAAGAGCTGAACTGTGGGCTCCACTATGGAGGAGGGCAGTGGCCTAAAAGCCAAGACAGAGAAGGGATCTAGTCTGCTTGTTGAAGTCAGTGTCTCTCCCCTCCCCGCCCCCACGTCCTCCCCTCCCCTGCTCTCTGTCCAGTGTTCACAATACAGTCCTGGCTGACCTAGAACTCACCATGTGGACTAGGCTGGCCTTGAACCCACAGACATCTACCTGCCTCTGCCTCTGCGTGCTAGAATTAAAGGCGTGCACCACTATGCCTGGCCCTTTTCGTTTACTATTACTGTGTGTGTGTATGAGAGAGTGTGTGTGTGTATGAGAGAGAGAGAGTGTGTGAGAGAGAGTGTGTGTGTGCGTGTGTGTATGAGAGTGTGTGGTGTGTGTGTGTGTGTATTAGTGTGTGTGTGCATGTGTATATGAAAGAGTGTGTGTGTGTATGAGAGAGTGTGTTTGTGTATGTATGAGAGAGTGTGTGTGTGTATGAGAGAGAGTGTGTGTGTGCGTGTGTATATGAAAGAGTGTGTGTGTGTGTATGAGAGAGTGTGTGTGGGTATGAGAGAGAGTGTGAGAGAGAGTGTGTGTGTGCATGTGTGTATGAGAGTGTGTGGTGTGTGTGTATGCGCGCATGTGTATGAGAGAGTGTGTGTGTGTATGAGAGAGAGAGAGTGTGTGAGAGTGTGTGTGTGTATGAGAGTGTGTGGTGTGTGTGTGTGCGTGTGTGTATGAGAGAGTGTGTGTGCATGTGTATATGAAAGAGTGTGTGTGTGTATGAGAGTGTGTGTGTGTATGAGAGAGTGTGTGGTATGCGTGTGTGTATGAAAGAGTGTGTGTGTGTGCACGTGTGTGTATGAGAGAGAGTGTGTGTGTATGAGAGAGTGTGTGTGTGTATGAGAGAGTGTGTGTGTGTGTATGAGAGAGTGTGTGTGTGTGTGTATGAGAGAGTGTGTGTGTGTGTGTATGAGAGAGTGTGTGTGTGCATGTGTATGAAAGAGTGTGTGTGTGTGCACGTGTGTGTATGAGAGAGAGTGTGTGTGTATGAGAGAGTGTGTGTGTGTATGAGAGAGTGTGTGTGCGTGTGTGTATGAGAGTGTGTGCGCATGTGTGTATGAGAGAGAGTATATGTGTGCGTGTATGTGCATGTCCTTGTTATGGTGCTGTGGAGAAGTAAGAGGAACATTTTTCAGGACTCCGTTCCCTCCTTCCACTGTGGGTCTGATAACTCAAGTTATCAGTCATGCATGGGAAACGCTTTCACACCCTCACCCCACCCCCACCTCACAGGCTTCTGCTCAGCTTTTTTGAAAGTATCATCTGGACCGTCCCCCAGAGGAGCTGTCCCCACAAACCTTCACACCTCTGTCCTCCTGCGCTTCTTTGGCCTGACTTTTCTCGCCCTTCCCCATCCTGGACCCTGCCCTCCTCTGCTGTCCCTATCCAAAGGCAAGCCTGCCTTCCACCCGTTGTGCTGCCCTGACACAACACTGCAGTGGGGACAGAAACGTCTTCACGATTTCAGAGGCTGGAAAGGCCAAGGTGCTGGCAGGTCCAGCGGTGAGGGCCTGGTCTCTCCATCCACGTTGGTACAGAACCACCATGTCATGGGACAGGAGGGAGAGAGGATGAGGAAAGAGGGCCATCTATTTATAAGGACATGGATCCACTCATGGGAACAGCTCTGCAACTCAATACTTCTCAGAGATGCCACATTTTTGTATCATCACCGAGGGGTTAGGCTTCATTGTGAATTATGGCGGACAAACACCTCACTCTGGCTGAGCCCCTCTCTGTGGTCACCGGTGCGTCTTCAGCTCACAGTTCGTGCCCTCTGGCCATCTTCGTGCCCTCTGATTCAGGCCAGGTGGACGTTCCCTGACACCTACAGAAGGCCCTTGACCGCCACGCCTGCCTCCAACCCTTAAGTTTAAGGGTTTTAATAACTACTTCCCGTTTCTCATATTTATACCTGTTCTCGAAGACATGTAAGCACCTCCCCCTTTACTGCAGAGCACGGGGCCAGCAAATACGCAAAATGGTTGTTTTATTTTTTTCTTGTTATTTGTTTCATAAAATGTTCAAGAAATATCTCTCCATTGCCAAGGAGATGAAGTGCTTACGAATTCATATATGATTTACAGACATAAATGTGAGTGGTGAAAATTACTCACCTCTAGCTGAGCTTAATTTCCAGCCAGCTTTTATTGTGTAAAAACAATACCACCATGAAAGGAGGAGATCACTCATGATTCTACTTGGACGGCCTCCCCCCACCCCTTGCTGCTCTTTCACTTAAACTTTGAGCTAAGAGTATCCAAGTATTTTCAGTTTGCTCTTTGTTGCTTCTGGGACCTCCCCGACCCCAAGAATCCCACCCCCACCCCAAGAGTCTCCCCACCCCAAGTGTCTGCCTCTCCTGCCTTTGACAGGTGTTAGGAGTTTCCTGGGGGCAGAGCTACTGTCCCACGAGCCGGTGTCCTGTGCACGCTGCTGAGCACGCTGCTCAGCCACAGATTTGTATTCTGGGCTGTCACTGCGCATTAGGACAGACGCCTTTTCCCTGGTTGCTCTGTAGTTTCCTTAACGATCATTTTTAACGACTCCAGAATATTTCATCAAGTGGATGATCCATAATGTAGCTTAACCAGTCCCCTACTGGGGACCATTTGGGTTCTTTCCAGTTTTTTTCTTTTATCCCTATTACAAATAATGCGACAACAACCCGTTGCCACACAGCATGGTTTATTTCTCCTTTCTAGAAAATTCATGGGATGAGTGGGTCAGGACAGGCCCCTGGCTTCGAGCCCGTTCCAGCCTGTAACACTGTAACAATCATTTCTCCTGGTCCCGGTTCATGGGGTGGGGGATGTGGGGAGACACAGGTGCTCCCGGGTGGTTCATGGGGTGGGGGATGTGGGGAGACACAGGTGCTCCGGGTCTGTCTCCTTTTCCTTCAGCGTAAGCCTGCATCCTATGACAACATGAATCTGTCTCCCCGCTCTCCTGAGCGGTCAGGGCCTGGCTTGTCGTCATCCATCAAATGTTTATTAAGGGGTTATTTATCTTGGCCTCTCTAGAGCCTTTCTCTTCTGGCTGCTGTAACAAAGTGCCATAGACTGGGTGACTTAGAAACAACAGAAATTTATCTCTCCCGTCTGAAGGCTGCAAGTCAGAGTCGGGTACCATTGTAGACTTGTTCTGGAGAGGGCCCCTCTGCCCTTGGCCTGCTGCTTTCCGCTGTGCCCTCCAACAGCAGAAGGCAGCTGGTTTCATCCTCATGGCCTGCTCCCTCACTCCCCGCCGTCACCACGGCCTGCTCCCCGACTCCCTGCCATTGCCATGGCCTGCTCCCCCACTCCCCCGCTGCTGCCCCTTCCCATGTTCCACCCCCCTAATGCCATGCTGGAGGTGAGGGCTTCCATTCCTGATTGGTGATAGCGGGTCAGAGGCATCAGTACTCAGTCATAAGAGCCTCTTACAATACCCACCACGGCTGAAGTACTCATGACCTTTGCCCCCGGTTACACCCCTTTCCCAGGTACCAGCTCACTGATGTTTCTTGAAAGGAACCAGCTAACTCCACACACTGTGGCAACTGTGGTTTTTTTTTTTTTTATAATTCTTGTGTTGAAATGGGGCATTAGGCCTAGCCAGTTAGAGGGCACTCCAGCCCTGCTCGCGGGTCACATGACCCAGGCAGAGCCAATGACTGGCCACCGTGGGCTGCTCCCAGAGAAGTCCTTTCTTCCGTTGACCTATGAGGACGACTGATGGAGGAAGGTCATTGGTTAATTAAATAAAGAAGCTGCTTGCCCTGATAGGTTAAAACATAGATGGGAGGAGTAAACAGAGCAGAATGCTGGGAGGAAAAGGAAGTGAGCTCAGAGACTCGACAGCTCTCCTCTCAGGGGCAGACGCCTCAGAGAGACACGAGATGCTCCACTCTTGCGGGCAGAGGCGAGAGCTCTGCTCTCTGAGGCACATGCGATGAAGCTCCAACCCAGGATGGAGGTAGGCTAGAATCTCCCTAGTAAGCAAACCTTAGGATACCTACAGCAGATTATTAGAGATGGGCTAGTCCCGGTGCGAGAGTTAGCCTAGAAGAGGCTAGATAGAAATGACCAAGCAGTGATTAAATGAATACAGTGTCTGTGTACTTATTTCGGGGCATAAGCTAGCCGTGCGGGCAGCGGGGTGCTGGGAAGGCAGCCCCGCTCCTCCTATTTCAACAGACAACGCAGTACTGATTACCTTTATTGCTGTCCTATCGACAGTCAGGCCACTGCTGACCATGGAAGCTTGCCGCTGCCCCTTCTCTGGAGCTTCTGCACATCCAAGTCAAGGCCAGTAGTCAGTCACACTCAGAGGAGGCCTCTGGCCCTTCCTTCTTCATCGGTTAAGTCTGACTCTGGTACTGGAGAAGTAGCCATAAGCGAGACAAAGTCCCTCTTTTCACAGAGTTGACATTCTAGCCAGGACAGGGAGTCCTAAGACAAGTAGCGACCAAGCAAGCAGGGGACCGAGCAGGATCATCCCAGGAAGCAGCAAGTGTTCCAGTGCACAGAAGGACAGCCATGGCTGGAGGACAGGCATGCTCTGGATCGGTCCTCCTGAGGCCTGTCTGAAGAGCAAACCCTAGAACAGGGACTTGGAGGACAGGGAGTGTGCTTCATATGGGAAGGAGCCACCAGGGACCTGGCCCAAGGCAGGAGGAGACATAAAAACTACCATGAACCGTGCACAGCAAACACTCACCATCTGTGTTAGTCAGGGTTCCGCTGCTATGACAAGAAGCCCTGAGGCCATCAGCTTAAAGAAAGAAGAACTTGTGTAGCTGATGATTCCAGGCGTTTCCACGCAAGGTTCCTTGGTCGAGCTTGCGGCAGCACACCATGGTGAGAGGTGCTTGGCAGGAGAAGCTGGTCACCTCAGAAGCCCAGGAGAGAGGAAGATCAAAGATCAATGTCCTCTTCAAGAGTTCATTCTAATGACCTATAGGTCCCACCTCCTAATGGTGCCACCACTCTCAATAACAGCTGGGCTGGGAACCAGGTCTTCAGTTTAGGGGACACTCCAGGTTATGCTCTGGCCCCATCTGAACCATTTGCATGCACGTGGATGCTTGTTTTGTTTTCTTGGTGTTGGGATTAAGCCCAGGTCTCCATGCTCACACCCCATAACTGAGCTGTCAAAGCCTTTTGAAACCCAAGTCCAGCCCTGACTGAAGCGTTCCAAGCCCTGACGTGTGACTAGAGCTGGACCCGACACCACTGGCTCCTGAAGCCAAAGTCAATCAATATTGTTAAATGTGCAAATGGTGCAAAAAACTGAAGTCTTTCAGAGTCTTTCAGATCTCAGTTTCTTAGATTAGGGATGCTCACTTGGTTAAGGCAGTGCAAATGTTCCAAAACCTAAGATTCCTCCAAACTCTGTGATATGTCCATAGATGAGGAGCCCGAGGCTTTCATTGGCACCCCACGTTTCTAGAGGCAACCCCCAGCTATGCATCAGTTGCCTGTGTCTCTGTGGACTCATCATTGTTATTACCCACTGCATCAAGCCCAGAATAGGAAACCCAGGAAGAGAAAGAGCTGGAGATAGCCTTGCCCCTCTGCCTGTGACTTCTAGGCACTAATCTTTGCACAACTGGCCTTTCTTATTCTTTGCTCTGAGCTATTGTCTTGTGGTAAGTGTGACAGTTCCACCTGGAGGTGTCCTACTGACTACTCTGGGGACACTCTTATTTTCATATTTAAAGAGAATTCTGTGACAGTCAGTGGTGCCAGGGAGGCCGCTGGGAGCCCCTGGCAATATGATTCTGTCTCAAGAACAAAGAAGTAAATTTGCGGAAGATCAAACGCACAGGAATTGGGAGGAGGAGAGGCTAAATTGCTGATGGGAACAGTGATGGGTCCAGTGCCTTTTGCTGAGATCTGAGAGCCATGAAAAATGGAGGACACACAAGCCAGGGTGTGTGACTTGCTGAGGTGTGGAGAAGCTGCCTCCTCCCACCTTGATGAAAACATCGCTTCACCAAGAAGACTGACCGGAGACAGCCCTTCCAGGCAGGGGCAGCGGGAGCAAAATGAGCAGCAAGACAGGCCACAGCCAAGGGGCTCAGTGTGCTGTGCTGCTGAAGCAGCCGTGTGGGTTTGAGCACTGGAAACTTAGTGTCATTGCCAAGCTTCCCAAAGTGGGGCCAGATGTTGCTGGGACCTTAGGGACAATAATGAAGGCATGGCAAGCTCTCCTGTTGGATCTGGGCTGGCACGTGCGCCTTCTCTACCAAGCTCAAAAGGCCTCTTCTAGTATAGATTGAGTGCACACTCCATACCTTAGTAGAGTCACGCTGCATCCCTTCTCTCTAAGGGTGACAGCCTGCCTCCCTCCATGGTCCCTCCCTGCCCTGACTCATCATCCTTCCCTAGGGATACCTGGCCTACTCTTGGGCCAGTCTTGACCTCCTCCTTGCCCTCAGCCTCTCCTGCCACAGCCCACATTCAAGCGCCTTCCTTCCTACACTTTCCTCTGGCTGCTCCTACCACCTGGTGGCTCAGTCTTGGGCCCCCTGCTGGATTAACAGCTGCAGATACATTGTTCCCTCTGCCCCTCCTAAGACTTCCAATACCCTTGAAAACATTGTTCTTCCTTCTGGGAGTGAACTCTCATCCTGTCTGGCCACCTGCCCTTCTTCTAACAGTTTTTGAAATGGCCCTAAGCACACTTCTGCCACCATTTCAGAATGCTACAGATATACATGAATCTGCATTCTCAGAATTGACTGGGAAAGCAAAACACTGAGGAACTCTGAAAAATAGTGAAGGTGCTCTGCGTCCTGCAACATCAAGTAGTCAGCCAAGATTTAATTCTTTATGTAAAAATAAACAAGCACATCATATCATTAGTATGCAAATTTGCTTTCATCTTTAATAAATGATAAAAATCATATGTATACCAAATATTTTTCTTTATATGAATCTATTTAGATTTATTTCTGGTACATGTTTGATCTGTACACCGATTTCATATCTACGTTCCCAGAGCCACACAATATCTTGAGCAAAAAGAGCGTAAGCAAGGGTGCAGAGAGACCACCAGATTTGGACACAGGGGGTCATTTGAGGACGTTGTTAGCAGCACTGCCAGTTTTGGGGGCCCCTTTGTTGATCAAGCGAAGAGGTCACAGCACAGTTTAAGTGGCCCCCATGAGGTGCCGTGAACAGCTTTGTACTTGTCAACATTTAGTTCACGTGGTATGTCTGCAGTGAGCAGCAAGAGAGAAAACATGACATGGGGCTCTAGGTTGCTCCAGGTCTCACATAAAAAGGAAGGACAGTAAGACTCTGCTGTCAGGCACGCTGTGGTGGCGCTGGCTCTGGAGAGGTGTGAGCTGAGGTATGTTTGTTCCAGGTGGAGAACCAAGGGCAAACCAAAGAAACCACGCCCATCCAAGTCCAGCTTGGCGCAGCTGGGGGTTTACTGGGCTTTACTGGGTTTACTGGTGTTTGGTGAGGAGAATGAATAAGGCCCAAACAACTGCATCACCAAAAGGTCCCACCCCAGGAAAGCTCCAGGAGTGGGAGCCCTCAACCCCAACCCACTTATATGCATGCCTGAGAGCACCTCCGGCCGGAGTGCGGTTACACACAACTGGCGGGGGGAAGTGTTGGGATCTCTGCTGAGGGTCCCACGGTGCCCCGTGTTAGGATGCAGCTTGCAAAGGTCTGCCTGTCATGACGGTTGCTCTGATGTCAGCGTGGCAATAGCCGGGTCATGCCTGCTTCACATTTGGTATACTTCAATGAAGATATTTTGCAAGGGCAGACAAAAGCTTACAAACAAGCCTGCCTTTTGTGCTGGGGATGTGGGTGACTCGGGCAGGGTGACAGAGAGCGTTTTTTCTCCATTTACCTTTTAATCTCCTTTTGCCCTTGGAAAGACGTGATTGTATTACCTAGTGGGGTGAAAAACTCACACACACACATACAATGGAACAAACAAAAGTCAGTGGATGTAGAGGTGTGCACAGATGTGACCAAAATCTTGAAAATGGCGGCTGCTGGCTGCCTCAGCCCCCTATGTGGTCTCAGAAAGTCTCTGGTGCGGGGAGACTTTCTCTCCCCTCGCTCCCCCACCCCACAGGTGCCAACAATGTGGATCAGTGGGGAGTTTGGCTGTGTACTGACAATCCCGCTCAACCCACCCTTGTCTTCTTCAAGTTCACAGAGCCTTGTAGGTGGGGAAAGGGGACACTGGAGCCCCTTGATCCTGCCTCCCTCTACAAAGAGAAGACCCCAGGGGCCCAGCTGAGGAGCTGCGGGTGGCAGCTTCTGTACCCATCCACCCACCGGACCACTTGAGAACCGCTTCCTGCCAGCACGGCCCCGGGGTGGGAGCAGCCCATGCCATTGTTGGGGCCCAGGCACCTGTGGAAGCTGAGCTGGGCACATACAATCAAAACCTCCCCTCTGCAGGCAGGCAGACAGGCAGGCGGCGGGGATGGCTCAGCTCTGGAGAGCGAGGAGCAGGGACTGGGGAGGGCTGTACGCTCCTTTTTGTCTCCAACTGCCTTTGTTCGTGAATAAACACTCTTCGGCCTCCTCCCCACCACCTGAAAGCCGCTTCTGCCGGCGAGAGAAATCGTGTACAATCTCTGCTTTAGATGTACAAAAAGTCTGAAATTGCTTGGAGACTGGTGGCGGGCGGGAGGCTGGGCGAGGCTGGGGCGGGGATCCGGGCTGTAATTGCCGGTCATTTATCTGTTTCTGCTCCTGCCTTTGCCAACGGCGCCTGCTCACAAGCAAGCTAGCTGGCTGGTGCGGCGAGGACCCCGCCATTCCTCCATTCCTCACTGTTCCTCGGCAGCAGTAAAATCCTTTCCTAAAATTGTCCTTTAAAATCACGTGCAGGAGACATTCTGAGCCGCTCAAAGCGAAAAGCCTCAGATGATACACTTGGCCACTGGTATCAGTGGAGGGGGGGGGTGCAGCTTGCTGGGAGGAGGCACAGGGCTCTGGCACCTTAGAGGACATGAGCGCTGCAGCTAAGGAAGATGTCTATTGTTTGCTCCTGCCCTGGCCTCCTTCCAGAGCCCATGGATCAGGGACCAGACCTGTGCCTGCCCGCACCCCATGGCGGGGTGGCTCTCTCTCTAGCATTATTCCAGTTGAGATCACCTAGCCTAAAACAATTTACATCCATGAACTAAAGCAACGGATCAAAGGACGATGGATGTGGGGCAAGGTGATACTGGGGTGACCTATCCTGTTCTAGGACCAGAGACAACATCTGCTCATTCGCGAGCAGCTCCAGGGGTGTCTAAGGAGACTAGAGCGGCTGCGCAGGACAGAGGGACACCGGTGACCAAACTCCGCCATCCTCTCGCCTGTAGTAGCTCTTCACAAGCTGTCGTTTGTAGCATACCTCCCTAAGAGCCAGCTAGCATCCTCTTTACAGGATGACAGCATCGTGGCCACAATCACAAGAGATATTGTTCACACAAAAGGTACCAAGCATGGCCAAGCACTCTCCGTAGAAGGCGTCTCTTCCACCCCATCCAGGGTGGCCAGTGGGGTCACACTGGGCAACCCCCTGAGTCTGTTCCTGCAGAGCTGGAGACTTTCAAAGGGACATAAGGGACTCTTGGAGTCATACGGGGGATGAAGGTCAAGTCTTTGAGTTGGCTACTTCAGTTCTGGAACTTGATACTGGCACTGGGAGCGGGCCCAGGCCCTCTGCTCTCAGTCCAGTAGCTGGTGGGAAGAGATTCCTATGCTTCTACACTCCCTTCAGGCCAGGAGTCAGGGATTTGTCTGTTTTGAGACCTCTAGTCTTTGGATCTTTGGGAGAGGTTCTTAAATCGTGTCTGCCTCACCTCCTTGGCCTTGAGACAGCTTTTCTAATTGTGTGTGTGGGGGGGAGTTGAAGGGCTCAACCCTGCCCCACCCATCTCTAGCTTCTGGATGGCCGAGGGTGAAGGAACTGCATCAATGTCACCTGTAAGGTGTTGACCTGCAGGAGTGTGCGTGGAGCTGGCCCTGGGGCTTCAGGGAGAAGGGCTGAGGGAGAAGGCTGAGGGAGAAGGCTGAGGGAGAAGGCTGAGGGAGAAGGCTGAGGGAGAAGGCTGTGTAAGCTCGTCAGCAGGTGACGCCGGGCTGGAACCCTCATGATGTTCAGGTGCTTGCATTCTCACGCACTCCTAGACTGGATAGCCAACAGAGAGGAAGCCAGGAACCCTTGGCTCCGCCCTGAGGTTGTGGTCTGTGCTCCAAGGTCCCAGACTTCCTCTGGGAGAGGTTGGTATGGCTGGAATGGGAAGACACAGGAGACTGTGAGACTGCAGGAAGAATGAGCGGTGACAGTGGGAGCTGCCGCCTCAGCGGAGGGGAAACCACGTTCCCTTCTCTGTTCATGCAGGTTCTGAGAAACTTGTCACTGCCAGAAGCAGGGCATTGTCCTCTCCTCACTTCCTGTCTGATCCTGCAGGTCCTTATTTGCCCGGAGGGTAGGATGGAGCCACACTGTGCTGGCACCTCAGGGTCCTACATAACAGGCCTCCTGCCGCTTTTTCCGTGTCTGAGTTCAGATAAAACTAAATTTCCAAGGCAAGTCCTTTATGAAGAAAAGAGGTTTGTTAGCCCAGAGAGGGGGTTCAAGGGTGCAGCTCCAGTCCCAGAGAGGGGGTTCAGGGTGCAGCTCCAGTATCAGCTTGATTCCGTGAGGCCCCTCAGGATGCCACAATGTTGGCATTTACCACCCTACACTTCCTGAGAGTCAACCCCCATTGGCCTAAGGACTTTCCACCAGAAATCCAACTCTTTAAAGGTTCCAGGGCCAGTCACATGCAGGAACTTGTAGGGGACAAAACATCAAATCCTAGCCTGGAAAGATAGATTCTTTGTCCTCTCTCCTCTGCTGGCTGTGGCCACCGTGGGCCATGAGATTTTTTTTTTTTTGGCTTAGACCTCTGCCTGTGAGGTTAGGGGAGGGTCTCCCAGATACCCACAAGCCCCCTCCTCTGTCCTTGCTCAAGGTCACCTTGTAAAGAGGCCCTGGACATCCCTGACCCACTTCCCTCTACATCCTTGCTCAGTCTGGTTCTTTTGACTTGCTTTTTTGTTAGTTAGTTTGCTTTTCAAGACAGGGTTTTGTGTAACCCTGGCTGTCCTAGAACTCACTCTGTAGACCAGGCTGGCCTCTATCTTAGATCTGCCTGCCTCTGCCTCCCTAGTGCTGGGATTAAAGATGTGCGTAACCACTACCTGGCTTTCAGTCTGCTCTTAACACAGACCATCACTGAGCTCAGCAGTCAGGGGTTGCTTACTCTCTGGGAAAAGAGGTTTGCTCCCGGAAATCTTCCCCATGCTTGGTACAGGTGCAAACCCTACAAGCTTTGTTAAATGAATGAACAAATGAACTTCTAAGTATAAGATGTAACGTGTGTGCATACGTATGTATTGCAGGGCATCAAACCAGGGCTTTGGGCCAAGGAAATGCTCTAAGTCTAAAAAACATCTTTAGTCCCTTTGGGAGGTTCCAAGGTCATGCCAACCTTGATGACAGAGAGGACAGAACAGTCGTGATGTCTGCCCAGGGACATAACTGTCCCTATTTTAGGGACAAGGTCATGGAGGCTGCTGTGAGTCATACAAAGGAGTTGGCATGGTCTGTGGCCCTGGGGGATCAGGGCTCTGTCCTGCAGAAGCCCCAGTCAAGGGATGTGATGCAAAAGTAACTCTCCAGTATGAAGGTGAGAGGGCCTTTGAAGACTGTGAAGGAGTCGGTTAACCTGATTCCAAGGTCAAGGGTGAAGGGGAGATGTATGGGTGAAGAGATGGTGTGATTGGGTGAAGGGGAAACATGGGTGGACGTTTTGAGAGACCAGACTCTCTCCTCTTGGGATGTCATGAGTCTATACCAGAAAAGGACTTAAGTCAGCAAACTTGATTAAACCAGGTTAAATTGCTTCCTTCGCTGCTGGACGAATCTTGGACAGAGTGTGACCAGGTTCCCAGACTGCATCTTGAGGAGCACACTGTGATAACTACTTATGAGAGCACAGGCTAGGAATTTCAGGCTGTGTGTGGGATACTACAGAAGAAAAGGAAGCCAGGATCCATTTGCAAAGCTTGTGAATGCCTTTCAAAGAAGTTTGGACTTCATCCTTTAGGAAGCTTGTGTGGATGAGGAATTCCGACTCTGTTTGGATCCTCTCAGTCACTCCAAGGCAGACGGTGCGACTGAAATGCTATTGGGACGTCCGTGAAAACACTGGTCATGCACCGGGGAACTAAAGCACTCGTGCGCAGTGTGGGACCGCGCGCTGCTGTGGACAGTCTCAGGTTGTAAGCTGCATCACTGCACTGAGCATCACCTCCCCGTGAGTGAAGAAGGCTCCTGGAACTGGAGCAGTGCACACTCTGAGCACTTACCCACGGTGCACTGGAGTGGAGGAGATGTGCTGTGCCCTAAACGGGCAGGTTCGGTGGGTGAGGACCCACTTGTACCAGAGGTCGTGGACTAGTGGTTACCAACATCTGTGTTCACTCCCCTTTGGAGCGTGGATGGGCCACACCTATCGGCAGGTGAAACACGAGAAGGAACCAATTACATGTTTAGGATATGCAGTATCCACACACCTCCAGTCCTCAGTCCTTCCTCTGACACAGGAACTGACCAGTCCACGTGTATCAAGTGCCACTGGAAGCTGATGGCCTCCAGCAGTCAAGAGCCTAAGAGGCCCTGCCCCTAAGGGTCTGTGCAGAGCTGAGATCCTTGCAAGGGTTATGTGGTTTGAGCAGGGAATAAGTATCAGTGGCGTAACTCTGAGATCTTCAGGCATGTGTTACAGTGATGGAGCCCAACCTGCCCTGACCTACACAGATAGCGTGGAGGGTTGTCCTCACTTCTAATCTGGATGAGAAATTTGGTGTTCTA
This sequence comes from Microtus ochrogaster, assembly GCF_000317375.1. Classification (NCBI taxonomy): domain Eukaryota; kingdom Metazoa; phylum Chordata; class Mammalia; order Rodentia; family Cricetidae; genus Microtus; species Microtus ochrogaster. The sequence goes on from NC_022018.1 coordinate 55,777,008, forward strand.
TGTTGTTGCCAATTAAAAATCATAGGAAAAATGGCGTCGGGCCAGCAGGGCACCAGCACTGGTTGGCAACTCCCCCGCCATTTCTGGCTCCGCTCTGGGGCTTTTGCACACCGAACGTGAGCTAGCTCAGTTTTCTGTACTTTTCCAGGCAATCTCAGATATACTTGTGGGCGTTATCAGGACAGAACGAGACTCGCTGATCTATGATTAACTGGAAGAGATTGCCTGGTTACAAACATATACAAGGCAGGAGATTCTAGACTTTTTCATAAGTGGCTGGAAGCCAGTGTTAGGGCATCTGAATGCCTGTGGACCCTGGGCTATGAGACATCAACCAGATCCACCCAAGGCTGTAGCATGACTAAGAATCCCACACCCAGCTTTGTTGTTTGCTTGGGTGAACCTGGACAAGTCACCCTACCTCTCTAAGATTCCCGTTTCCCTGTGGGAACCTGGGGACTAGCGCAGGGGTGCCATTCAAGGCGAATTCTGTCTGGTCACATAGAACTGGTCCTCGATGGTGTTTTCTCCATGAACACAGGAGCCAAACACAGGGTCCATGGCCTCAGCTATGTTCAGTGATAGATTGGCTGTGTTTGTTTCCTAGGCTGCTGCCACTAACTAAAGAATGCTTCACGACTCTTTCCTCATTAAATGTTATGGGGGCCAGAGAGATGGCTCAGTGGGGCAAGGCGCTTGTGGCTGAGCCTGATAACCCGGTTCCCATCTCAGAACTCACACGGTGAAAGGAAAGATCCAACCCTGCAAGTTGTCCTTGGACCTCCACATGCCTTCCCCAAACGCACACAAATGAATACATGTAAAAAAATTGTTTTAAAGTTTTGAGTTAGGCTTAGTGTCACACTCCTGTAATCCCAGAGCTTGAGGGACTGAGTCACAAGGATTCCTGAAAACCTCAGGCCACCCTGGGCTAAAGAGCAAGTTCTGGGCCAGTCAGAAAAAGATCCCATCTCAAAACCAAACAAGAGATGTGGAAGGAAAGAAACTTTCCAAACACAAAGCTCCCATCCTAACCATTTAAAGTATTCAGATCAGTGTGGCTAAGTGTTTACCTTCCTTCCTTCCTTCCTTCCTTCCTTCCTTCCTTCCTTCCTTCCTTCCTTCCTTCCATTCTTTCTTTCTGTGACAGGGTCTCACTGTGTAGCTCTGGCTAGCCTAGAACTTAATATGTAGATCAGGCTCGTTCAAATTCTTAAAGATTCACCTGCTCCCACCTCCTGGATGCTGGGATTCACGTGCCACCACACCCAGCAGGCTAAGCATATTTATACTACTGTGCAAAATACCTTCCATAGGCCCAGCCATGTGAAATCAATGTGTCCACAGTGAAGCTATGGAGAGCTCCAAAGGACACACCTGGGGCAGACGATGAGAAGGCCTGCCCACACCTGGTTACTGCCCTAGGCAATATGGAGGTGGGACACCATCCAGTCTGCGCACCCCAGGCCTAGAGTCACCCTAGCCAGTGCTGAGCTACCTTGCTCTGCTCTGGTGGTGAGCCCTGCTCCTTATATGGCTGGATTCTTCAACAAGACCATCTGTTCTCCATTTCGCACTGAGCTGAGCTTGATGGAGCCATCCATCTCCTCCTCCTTGCCTCCCTGCCTGTCTGTCACAGCCCAGCTTGGGAGCACTGAGGCAGGTTTGGCCTCTGGCCTTTGTGCTTACTCTTCTCCTTTGGCCACATCTGGCCTCCAGCTGAGTCACCCATTCCATCTGCTAATTCTCACAGTTGGCTGGTGGCCGTTCCTTCCCTGGCTCTGGTGGAGCCACGTGGCAGCCCACGCGAGGAGCTGGTGCCAGGGTCTGCATACTCCTAGGGATGTGACCGCCCAGAGCTCTGTTGTGGGGGTGGGGGGTGGGCTCAGCTGAGCTTCACACATACTCCCCCCTGCCCTGTCCACAGTCCACCCCCAACCCTGGTCTGCTGCCCACCCCCACTCCCAGTCCACAGCCCACACCCACCCCTAGCCGCAGCCTGGAGGGCCCAGAGGTCCCTCTGCTGAGTCTCAGAGAGCCTAGAGGCCACAGCCAGGTAGAGACAGAAACTAGTAATTGAGCTCTGCTTGATGCCACAGCCTTCCATTTTGTGCCTGTCTGTGGAAGGGTATTTCTAGAAGACAGCAGGGACACTGGTGGCTTGGAAGAGAGGAAAGTATGAGAGTCACAAGCCGGGATTTGTGTCCCCGGCTGCTTCCTAGGACCCAGGCTCTGAACTTGGGCTGTCCACTTAACCTTTCTGAGTCTGTAGTGGTTTATTTTTAAGAATAGACCAGTTTGACTCCATCGTCCACAGACCCAGAATTTGCTCCCCTCCCTCTGGCCACAGCTCCAGTTTGTCCTGAAGCCCTCAGGTGCTTCCTCGCATCCCATGATTTAGGTAGGACTGACAGGAAGGATGGATGACCAAGGACTGGCCAATCGGAATGCTGTACACTGCTTCCCGTTGGTGACGGTGACTGATCCACGGACAGGCTAGCCCCAAGCCATGCCAGTGAGGGCCAGGACTGTGGCTAGGACTTTGCCAAGGAGAGGGGTGCTCTTTCCCCTATGCCTGTCAACACGCTGTTGTGAGACTGGAGCTATTGGTAGCTGCCAAACGGTGAGAGCTAGCCTCTGAGGAAAACAGGCATGAGACAAGGGACAGGAAAAGAGCCCTGACAAGCCCCTAGGTCCAGACTGGCCTGGAACCAGCCAAACCTCTGGCTGTCCCCATTGCCAGTCTGACAACACTCTCAGTTCGAGCTTGCTTCTGTTTTTGTAAGTGAGAGAGTTTATGTGAATATTTTTGAAAGGGACGAGCATGCCTGATAGGCAGTAGGCATTCGATAAATGTTTATTTTAAAATAATGACTTTGTGGATAAAAAAAATATGAAGAAATAACACATTCTACAAATGCATTTCTATAATATCCTCACAGGTAGAGTTGGAGACGGAAAGTAGATTGGTGGCTGCAGCACTGGGTGGTGGAGGGCTGGAGGTGGCAGGGACCAGATCTGTCAGCTTCATGAATCTCCACGTGACAGAATCAGAGGCACACGCCATACTGACGGTGCTTCCATGACCCAGGAAGAATGGAGGTCAGGAGAAGGAGCCCAGCGACGAGGCTGTGGGACCTCTAGGTACTATCTTCCCGACTTTCTGTGGATATCTAACATTTTCAAAGCCAAATTATTGAGAAAAAAAAATCTTTCTAAGAAGGAATGAGGGCCTTTTAACCACCGGAACTGGAATCCTGGCACTTCCGTTTACCAGCTGAGAGATAAGACCAGCCTTATCCTGAGGGGCCTTCCCTGTCCATGCCTGGGAAGTGAGCTCATCTGCCCCCCATAGGTAATATGAATGGAGAAGAAACTAGAGGCCGGACCCTCTCTCACTCAGCGCCTGGCGGGCAAGGGGCAGCCAACGGCAGCTGGCGGACATGGTCGGTAAAGTCGGGCTCTATAGGGAGAACAATGGGCCAAGCCACAGGCTCTGGCGTCAGCCTCCCTGGTTGGGTGGCCCTGGGCAGGATACTGACCTCTCTGACCTTTGCTTTACCTTTCTGTTCAGTGGGGACAGGGAAATGTCTTAGCCCACAGTTCTGAGGACTTGGTGGAATGAAGGCGCAGGTCAATACCTGACACTTGGCAAAAGGGAGTGAGTCCAGCCCTGTGGAGAGAGACGGGATGCTGGCCAGGCAGGGCAGGCTGTAGCAACATCACCTCCAGGAAGCTCTTACGGGGTTCCTCCAGCGGTCTCACCCTGGCCAGCAGAGTGACTGTTGGCACAAAAAAAGAGGTTCCTGCCTCAGTAGGTCCTCCTGGAGTGGACATAGCCTGGGCAGGTAGAAAGGACCTCGCAGCAGTAAGAGATTCCGGACACAGTAGGGGCTCATTGGGTAGTTTGGGGCTGTTGGAGAAGTCTCTCTGTCCCCAGATGCCTTTTGTGTCTCTCGGAGTTTGGGGATTCTTAAAAACTCTGCTTCCTAGTCCATCCCCCAGCAAAACATCACCCTCTCCCATGCTCTATTTCTTTTTCAGAACCAGATGGACAGCACAGTAAGCCACTATTGTGCTCAGGCACTGATCAGGCTTGGTGGGAGTGGGGGTGGGGGAACAAGGCGTGCTACTTGGGTGGGACGGGGGAAATGTGTTAAGTGGAGGCTGGCCACGATGGATAAAGACTGCACTGGCTTCTGCAGCAGTCGGACTTCAGGTATGGCTGCATCTAGCATTCCCCGATAAAAGCAGACAGAGCACGGGACCAGGAAGTAAGGGGAATGATGCTTAAGGCAAGCTTGCTGGCCTGGCTGGCTCTAATGTTCAATTTAAAGGCATCCCCTGGCTGTCGTATAGATGCAGATCTATTTGAACAGTTTCAGGGCTGCTGTCTTTACTTAATGCTCACCGAGCCTGGCTGCACAGGGGGCTAGTGCTGGGAGGAGGCCAGCTCCTGGCAATGACTAATAGCAAGGTGAATGGGCAGAGTGCCAAGGCAGACAAAGGGGCCGTGTTAGACAGTAAATGGCCACACTCGACAGACTGGCACCTGCTAGTGAAAATCCCTGGCCTGGAGTCTGAGCTTAAAAGGGCCTCTTTGATTTCAAATTAACTGGTGATTGGGTGGGGTGAGGGAGACTTTATTTTTTATTTATTTATTTATTTATTTATTTATTTATTTATTTATTTATTTTCGAGACAGGGTTTCTCTGTGTAGCCATGACAAGTCCTGGTACTCA
>NC_022018.1:55782166-55823721 GCF_000317375.1 Microtus ochrogaster
AAGACGGTCCACTTTCAAAGCCAAAGTGCCTTGGCTGGGCAGAGGCTCAGCACAGGGTCCCCGGACCCAACACCAGCGGTGGCTGCTTGGCTGGGTCTCTTTTCCTCTCTCCCTTCAAACCTAAAGTTTATCTCAAGGTGGAGAAACACAGGCAACGTGCTTCCTGACCAAGCACACTCATCGTAGGGGGCAGTATGATTTGTGTGGAAAGGTTGTACCCCCAGAGTGCCCACCCAGTTCAAGGTGAAGAGGGGAACAAACCCACAGTTGGGCCTATTACGACTGTTTCAGGCTGGGGAGGTGGCTCAGCAGTTAAGAGTGTATATTACTCTTGAAGAGGGCCTGAGTTCAAGTCCTACCAGCCGCACCAGGCCTCTCACAGCCCACTGCGATTCCAGCTCCAGGGGAATCTGCCACCTTCTTCTGGACTCAATGGGAATTGCACTTACAGGTACACACTACACAGAGACAATCACATACATACAGCACTTAAAAAGAGAATCGACCTTTAAAAAAACCAAAAAACAGAGTGACTATTTCTACACTAACTGGCACACCTGCCATTTGGTCTGGGTCGGTGCCCAGCACTCCAAGGTCATAAAGTAAGCTGCCTCTTTTTGCCACTCTTGAGTTTCTGGCGCTCACGGTTATGTTTTGGGGATTCCTGTTCCCCACAATGCTGGTTGGCTTGGCTCAGTCAAAGGGGCCAAGTGAGGTGTGGAGGGGTGTCGGTTCTTTCCAGGTCTCAGGGTGACAGAGGCCCAGGCGAGGCTGTCCTAGGTAAGAGGCACAGGCTCTCGGAATGGCAGCAGAGCCTGCGCTCACAGGCTGCCCTGCACCTCCCTCCATCTCCTCCGCCAGCGGAATTTGTTCCTCTGATGGCTGTGAACGCCCAGGAAGAATCAGTGGCCTACTGTACACTGACGGCTCCAGCTATTTCCTACTTTGTTCTAAATTCTGTCTCACCCTCACAGGATGGTGGCTGCCGATCTCCCACCCCAACCCCTGTCGCTGATGTTCCAGAACACTAAGAACCCTGAGCATGTGGCCTGGAAGAGACCTTAGCTATTGTTGCAAGATGTGCCCAAGATCACCAACTCAGTGAAAACTAGCAAGACTAGAACGCAGACCCCAAAAGTCACCTGCCCTGGGACGTGACAACCTGATCCTAAGTGTGGCTCTTGACTGCTTCCCTCACCAGACTCAGTTTCCCACTTCCCCAAGTGAGCAGAACTCCCGAGCACCACGCTCGTGCTGGCACCGTGCAGCTGGGAGACACTTCAGCTGGCCCTGATCGAAGCCCGTGTTTTTCCGTTCCCGGCTCCACACCTTGTCTCCGTCCTAGACACGTTTTCTTCCCGTGCTAATTGCTCAGTTGTAATTCTTTGGAGGTGATTTTCTTCTGTTCCCTCGTTTCTGCAGTTAACACCCTCCAATTAATTTCATAGCTCTTGAAAGTTCTCCCACAAGTCGCCCTAAAACCCTCCCAGTGTAACTGTTGAGTGTGATCAGTGTTTCCCAAAGGCGCCACTCCCCACCCCCACCCTCTGCCTTGAGACGCTCTGTGCAAGGGAGCCCCAGGAGAGTAGCCTTAGTTAAGAGAGGAAAACCCGGGCTCAAAGACAAAAGTGGTTTGGCTGAAGGGTCCAGGATAGGCACAACAGGGGTTTGAGCCTCCAGCTCCAGCTGCCACCGAGCTAACAGCTGCTACGCATGGCAAGGAGTGCCCACGTGGCTGTCAGCAGTCAGGTGCACACCTGTCTTACTGGGGCCTCAGGGGAACCTGAAGGCCACGCTGGTCCCTCCTCTGGTGATTCTGCACAGCTCAGCCTGTGTTCCACTCCCAGATGCTGCCTGGCGTGCAGGAACTGAAACCCAGGGCCTCGGCAATCTGCATGGACAGGTGAAACACAGCGCAGCCATGATATCTCAAGGGGAGAGAGGGGCGAAATCCCACACCAACGACATTTGCAGAGAAGTGAAAAACGATTTCAGATTCTATTTTCCCATCTCTCTCAGCAATCCCCTGGCGGTGTTTTATCTAGTAAATAGGAGGTCTAGTTGTTATTCTCAATTATGATATTAATTCTCCCAGTGACCCTGGGCTACTTTCCTTCCGTCTCCCAGCCTGTTTCTCTCTGTCACCACCTGCTCAAGGACAAAAAGATGTTCTCACAGGAAGGAGCAGACCTGGGCCTCATTACCCAGCAGGCAATGCAGACAGGGTTAAGGGGTGGCCTGTGAGGGGTGGACAGACACAGTGCTCTCCTCTTTTTGTGCCTGTTTATCGCCACAGACCCTCTGCCCACCTCCCTGTCCGGGCCTGCTTTCACCCTCCCTCCCAGTCCCTAGCAGCAAATTCAAGCCAGCTGGCCTCCAATCTCACGGCATGGGGCTGCTTTGATATTATTTTCTTATTTTTTTCCCCAGCTATCTCCCCTCCTTGGGAGGCGGGGGATGACAAGGTTGCCACGGGTAATTGGCCTCAGATTTGTCTCCCTCAGCATTCAATGACTCCTCTCCCTCCCCCCTCGCCTCCCCCCTCGCCTCCCCCCCCCACCGCCTTCATCCCATGCGCTCCGCTAAGCCATCTGGAATTGGGCCCAGAATCCCCTTCTCCCCCATGTGTGAGCAGGTGTGAATAGGGAAGGCCGGTCTGAGCACCACGTGGGAGGCCCAGGCTTCCCCCAGCATGGGCCACCAGATTCAGAAAGATCTCTTCAGTGATAAAGGGGGAAAAATCCTCCACTAATAACCTGCAGAGACCCCGGGCTGACAATCTGCAAATACAGATGAAAACATGTCCCTGATGGAAAGGCTAATGATTTTCTCTCTCATTCAGAACAGAAGACTAATTTTCAGATATTGGTCACTGGGCAAGGAAGGGCGTCAGCGGTGCAGAAGCTGCGCTCCAGCCTGCAGGGAACAGTTCCTCATGGCCAGAGGCTCTGAGAGCTCTTGAGGGTGGAGCCATTGGCCAGCTCAGTTAGCCCAAAGCCCAGAGCCCAGTCCTGAAGGGAAGCAGCAGCCTGCCTTGTGGGATAGAGGGGGGCTGAAGCTGGAGAGATCAACAGGTCGGGGTTTGCACCCACATTTTTCTGCATATCCAGGGATAGGCTCTGTAGGGCCGAGACTTCTGTCGCTTGGGGCGACCTTCAGGACAGATCTGCACCACATCACCTCCTGAGACCCAGGGTGCAGCCACAGTACTTAACAACCCTTGGGCCATCAGGCTACAGTGAGCCACAGGCATAGAGCAGGTCTGTATAATTCTGGGGGCCTGAGCGGAACCAGAGTGGCCAGGACTGAGACGCAGAGTGGGAAATCCTGGAGCCCAAAGGAGCAGCCAGTGTCCTCCTGAGACAGGAGGCTTTACTATTTCAGAAGCCACCCTGGGCCAGCAGGTGCCTCAGACGGTCTTCAGTACCACAGCCACCTCCACAGAGCCAAGTCCTCCTCTCTGCAGCACCAGCCTTGTTCACAAAGACCAGGGGTCTCAAGAAATGAGCCGCTGCACCTGGAGTCTCCCGCCCGACCAGCCTCCCTTGCCTCAGCTTCTTTATCTTGTGTTGTGGGCAATCTTAGTTCCTGGAGTCTTGGAAGACAACCCTTGCTCTGTGCTTGGTCTGTAGTCATTTCCAAAGCAGGTGGGCATGGACACTATCCCTCCTCCTGTTTACCTGGGGGGCTGCCCAGAGGGCTTCCCGATGACACTGGTAGATGACAGTCAAGGTGGACAAGCACGAGTCCTCACTGCAAAGCTGGGTTACAGGAAGGAAACTGGGGTGGCCGCTGGGCGGTGGGGTGGTTCTGGAGGGAACATTGTTATGGGGCTCTCAGGCCCAGGCCAGGACACCCTGAATCCTCATCATCCTGGAAAGGCATGGGGCGCTTTTTAGACATGCAGCTGCTGGGCCTCACTTTCTTCCTGCCCAGTGAGAGCCACAAGAAGCTGAGCCTGGGACAGAATGACTCCAGCTGTTCCGCTGCTTCGGGACAGGGGGGATCACCCTTACACACCAAGCTTCTGAGGATAGAGCCTTCATCAAGCTCGTCCCCCATGCAGACCTGCTGGCTCCAGGGCTGGTGTCTTACATCCCCACCTCAGCTGCCTGGTCTGTGAACTGAGAGGGAAGCAGTGTCTTCCCCTGTCAGCCCTCTCTGGATCCTGTTTCTCAGGGAGCGGGAGGCATCTTGCCTCGCCCCAGCCACAGAGCAGCTGGATGGGAGCTGCCACAGAGTGAAGCCATCCCTGCCTCGCCAGCTGCCACTACGGACTGGGCAGTGGCATCTGCTGGGGTGGAAAGGCTCTGCAGCCAGCACATAAAGCCTCCGAGCTGAGCCTGACCTCTTCACACTGACATGACCCTGGGCGCACCCATTCTCAGTGCTGGCACAATGCTCTCTCCCTGGTGGGAGGATTCCCGTTCTCCAGGGGCCACGACACAGGCAATAAGATCACCAATTAGTGAAACCAGCAGTTTCTGTAAAGACAGAAAACACTACTGTGGCCGTGGAAGTGACGTCGTGGAGGGGAGGAGCGGCTTCACTGGCAGGCTGGTGTTTGAGCTGTTACCTGAATGCCATCTGATGTAAACAGAGGCAGGGCAGCTTAGGGGAAAGAGCCACAGCTGCTCAAGGGTCCTGGGGCGGGAACAGGTGGGGCGGAGTAAGGAAACAGAAAGATGGCTGATGGGACGGAAGTAGAGCACAGGCGAGGTGAGAGAGGCCAGCAGCAGGCAGATATTCGGGGCCTCTGGGGTTCATTTGGAGCAGGTGGGAAATTCATCTTATCTGGGAGAATTAAATGGGGGTGAGTTAAGGCAGTTACGGGGTCCGGGTTAAAGCCAGGCGAGTTCTCTCTTTGCCTTTACGCGGTGAGAGCACCACTGTGCCGAGACACTAACGTCACACGGAGACTTGGGGCCCCAGACGTCAGGATGTGTGTGGGATCTCTGGGTTCTCTGTGCAGGGTCCAGGCTGATTCCTCAAACCTAGAATGTGGGCTGAGCTTTTCAGGGCTCCAGGGTCCTTTCATGAAGTGCCCCAGAGAAGGTCCATGCCCGCTGTTTGGGATCCGCTGCGGAGGACTGCCTCCTCCCCGCCTCCAGGGTTGGATTGACCAGCCACTAGTCTAGAGGCTTGGCTCCAGGGACAGGAGTGGGCTGCAGGGAGAAGGAGCTGGAAGAGAAGGAGCGGGAAGAAAGGGTGCGGAAGCAGTGCGCGCGAGGGAAAGGCTTCTGTTGCCATGGAGGGAGCTGCAAGGTATTCTGGGACCAGCATTCGAATTTCAGAGGGGCCAGGGATGGTGATGGGAGCCAGGGTCACTCTTCTATCCCCGAGTTCCCACCCCTCTGCAGTAGGCCTGGCCACCCCACCCCCATCCGTGCCCCCTCCACTATCCCTTCCCTGTCCCATTGGTCTGCCTTTTGTACGGAAGGTAGCAAGCGGGCCCCTTTCCAGGAGGCCTGCTTGCCAGCACGACAGCAGCAAATTGTGCTGCTCTTAAGAAGCATTCAGCATTTATCCAGCACACGCACTAGCTGCGAAGGGGCCTGTTCTGCCTTCGCCCTGAATCTGCTGAAAGGGGTTTGTGGTGCATCTTAATCGACTTCCTTCCACCTACCACATTAAAAGCATTTAATCTACTCTTGCAAATGGCTAATTTTGAAAATCCGCTTATCAGAATTAGGTCCTCAGCAGCCATATTTATTTACGTTTCATTTTCATAATTTTTTTTTTTTGTCCCCATGTGTGCGACTGAATTCTGTTTTCTATTGTCTGGCTGTATCTCACAAGTCCAGGGTGGACAAGGGCCAGGTAAGGAGCAGATTGCATGTGGGAATGAGACAAGGGTGCCAAGGTGGGCTTAGGAAGGAGCTCGAGAAGAGGAGAATGACCGCCTTGGTGGATCCCAGGCTCTTGGGGCAGGCCTCTGTCGGACAGAGGTAACGAGCGACCACAGTGGAAGCGGCAGAAGGGAGCTGGAACCAACTGCTGGAACCAACTGCTTTCCAACTGATATCTTCTGGGAAGCAAACACGTTCAATCCCGAGTGTTCGGTTGGCACTGCTCAGCGAGAGCCAGCTCCATGGCGTAGAAAGGAAAACTCAATGTCCAGACCATACACCTTCTCCTTGGTGTCTCGCTGCCAACCGTTCAAGGGTGGCTTCTCCGTCTGAGAACGTAAATGTAGAAGATGGCAGTGAGAAGCAGATTCAAGGGAGAGAAGGGAAGAGGGCTCACAGCTTGTCCTGTAGATCCCGCACTTGGCCTTCCTAACCACATGTAAGCCTTGAGGTGTCGACAGGGGTAGCTAAACACCATCCGCCCTTTGGAACTCACTCCCTTGTAATCACCTGTCCCTTTATACAAAAGTGTATTCAGAACACGCTAGAGCCAAATACATAAATAAAAATAAAAACCAACCTGGTTCATCTTCGGCATTTCCTGGGCTCCTCCGATAGTCAATGCGGTTCTTCAGAGCATGGGATAGAAGGATGCAGAAGATCTGCTTCTTGTTTACCGTGGACGTGGGAAGAAAATCTCAGAACAGCGCGGCAATGACTCTTACTAAGGGGATAACAACTGGACAGAAACTGCTAGTCTCTCAGAGAACAACTGAGCTACTTTTGCAGCCACCTTTAAAAAAAGAAGACTCAGCAAAAGAAATCAACTTTTTTTTTTTTTTTGGCTGGAAGAAGAATTCTTTAGTCACAACTTGGTTATTGAGCTCAGGGCTGGGTTGCCTACAAACCTACATTCAAGGCTATGGTTCCATCATGTCAACACACGCGCTTGGGAGTCTGGAACCCCCAGATTCCTCGTCTGTAGGAGGGGTGGGGTGCCGATGACAAACACCTCCCACAGCCGTGTGAAGAATGAAGTCAAGGCTGCAGGGTGGCACTTTCTTGTGCCAGACTTGATGAGGACACACGCCTAACAATTAAACAGTAATATGTGGGCTGGGGGGGGGCGGTTAGCTCAGTGACAGAGCACTTGTTTGGCATCTGTGGAGCTCTGAGTTGGAAGATCCAGTTACACACACACACACATACACACACACACACACACACGCATTAATATATATAAACTTCCTAGGTCAAACTCAGGAAATATATCAGTGATAGGGAATAAACAGTGATCTGCATAACATAAAAAAAAAATAAAACACCTGAAAAAGCTCACTGAACAGTAGGTTCCCCACCCTGGTGTCAGGAGCTGGGAGAAGAGCAAGGCAGACATTGACTACGCCGGGTTAGGACCCCTCCGCCCTTCTCTCTTCAAACCCCTGCTTTCCCCTGGAGTGGACTGAAGCCCCAAGCCTATACCAGAGCAAGTCTCTAGGCCTCACATATTTGATTCTTTCTACCACAGCTACCCGAGGACGTGACAGATGGGGCAGCCTATACCATGGCATGCGTGTGGAAGTCGGAGGACAATTTTGTGTGGGTCCCAGGGATCGAACTCAGCTCTACAGCAAGCGCCTTACCCACGGAGCCATCTCACTGGCCCAGTAACTTGTCCTGAGAAGATAACATTTCATTCTGTTCCAGGTGAGAAGGGTGCAGAGGTACCGTGAGGAGGACACTGTGGTTTAGGCTGAGGACGTGTGCACATGCGCGCTGGAGGAAGGGGCCCGCAGGGCATGCTGGGAGATTTGTGAATGGATGAGCTACGTGTCCACAGAAGCCACACGTGGAAAGGGAGCGGTGGACCTGGTAGGAGCAGTTCCTCTAGTGTCCACATTAGTTGGTCCTCCCTTCTGAGTATTCTGAGATCGGGGGAGGGAAGCTGGGAAATAAAACAGGCTGACAGAGGGCTTGTTGGAATATTCTCTACTGTGAGTTCTCAGGCAAAACGTTAGAGGTACTTGTAGGAGGCCGCTAGTTAGTTCCGGGCTGCTCGGCCCCGAAATAATCACACAGAAATCATATTATTTGCAATACTATTTGGCCAATATCATAAGCGTATTTTTGGCTAACTCATATCTTAATTTAACCCACCTCCATTAATCTGTGTTTCTCCACGGGCCTGTGGCTTATTGGGAAAAGTTCCAGCGTCTGTCTCCGGCCAGGCTACATGGCTTCTCTCTGACTCTGCCTTCTTTTTTCCAGCATTCGGTTTAGTTTTTCCTGTCTACCTAAGTTCTGCCTTGCTATAGGCCAAAGCAGTTTTTTTTATTCATTAATCAATAAAAGCAACACATGCAAAAGGACTTCCCACACTAGGTGCTAGAGAGATAGAGGGCTCATTGGTTATGAGCACTGGTTGCTCTTCTAGAGTACCCAGGTTCAAGTCCCAGCACCCACATGATGGCTCACAACCACCTATAACTCCAGTTTCAGGGGAATCTGATGTTCTCTTCTGGCCTCTGTGGATACTACATTCATGGACATACTTGCAGGCAAAACACTCACACATATATATGTGTGTGAGATATATATATACATATATATATATATATATATATAAATTTTATAGGACTAGGGTCTCCAAGAGATGAGATGTGAAAGACCAGGTCATGATAGGACAGAGGGTGTGTGTGCTTGCATGTGCGTGTGTGTATGTGTGGGTGTGAACTAATGTGGGCTATGGACACCACAGGACTACCCAGCTCTGGACTTCTGTTCATCTAGGGCTGGCCATGCCGGACAAGGGAACCTAGACCTTCAAAGGAGGGCCAGCAAGGACACAGCAATGCAGACCCAGAGAGGGCTGACAGCTCAGCAGGACTAAGAAGGCTGTATCATCAGGAAGGGATGGGAAGGCGGGCTCATGCCATACCAGGTATTTATAGTGTTGTCTGCTGGGTTTGGAAGCTGAGTCAAGCTACATTTAAAATACAGGATTACATTCTGGTGGGAAGAACCAGGTCTCTTATTAATAGAAAACAAGCGCCCAGAGGGAGGTTCCCAAGTGGAGATGGAAGCTGGGCAGCCGACCCTGGCTTCTCTCTGTACACATGGTTTTCCTGAGATATAACTTTTTGTTTTAAAACTCTGGTTTAAGCAGGTTAAAAATCTCTTTCCTTGGGAAGAGGAGGCTACAGAGATGGCTTGGTAGTTAAGAGCATTTGTTGCTCTTGCTCTTGCAGAAGACCCGGGTTTGATTCCCAACACCCATATGGTGTCTCACAACCATCTGTAACTCCAGTTACAGGGGATTCAATGTCCTCTTTCGACCTCCATGGGCACCAGGCATGCTCGTGATGCACAGACGTACACACATGCAAGACACTATCACATAAAATAAGTAATAATAATAAAAGCCTTCCCTGAATCCTTTAGCACAGCTGAGGAGGGCTAAGGTCAAAATCCATAGCTGGCCTTCACCACCCCAGCTCTTCACCAGGTATCTCAGGAGACCAAGAAGACAGCAGGAGCCTGCTGCCTTCCTCCAGCTCTGTTACTGTGTGTGTGTGTGTGTGTGTGTGTGTGTGTATGCTGTGGGGTGGAGGGGTGGGGAGATGGGGGATGGGGCACTTTGAAAAGGCTGCTGGCTTCCTCTGCTACCCATTTGCTTTCTGGTCCCCTTGTCCCATCCTGACTATCAGATGTTCTGATAGCCCCCCAAGAATTCCTTGAAGCTGCCTTCTGATCCACTCAGTTTCTCTCGAACCAGAACCAGCTTTTACATCATGCACCCCAGCTGTACCCCAGCTCATGGGAAAGCCTTCACCTGCCCCTTGCCTGGTCACTGCCAGGCCTCATCCAGGTCCCCAAGGAAGGACCACACAATCAGACAATGTCACTGGGGCTTCCTCTTGCTGGCTGTGGGCTAGAAGCCTTGTCTCCTCCCTGGCTTACTGTTCAGCGAATGAACTCACTCAGGGCCAAGGTTTAGTCAGCAAGTCTGTGTGCTGCTCGCCCACCCCTGCGTTGCTCCCCCTTGCCCTGTGGGTGTTTTTCCTGTCCCAGCCTCCACAGTCAAACATGAGTCACCTGCTGACAATTCAGTAGGCAAGTTACAGAACCTGGTTCCAAAGCCATCAGAGAAAGATGCCAGAGGACTCACATAGGACTCAGCCGAGTGGCAGGGCGGGGAGGCAGGGGTGCCAGTGTCTAGCTCCCTCCAGCATTCAGGAGTAGAGCCTCCATGTGGAACTCGGTGGCTTTTCAAGTCTCTCGAGGTGACAGATTGCCACTGGTTGACTCCTTCATCAGTGCTCAGGACACCAGTGACCCTGTCTAAGCAGGAATCAAAGTCCCATACAAATGGGGCCACCCAGCAGGGGCCGTAGGGACTGCAGCATGAAGGAAATCCTAGTCCTGTGCTGAACATGTAGGAACCACAAGCTTGGACCGTATGACGACCACACTGGTCAACAGTGGGGTGTAAAAGTGTAATGGAGCTGCCTGTCCCCTAATGATATTGTAGACTCCACAAAGAACATTTCCATGTGTTTGCAATGACCTTGGCATCAAGAAGCCCACTACACATGCTGCTGGCTTGTGCCTGCAGTATGATGCTTTACCTTGTGTCTTCAGGATATACTATGTATTAAAAGCATTACCGCAGAGCTTGCGCCATGGGGAATGGCCAAGTCTGTCCGTAATGGCATTGTCCCCTCTGTGCTCTATCTAATCTGGTAGTGTTTTGTTTGTCACGGGCCCTGGAGCAACGGACTCTACCATACGTATCTCACACAGCCAGATGTGTGGTTAGGTTACCAGCTTGGTGTGTCTACTTAGATCTTACTGTGATCACACAGTGACAGAACCTTCCAGCAGACTCAGAATGTGTCCCCAGTGCTAAGTGACATGTGACTGTAGTGTTAAGCCACCCGTGGTAGCAGGCTAGCACTGAGCACAAAATAGTCCTTTTTTTTCCTCCAAGACAGGGTTTCCCTCTGTATCCCTGGCTGTCCTGTAAGTTGCTCTGTAGACCAGGTTGGCTTCGAACTCAGAGATTTGCCTGCCTCTTCCTCCCTCGTGCAAGGATTAAAAGCATGCACTACCACCGCCCTGCTTAGAACTGGTATTTTAAAGGTATTTGTTAATATTTGCTGAAGAGTTGAGCCTGGCCCCAGACAGGATGTTAGGCAAGTAAGTGACTGTCTAGTTGCTTGCATGTATGAGTTGCATTGACCCTGTCAGAAATCAGAATGCAGCTATTCACCTGCCACAGCTTGGATGCAGTGGCGTGCTGACATGATGGCTTCCTTTATGGAAAGATCTTTAAAGCAGTCCTTTAACTCAGAGTCCCTTTTGAGTGTGCCCATTTTGGACTTAGTCATTTACTTGAGGGCTTCCCTGCTCTCTGAGTCTGACGATGGCCCTGGCCTAAAAGCAATAACTAGCCTCAGAAGAAGAAAGGCTTCGTGTCACAGCGCGCGCCTTCTGAAAGGGAAGCATTCCTGAGACATCAGGTGGAGGCTGCGGCAAGTTGCCTTCTATCTGGGGACTGGCTTGGGCCACCTGCCATGAGAGCCCACGAGCATTTGTACAGCTACAAAGCAGAAGTGCTCTGGGCCTGCGGATCTGTTGGCAATACCCCAATAATCACAGGTAACATGAGACTAGCTCTCAAGCCAAGCTCTGCAGCTCACGGGCAGAGGCATGCTCCTGCCACCTGGCAAGGGGTCCTTGCCGGAGGGTGGCTCATGAAGGATGCAGAGCATGCAGGACCCTTGCAGATTGTTGCACGCGTTTGTGTTCATCTAGGTCAGAAATCTATTCTAGCGCAGCAGGCCTGTGATTTCACTCATGTTATTATCATTCAGGGTGCAGAGAAAGCACGTGTTTGAATTAGAACAAGTGGCTCCATTTGCTGAGCCACGCTATGAGGCGCAAACAGCAGAAGCCGCGAGAGTGGCAGTCTGGGGACTGGGGCTCTGTGTTTTGTTGATGTGGTCATTGTTGTTGTAAAAGAACACACTTGCTGTGGGCCCCCTGCTATGGCCTTCTGTCACTGTGATCAGGGTTTCTGAAGTCCATGAAGAGTTGATAAATATTCAGTGTGGAGGGAGAAAGCAGAACTGATTGGGGTTTGTTGTTTAGCCTGCCTTCTTTCTTTCCTTCCTTCCTTCCTTCCTTCCTTCCTTCCTTCCTTCCTTCCTTCCTTCCTCTCCCTCTCTCTCTTTCTTTCCTTTCCTTTCTTCTTTTCTTCCTTCCTTTCTTTTTTCCTTCTTTTATTCTTTCTCTCCTCCTCCTTCTTCTCTTCCTTCTCCTCCTTCTGTCTCAGTAACAACAACATTTTCAGGAATCTTGCCTCCAGCAGACTAGAAAGCCAAGCGATGGAGAGACAGCTCATGCAAGGGACCCGGTTCAGCACCCAACACCCAAATGATGGCTCAAGACCATCTGTAATCCCATGTCCAGAGGATTCAACACCATTTTCTGACCTTATACACCTTTAATCCCATCACTTGGAGGCAGAGGGCAGAAGGATCTTTCTGAGTTCAAGGCCAATCAGGTCACCCAGGGTTACAAAGTAAAATCCTGTCTTTAAAAAAAAAAAACAAACAAAAACTAAACTTAAAAAAAAAATCCAAAGTGTCCTCAGAAAAACAGGGAAGGAGTAAGGAGGGTGGACCTAGTGAGCTTGCAAGAGCTGCCCCGCCATCCCTTCAGATCATCTTCGATTCTGACTAGACCTGAGCTCGAGATACTAGTCCGCCTAGCTGAGCAGGAAGGGGATCCACCCCGGAGGGAGAGAACATCCAGAGCCAGTCCTGAGAGCCATCTAACCGTGCGTGAGATGCAGGAATAAAGGAAGGGCAAAAGCTAGAGAGTAAAACAGCATATTAGGGGCACATCGTGGGCATACCCGGGCAGCTGGGAGAGTCGGGTGAACTTTAGGATCCATGACATCCGCATATCCGAGAAGTTAGGAGCAAACGTTTCAGAATTATAAGAAAGGGAATCAAATGGAAATTCTGAACCAAATCAAAAAAAGAATAGCTGATAAATTTAATGGAAGATCTGTATATGTAGAAGCCAACGTGTTGTTGAGGGACTTTAAAGATTGTGAGTGTGTGGAGAGATGTACTGAGTTCCTGAGCTGGGACATGGGTGCCTTTTCACACTCAACTCTTCCCAAACGGTTAGCTATTAAAGTGCCAGGTTTTAGGGGTGGAAGCTGAACCTCATTCTAAAACTTGTGTGGTCATACAAAGGGCCTAGCATAACCAAACATTTTGTTTTTCTTAAATTTTTTCCTTTAATAATTTTTTATTAATTCTTTGAGAATTTCATACAATGTACTTTGATTGCATTCATATACCTCAGTTCCTCCCATATCCCCCTCACCTTCCTGTCCACCCAACTTTGAGTTTTCTCCCCCAGCCTCTAGCACGTCTAGTTTGTGCTGCCCAACCACTCTTGGAAGCAGGTCTTGCTTGGAGTATTGTTGACCAGCGGTCATGTTGTTAAGAAAGCAGGCTCCCTCTCCCAGCCAGTATCAGATGCCAGTGGCTCCTTAGCTACAAGCCAAACATTTTGGAAAAGAGGAAGAGAGGTGGGGAGCAGAGATGGCCGTGGTGCAAGCCGAGAAAGGGAGGGGAGCTCTGGTGCAAGTGGCTTGTACCTAGAATACATGAAAAACAACCACAGGTCAGTGAGAAAGCAAAGACCCCATTTTTAACACAGGTAGGATCTTTGTACTGACATTTCACCATGGAAGACACCTGACGGTAGAGGCAGAGTATGGGCAAACGTGAAACAGGGACCATAGGGAGACACACTGTAGAAGATGCCACAGCCATCCCAATGACCGGTATTAAACATGCTGGCAGTACAGGAGAGGTTGAAGATGATCCAGTGCGAACTGGATTCATTGCCAGCTCCAGCTGGAACTCTCTGACAAAGCCTGCACAGGATGGCTTCTAATAACTCTACTGTAATGTCAATGACAACTTAAGACCGCTGCCCTGCAGCGATGGGCAATGGATAAACAAGCTGTAGAGTGCCCGTACGATAAAAGTGTACCCAGTAAGAGGATCATAGCACGCGCCTCTCAGTCCTGTTTAAAATAGACAGACAGACAAAAGAGAAAAACTGAGAAGAAAAAAGCTCAGTAAAGATGTAAGATATCTGATGTTATGATTGGGCAATTCGGCCTAAGTGACAGGGAGGGCACGCTACTTCCACAGTGTCAGAAATACATTCTTTTTCCTCGCACAGGGAACATTAATCAAAATAAACCAGAGCCCTTAGAGCAAGTCTCAAGAAGTTTCATAATCTGAGTTTCCTGACTGCGCTCAGAAAAGGTTAAGATAGAAATGAATAGAGATGGACTGGCAAGATGGCCCAGAGGGGAAAGGCACTCGCCGCCAAGCCGGCCGAGTATCTTGAGTTCAGTCCCTGGATCACACACCGTGGAAGGAGAGAACAGACTGCCAAAGTTGTCTTCTGGTCTCAATAGGCATGTGCAAAATTTAAAAAGTGTTTTCTAAAGATTTGTTTATTTTACATGTGTGAGTTTTGCTTGTATGTATATAAGTGCACCGCAGTTCAGAAGAAGGCATCAGAGCCCTTGGAACTGGATTTACAGACAATTGTGAGCCACCGTGTGGGTGCCGGGAGCCAAGCCCCTGTCTTCTGCAAGAGCAGCCAGTGCTCGTAACTGCTGAGCCATCTCCCAGTACCATAAATACATTTTTTAAGTTAAAAAATATTTGGAAACTATAAAGCATTCCTCTAAAGAATTTCGGCTTAAAATTAAAAGTCACAAAAAAAGATAAGACATTTTAAAACAGATAATTAAGAAAACACAGAATGCACAGCCTGGCTAAGTACAACTGTAGCCAGGAGACTGTATGCTTAAAGGAACATAAGACTTTAAAACAAAGAAGAACTGAGAATAGTGTGCGAGCCGGTTTTCTGTCTGTCTTAGTTATTCACTGTTCTATTGTTGTGAAGAGACATCAAGACTACAGCAAAAACAGAAAGCATTTCCCTGGGAACTGGCTTACTGTTTCAGAGGGTGAGTCTGTGAGCATTGTGGCAGGGAGCAGCGCAGCAAGCAGGCAGGCAGGCAGGTCTGGTGCTGGAGCAGTAGCCGAGAGCTCATGTATGACTGAGAGACACACAACAGAGGGAGTGAGTCTGGGCCTGGCATGGATAGATATTTATTTATTTATTTATTTATTTATTTATTTATTTATTTATTTATTTATTTATTTTTTGGTTTTTCGAGACAGGGTTTCTCTGCGGCTTTGGAGCCTGTCCTGGCACTAGCTCTGTAGAACCAGGCTGGTCTCGAACTCACAGAGATCCGCCTGCCTCTGCCTCCCGAGTGCTGGGATTAAAGGCGTGTGCCACCAACGCCCGGCTGGCATGGATTTTTAAAACCACTAAGCCCACCCTCTGGTGACACCTCCTCCAATAAGGCCACACATATCCTAACCCTCCCTAAACAGTGTACCAACTGGGAACCAAAGCTTCAAATATATGAGCCTATGGGAGTCAGTCTCATTCACGGTTACTGTGGAAAACACCAGCACACAGACAGAAAGGTTTATGTCAGCTCACAAGGCTGGAGGTTTCGGCCCCCATTTCCCTGCCATATTTGGGCTGCAGCAAAGAGGTCTGTGATTATGGCAGCGCACAATGAAGCCATTTGCTTTGTGGTTGGAATGTGAAAGACAAAGAAGTGGCTGGATTCTCAATATCCCCTTCAAGGTCATGTCCCAAATGACCTGAAGATCCCCTAGGAGAAAAACCTCTTAAAGGTCAACCCCCACACAAACAGAGCCAGAGGTTGGGCGGCAAACCAGTAACACCCAGACCTCTGGGAGACGTGCCTCCCAAATGTCACAATAAGGTTGAAAGATGGGCGCTTATTCTTTAAAGAAATTTAGAATAAACAAATAATAAGAAAAGTTTAATGAAATAGAAAACAATATGCAAAGAAAGGACCAGGGAAGCGGATCTTTTTACAAGGGCTAATAAAGGCAGTAATGGCCAGGAACATCTCAGAGGAAAGCAAAGGGGTGGCAGCTGTTGCCAGAAACAAGGGCACCGCGGCACACCCAGGGATGCTAGGGAATCACGAGTGACTGCAGGCTAGTAAATTTGTGTTTGCAGGGGGAGTGGAAGGGTTGCTAGATAAGTAGGATTTACCAAGACTGGCAGAAGAAATAGAAAATATGGAAATTTCTATGTCTATTAAATAAATTGTATTCATGACTAAAAGAAAACTCCTGGGCCATAGTCTTTGTTGGATGATTCTCCATATGTAATGGAGATATGGCCAGTCTTCCACGAGGTCCAGCAGAGATTAAATTATTTGCTGAAATATTTAAGAAGAAAAGAATACAATCCCAATAATTTTATATAAGGCAGTAAAACTTTCACCCCCAAACCTGATTAGGAAAGTATAAGAAAATCTGTTGTGAGTGTTCCAGTCTCCCCCATAGACACAGTTTCTTAAATAAAGTACCAGAGAACTGGATCCAGGAACGGGGAATAATATGTCATAACAAAATTGGATTTATTCAAGAAATGCAAAGCTAGCTTTTGATGTAATGGAATAGAAGGATAAAAATCATATAATTATCTCATAATAAAAGCCAACATCCACTTACAATTAAAGTTCTTGGCAAACTAAGGCACCCATGGTACAGGAGACGTTTGAGCAAAGTGCATCAACAGCGCACTCGGGGACGAGCGCTAGTTCTCTGCCGAAGGTCACAGACGGGGCAACAACAGCCATTCTTCCTGCTTCTGTCTATCGCTACTGGAGATTGTAGCCAATGCAGTAAGGCAAGTAAATAAAACAGACAGAAGAGGATTTGAACGGGAAGAAGTGACTGTGGCGTCAGTCATGGGTAACGTGGCTTGGTGTGAGGTCCCAGGAAGGGGTGGGAACTCAGAGCTCAATTCAGCAAGAGCTGAAAAGCACAATTTTAACGTGGTGCTGACCAGAGGGAATTAAAATTAAATGTCCAGAGACACATTTAGTAGCATATAAGTAAAAGAGCTACCCAGAATTCTACTACCCATTGTTGGGAGGAATTAGAAAGAAATTAGTGTAAACGGAAAAGCTTGGTATCTGTGGGGTGAGAGATTCAATATTTCAAATTCACCAGAGTTGACCTATGGAACCCATCAAAACTTAACCAAACTCTCAGTTTTTTTGTTTTGTTTTATGGAAACTGACAGGCTAATTCCAACTTTAGTACAGAAATGAAAGCATGGGAAATGGCCAGGGAACCGTGAAGAAGAAAATGAAGTCTTAGGAGCCATGCTATCAGATACCACAGCTCACTGTGAAGGGTGCTGGCATCAGCAGCGATTAAGACCCTTGCTGCCCTTGCTGCCCTTGCCGCCCTTGTAGAAGGCCTGGGCTGAGTTCCCAGCACCCATATCAAGGAGCTCCCAGCCACCCATAACTCCAGCTTAAGGGATCCGATGCCCTTTTCTGGCTCCGAGGGCCCTGTATACACAAGTGTGCTGGCTCTCACACAGCAAATCCTCATATATGGTAAACAAATAAGTAAATCTTAAGACATAGAAAGTATGTTATTCAAACTGAGCACGGTGCCACATTCCTGTAATTCCAGCCCTAGGGAGGTAGAGGTAGAAGGGTCAAGAGTTCAAGGTCATTCTTAAGCAAGCCTGAAGTGAGCCTGGGCTACATGGAAAAATAATGGGCAAATGGATCAGCAGGACAAAAGTCCAGAAACGGTGCCACACATTAGTATGAGAGTTTAAGTTTTACAAAGTTGCTCCCCAGAGTGGCTGGGGGAAAATGGTCTTTTTGCTCAATGATAGGGAATAAATTGGATGTCCATACTGGAATAATTAATCTTTATTGTCAGCTTGACTGGTGTTGTAGTTGCCAATGAAAAAAAAACCAACACCATGAGCAAGGCAACTAAGAAAGCAATTAATCTGAAGCTCAAATCTCCAGAGGGTTAGAGTCCGTGACCTTCGTGTTAGGGGGCTTGGAAACAGGCAAGCAGGGTGCTGGAGCAGGAGCTGAGAGCTTACATAAGATCCACAGCATAGGAATTGTGTGGGCTCTTGAAGCCTCAAAGCCTGCCCTCAGTGACACGCTTTCTCCAACAAGGCCGTACCCACTCCAACAAGGCCACACCTCTTAATCCTTCCCTAACGGTTCTACCAACTGAGGAGCCAATGGGGCCATTCTCATCCAAACCACCACAGCTGGAATAGAATCACTTAGGGGGTGTGCCTGTGAGGGCATTTCCAGAGAGAATTCCTGAAAGGGAGAGATCTACCCTGAATGTGATTGGTCCCTGCACCCCTTCAATAGGCTTTCTGGGGCTCCAGCCTCTGTTGGCCACCGTGTGCTCCTCCAGTGTTCTGCCACGCCTTTCCTACCATGGCAGATTAAAAGCCTCCATAACTGTGAGCCTAGGTAAATCAATCCTCCCTTAAGATATCCTGCTGAGTATTTTGCCCAAGTGAGACAAAAGCGGCTATACACACATGGATATTAATCTCAGCTCTTATCTCAGGTTAGACAACATGGGAAAATATCTTTCTGACAAGGAGGAGGCTTATTAAAAACGGACCCATGGCACTAACACCAAGGAAAACATTAATAAATCAGATTACATTAAAATGATGTTCTTCAATTCATCAGCAGACAGCTTTGAGATTTCCCCTTCTGCCTTGGCATGTCTGTGGGTGTACTTCTTTAAGCCTGGTTTAGGCAGCCATATTGGCCATATTGTTGAGCTATCAGGGGTGCAGTTTCCTTGAACAATAAACAGACTGAGGAGGTTGTATTTATATACTTAGGTGAATATATATATCAACTAAATAAAAAGAGAACATGATTTAGGGAAGGAGCAAGGTGCAGAACATGGGAGGGGTTGAGGGGAGGAAAGAGAAGGGAAAAATGATGTATTTATATTTTAATTTTTAAAAGAGACACTATTGAGGCAGCAAAAATCATAACTCAGAAAGGAATAAAGTATTTTCTATATATAACAGAGAACTTCAACATATCATATATAAAGTGATTCAATGAATCCGTAAAAAATAAAAAAAATAAAATGAAAAAAATGTACAAACATTTAAACAGGCATTTATTCACACACATATAGAAATCATATAAAACTGCTTTTTCTTTGAGAACTCAAGAACAATGGCAATGGGTTTTTGATCCTACTGCACGTGCTGGCTTTGGGGGAGCCTAGGCAGTTTGGATGCTCAACTTACTAAACCTGGATGGAGGTGGGCGGTCCTTGGACTTCCCACAGGTCAGGGAACCCTGATTGCTCTTCAAGCTGATGAGGGAGAGGGACTTGATCGGGGGAGGGGGAGGGAAATGGGAGGCGGTGGCGGGGAGGAGGCAGAAATCCTTAATAAATAAATAAAAAAAAATAAAAAAAATAAGAAACCCCCCCCTGCTTTTTCTTATTATTAATTTAATTTTGGTTTTTGAGACAGGGTTTCTCTGTATCTCCCTAGTTGTCCTGAAATTCATTTTGTAGACCAGGCTGTCCTTGAACTCACAGAGACCCATCTGCCTCTGCCTCGGGATGCCGGGATTAAAGGCACGGTGCCACCACCGCCTGGCTAGCAACGCTTTTCCTTTAGTTATTGGGATATGCGAATTTAAGCCACACCGTGATGATAGCTATAAACCTTAAAAGGGGCATCTCCAATTTTCACGAGGCTCTTCTGCTGGAATTCCCCTAACGGCAGCAGTCCCGGGGGCACCACATCAGATGTCTAGCAAAGCTCGCTCCCGAGTCACAGTTTGTCAGAGCTCCAGACAGGAAACAACCACACAGGCATCAAGAATAGACGGGATGAACTGCAGTGGGGCCACAGTAAGACTGCGCTCCAACGGAAGCGAACGAGCTCCAGCTACATGCTAGACCGCATTTCAGACCCGCGGCGTGAAATAAGCCTGGTGCAGGGGTCTGTGCTGTAAGATTCTATTTATATAAGAGGCAAAGCCAGCAAAACTAATCAATGGTAATGAAGTCAGGTTAAACGCTACCCTGGGAATATCAGATGTTACCCTGGGGAGGAACAGGCTTTTGGGCTCACTGATAGTATTCCATCTCTTGATCTTAGTGCTATTAATGAGGTGTGCTTACTTTGTGAAAATATATCAAATTGCATGTATGTCAGATTTAAATAAAGATCTTCATAAAAAGTTACCCCTAGGGCTGTCGAGATGGCACAGCAGGTAGAAGCACTGAGAGCCTGGTGATCTGGTGATCAATCCTCAGAAGCCTATGCGGTAGAGAGAGGAGTAAGTCCTACGAGCTGGCCTCTGACCTCCACATGTGGGTGGGTGCACATGAACACACATGCACGCACACACACGCGCACGCACACACACCCACGCATATCTGAGTGAACAGGTACTATATGTTATAGGTACAAACAGTGCCTAGGGAAATTTGACAGTATATCAAGTTATAAACACACACACACATTTTTGGGAATTTGATAGATTTTGTTTCACTAGAGAAATTTTAGGTTCGCAGGAATATAGAGCAGAAAGCAGCAAGTCCCCACTGCTGCTCCTGCAGCCCCTCCCTCCTCCATTGCCCCATAGGCTCCGTGGGCCAACCTGGACCACCGTCAGCCAGCGCCCACAGTTCAGCTTGTGGCTCTCTTTTGATTCTCTTTTCTTTCCCTGAAGATGTATTTATTTCTACTTTGTGTATGGTGTTATGCCTGCTTGCACGGCTGTGGACCGTGTACTTGTGGTGCGCTCGGAGCCTGGAAGAGGGCATTAGATCCTCTGGAACTGCAGCTAGAGACAGTGGTAAGCCATCACACGGGTGCTGGGAACTGAGCCTGGTCCTCTACAAGAGCAGCAAATGCTCCCAACCACTGAGACATCTCTTTAGCTCCATGATTTTCTTTTCTTTTATGCAGTCTGTTTTTAAATCAATAAACCTCATTTTCTAGAAGTTTCAGGTCGACAGCAAAACTGCCATGAAAGTGAAGAGGTCCTCCATGTCCCTCTCCCTGCACGCAGCCTCCCCTGCTGAACCCCTCAGAGCGATACTGTGTTAGAGATCAGAATAGCTACAGCTAGTCCATAATTTCCTGCAGCTAAATGTCCCATAAGAGGCAGTTAAGGGAGAGAGGGTTTCTCGTGACTCCCTCACAGTTTGGGGGCAGTACAGTCCACAGCACAGGGAAGGCTCTGATGGTGGGCAGCTCACGTCAGTGGGATGCCTCACACTTTGGGGCGGCGAAACCCTGACCAACATTTGCCTCTAGAACTCACTTCATCCTTCCGAAACACTGAACAGTACCGCCGCCCCTCCCAGCCTCAGCAGTCACAGGCTACCTGGCTCCTCCCAGCCTCAGCAGTCAGGGGCTACCCCTGCCCCTCCTAGCCTCCACAGTCAGGGGCTACCCCACCTCCCAGCCTCAGCAGTCACGGGCTACCCCCGCCCCTCCCAGCCTCAGCAGTCAGGGGGTATTTTCTCTCCCTATAACTTTGACCCTTCCAGGTAACTTATATAAATGGAATCCTACCGCACCTGCATGTCTGTGCGCCTTTAATCAAGCATTCACCTGGGCCACATGATGGAGGAAGGTCATTGGTTAATTAAATAAAGAAGCTGCTTGCCCTGATAGGTTAAAACAGGAGGGCACAGTGCATGCTCAGCATTTCTTCCTTTTCAAGATGAGGAGCATTTTATGAACGTGTCTATTCCATTCTGAGTCCATCCACGGAAGCCTGCATCCCTCCCACTCTTCGACTGCTTTGCTAATACTTCCTTCCTAGGGAGAGATGTAAAGGATTTTCATCCCTTCTGCTAGGCTCTCAACACCAAGCAGTGGAAGGATTCCCCCAAAGGTCACACTGGGAAAGCAATGAGTTTACTGGGCTTCCTTAGGTGAGGGGTTACCTACAGGGGTGCGGGTCCTCCTCCCTCCCAAAAGGCTGCAACTTGGAAAGCCCTACCCAACAGGGATGGCAGCTTTGCAATAGCCTACTAGATGGATCCGCTCCCACCTAGGGCTTCCTGCTAGATTTCAAACCCAGGACAAATGGCTAACACTCCCCAGACTTTATACTGTGGCTTTTCCCCAAGTCACATGCAGTTAAAGCAGAGTCCTACGGCAGGCAGGCAGGAGCAGACAGATACTCAGGGGAAGGTCTCATGACCCTTCCCACCCCTCTGGTCAGCAAGCCCAGCTGGGATGATCCTTTTGCCACTTGGGGTGGGGCTTGGCTGAACTCCCCAGGAGAGTGGTTGCTTGGTCAGGGGAACAGTCATGAATGTGTGTACAGATGCCATTGTGAGCCTTTCCTTTCAGTCCTTTGGGTAGACCCCAATGTGGAATCACAACAGGATGATCCATATTTAGTCCTGGGGCTCCGCCACACCGTCCAGCAGCAGCTACATCTTCTTGAATCCCAGCAGCCTAAGGGATCTTGTTCTCCACAGCTTTGCCAACATGTTGCTCCCCACCCTAAGTTTATATTTTGGAAGTTTTAGGTTCACATGGAAATGGTACAGCTTGCCTGGCACGTGCATAACCTCTGCATTGTTAGCATCTCCCACCAGGCTGGGAGATGTGTTACATGAACATCATTGTCAGCAGGCTCAGAGCTCACGTTGGGGCTGTGTCTGGTGGTGTGCAGCCTGTGAGTCTGGACAAACATTCAGCGACGCCGTCCCACCACTGTGCTAGCAGAGAAGTCTCGCTACCCTAAAAACACTCTCTGCTCAGCCTGCTCACCGCCCACCTCACCTCAATTCCCGGAAGCCATTATTCTCTTCCCTGTCTCAAAGCTTTGACTTTTGTAGACAACCTGGGCTGGAATCACACAGTCTATGCCCTGAGCCTGGCTTCTTTCACTTAGCGCCATGCAGTTAAGCTTTCTTCGTGTCTTTTCATGGCCTGGTAGCTCATTTCCTTTTAGTGCCAAATAATAGTCCATTGTGTGCAGGTACTGCAGGGTATTTAGCCATTCATCTATTGAGAGGCAGCTATGGATGAAGCCGCTATACACTGGTGTTGCCATGGTTATTGATACAGCTGATTACTATCGGCCATGCTTTTACCGTTTCCTGTTCATTGTCCAATTTTCGATGTTCCGATTTTTATATCTTTGTGGTTTTAATCAAGCATTTTATCCTATTCTGCCTCCTCTCTTTTTGTAGCATGTTGGCTATATGTTTTCATTATGCACTACAACCAGACACAGCCCACTGTTCTGATTTACGGATATCGCAGGCACTCACGGTAGTAAAATGCCCACCGTTTCCCCCCAGCTTTCTTTCATTACTGTCTATTACAGCACACATGAGCTGCAGTCATCAAATATATTACCTTTATTACTATTTTTGAGCAAACTCTTATCTGTAATATTAATTAAAAAATACATGTTTAACCTTTATTATTCCTCTCCTGTTATTCTTCCTATCTTTACACTGATCTAAGCCCCAGACCAATATAATTTTTCTTCTTTCTAAAAAGCATCTCTTAATGTCTCTTTCAAAGCAGTTTTCCTAATGACAAATTTCCCCAATTTTTGCTTGCCTGCAAAACCTTTTATTTATTATTATTGTGTGTGTATGTGTCTCTGTGTGTACATGCATGTGCATGTGTGTACACGAGAGCATGTGTACATATGTGTTCTCACCAGAGCATTTACCTACCAATCCACCTCCCCAGCCCATCTCAAAGTCTTATTTGCCCTCCACTTCTTCAAGTCAACTTAGTTGAATACAGAATTTGGGGTTATTGTTTTCTTTCAACATTTTAAGTATTTCACTCCATTCTCTTCTTGTTTGTGTAGCTCCTGAAGAAGAATTTTATGTGATTTTTTTCAAAGTGGCAAGTCTCTCGCTGTTGCTCAGGCTGGCTCTGAACTCCTGGGCTCAAATGTTCCTTCTGTCTGTCCTGTCCAAGTAGCTGGAGCTGTATAACATGCCCAGCTGGGACGTGATTCACAGCCCAGCATTTTGAATTTCTAATGTTTCTTTTTGGCTCATGCTTGGACTCTCTTGGCTTAGGTAACCCATCTGTTTGTATTTGTCAGCTTCCCCCATTAGAGCCCTTAGCGTATTAATCACAGCTATTCTAAATCCCTGGTCTGATCATCCCAGTATCGCTTCTGCCTTGAGTTTGATCCGAAACCTCTTCTATTTCTTCACATTTTATTTTCTGGTCTTAGTTTGGCTTATAAATTTTCTCCTTAGAAATCGGAACCCAAGGTTAAACAAAAGGAAGAGCTGTGGTTAAGCCTGAACTGGTGGTAGCGGTATGGTTTGGGGCGTGGGAGGGTGTACTGCCATCCAGTCTCCAGAAGCTCTGGGATGTGCCCCTCACCGTACTTCTGTTAAACTTAAATACATTTGTTGTCATAAGCCAGCCTCAGTACTGGAGCAATAAAACTGGGCCCAAAGTGACTTCCATATACAGTCAACTGTAACCTAGCTTGATGGCAAACAAGGTGTAACCTAACCTTGGTAGCCAAGCAACTGAGGAGCCTTAGCTAGTCAGAGCGGGGAGCCGCTAGGCCCAGAGTGTAGACAGCAGAATTACACCAAGGAAAGCAACCGCTTGAGCTGTGGGGATCAGGGAAAGTCTGGCTGTCACTTCCTCTTCTGCTGGCTATAAATAGAAGTCAGGGTCCTGTAGGGAATGGATAGGTATGGGGGGCATTTAACCCAATTTCAGTTAGGAATGTTGCCCAGTTCAACCTGCTTCTTGCTTAAAGTGCATTATACTCATCTCCGTTTTCTCTCCCATGCCCTTCCTCCTTACCTCCCTCCCTCCTTCCCTCCCTTCCTCCCTCCTTACCTCCCTCCCTCTCTCCCTTCCTCCTTCCTTCTCTCCCTCCCTCCCTCCCTCCTTCCTTCTTTCCCTTTCCCTTAGGTTGGTCGGGAAAGGGGGAAGGCTAGAGTCTGGGGGCCCCTCCCCCTTTCCTCATCTTAGGCTTCTTAGGTAGAATGGTTTCTTCTGTGAGCTGCTTCAACTTAAAGAACTCTGCTGTGTTTGAAAATGGCTACTTTCTCCTCCCCCTAGCAAGAGCCATGGGATATCTTCTCTGGTTGTCACTTTAAGAAGTTAAAGGAGTTGAAATCACAAACATCCTCTAAATTGGGCCTACAGAGCTTTTAACTCTCAGACTTGTCCAGGGTGAACCCTGTTATTGGGTGAAGGGCTTCGCTGAGCTAGCTACCAGCTACTGTCTGCTCTCTGGGGCTGTGGTTGCCTGGTCCACCTCTTGTCTCTCTACTTCAGAGGTCACACTCTGCCCTTCTCTCGTGGATGGCGGGTGAGTTGCTCAACACTTTTTCTTGTGTGGAGGGAGAGACAAGCTTCAAAATCCTTACTGAAAGATATGGAAAGGGACATCCATCCCTTTGTATTCTAAAAACCACGCACATTTTAAACGTGCACAGGAGTGAGAGAATGGCTTTAGGGGAGTCCCATGTGGAGTCAGCGTCAACTTTTACAAATGCGCCTCAGCTCTTGTTTCACCCACACCCTCTCTCGTGCCCACTTTTTATTTTTAACAAATGTAGTTTATTCTCTGACCAACAATTTCACTTCTAGGAATTTACCTTAGAGATCCGGACGTGTGAGAGCAAAATGACTTACGTCTAAGGTTATTTATTGCAGAGCTGTTTACAGTGAAAAGATATTGGAAACAATAAGAACGCCCGCCAGCAGAGGCCTGGCTATACACACCCAGGCAGCGGGGAACTATCCAGATGTGGGGACGGCTGGGGAGCCAGGCTGCACACGGAAATGCGTTATGAAGGGAGCAAATAAAGCAAGGCTAGAAGATGCAGCTCGCATACTGCCTTCCGCGGAAACCAAGGGGGCAGCATGAAGGGAATGCGTTCTCTCGTGGGCGCTTGAAATGCTCGGGAAGGATAAACAGGATACAGGTGAGGCCAGTGGCCGTCCTGATACCCTGGGTGCTGTAGCCAGAGAGAGGTTTTCACCCCACATCTTTCTTATTGGTGCTATTTTGAGCAAAGGCTGACTTCCAACATGACCTGGTGATGAAAACATAAACTCTCTCTTTTTCCTTTTTTTTGGAATTTTTTTTTTTTTTGAGACAGGGTTTCTCTGTAGCCTTGGCTATCCTAGAACTCACTCTGTAGACCAGGCTGGCCTCCAACTCACAGAGATCTGCCTGCCTCTGCCTCCCAAGTGCTAGTATTAAAGGCGTGCACCACCATGGCCAGGCAAGTGAACCTTTCTTAAAGAAAGCTGGCTGGTATTGGGGGATCCCGAGATGTATACAGCGTCTGTGCCACTGGACTAAATTACTTTTCACACATACAGCCTCCAATGAGGCAGGTGGCCCACCCCTTTCACAAAGACTCTGGGCTCTGTGAAGGAAAGAGGCATCTATGCAGAGCCTGTGGTAGCTGGTCCTCACCCGCTGAAGGACACAGGGTCTGAGTCCTTGCATCTCAGCGTTGAGCAGACCAGAGCCGCAGGATTCTCAGCAAACACCAAGCTGCCAAGTCCTCCGTGAGGGCCAGAGCAGCCCTGGCTTCCCTCTCCAGGGCTGAACCCAGTGTCTCTCTGGCCTCACCTCACCTGATCCAGTGGAGTTTACGTACAAAAACTGCAGAGAAGCTGTAACACCCGGTTTATCCCCTGAAATGCAATCAAGCTGAAGGA
Source organism: Microtus ochrogaster (assembly GCF_000317375.1). Lineage (NCBI taxonomy): Eukaryota > Metazoa > Chordata > Mammalia > Rodentia > Cricetidae > Microtus > Microtus ochrogaster. Next base: position 55,808,731 of record NC_022018.1, read on the forward strand.
AAGAATTAATTTTTAATTCCATCTTAATTACTCAGAGAAATAATCTATTGGCAGAACCTGGCCCCAGGACGCCGGGTCTGATCCTCGCCCGCTGCCGCCAGCACCTGAGGGGCACTCAGGGCGCTGTGAGCAGAGATGGGGTGGGCGGGGCTGGCCTCTGGCGCTCCCGCACAGAACTCCCGATGCGGAGAAGAAATGAACGCACTATCTCACATGGCCTTCCTCCAGCGATGCTGGACTTTTTGAGAAAAGCCACGGGCAGTATTACTTAGAGATTTACCGCGGGGGAGATATACCAGGCCATTTGTTAGCCTGGGCTGAGAGCATGGGGCTGATTCTTCTTTGCCACTTTCCATTAAGTAAACAGTTGTGCGCCTAACACGCTCCCCAGGACTCTATTATTGGAGCCAGGGACCAGGACTCTGGGCTCAGGAAGCTGACATTCTGGTTGGGGAGAAACAGGAAAAAACAAAAACAAAACAAAGGAGGGGCAAGGCCACCACCGTGGTGAGCAAGGGCTTGTCAGTAGCAGGCAGGGAGCCAGAGCAAGATGCCCAGAAAAAAAAAACATTTTAGGGTGGAGGTCTGGGAAGAGCACTCCAGCTCAGGGGCACAGCAAGGGCAAAGGTCCTGAGGCAGGGCACAGCTATCATTTCCGAGGCACAGGAAGATAAGTGTGCTGTGGTTATGTGGTACTTCGTCCTTGTACCAGAGGAAGACACTGACTGCCCATGGATACACACAGTAGGTGCTCAGTAGTGTATACACACAGTAGGTGCTCAGTAGTGTAGGCCGAAGAAGCAGCACCCCCTGAAGGGATGGCATTTGAGAATCTTCTTCCTGCCATTCTGTCCCTTTCCTGCTGCCAGGGAAATTCAGACACTTGCTAATGTCCAGGAAGCCGCCCTCTGCCAGCCCTCACCAACACTGTTTTGATGCGCTAACAATTCTTAATGAATATCCTAATGAGTCACTAAAAATGGTATCATTAGTTTGAGAACAGAACAGTCTGCAGACACGAGTGTCCAAAACAACCGGGCTCCTAGCCAGAAACCAGCCTCTGCCCCCTTCCAGCCCGCGCTGGGCAGGCCCGCCCTCCCCCGCCCCCTCCCCGCCCCCCGCAAGCAAGCAGAGCCCAGTTTCAGCCTCTGTTTCCCGGGGTTTCCTTCTAGGGTGCTTCTTTACTATACTGTTACAACACCAGGAGGCTGGAGCTCAAGAAGGGACAAAAAAGACAAGATAGAATGGGAAGGCAGGAGGGGAGGCCGGAAGGGGCGGTCGGGAGGGGAGGGGCCATGCTTTGCCACACGAGAGGGGGTAAGGCCATAGCTGGAGGCTGGCCAGGAGCTTGAAATGCTAACACGTTGGGTAGAAGTTCTGTAAAGAAGGCCTGAGGCTGAATCTGACTTGAGTATATTTTATTTGCCCTACACAGCATACACAGCAGTTAATTTTTTTAAATCAGCTTCCTACATTAAATTGTTCATGTAAAATTGTGCTTGATCAGCTTCTCCTGAGAAGCCAGAAACTCTGGGTTCCTGGGCCCACATCCCAAAGGGGCCAACTGGTCTGTGAGCTGGGTAACAGAAGACCCTCAGTTAGCCTCCACCCCCACCCCAAGTTCTCCAGATCCAGAGGCCAAGAATTCACTTTTAATATCCATGGTCAATTTGATTCGGTTTAGAATCACCATGGAAACACGGCTCTGGGTGTGTCTCTGTAAGAGTGTTTCTAGAAAAGTTCAACTTGAAGAGATGAGATGAATTCTGAGTGGGGGTGGGGTGGGGGAGGCGGGCAGCATTGAGAGGGCTGGGCCCTGGGATGAAGAGGAGGGAGCCAAGCATCAACCCTCATCTCTCTCTGCTTCCTGGCTGTGGTATCCCGTCCTGGAACTTCTCAGCCATGATGAGCTCAGACGCAGCGGAAACAAACCCTCGTTCTCTTGAGTTACTGCTCATCAGATACTCTGTTACAACAGAGAGAAATAATTCAGACCTGGGTCTGGGGAGCTGGATCAGTGGGTAAAAAGCACTCACTACCGCAGGCCTGGAGGGAGTTAATTTAAGAAAGTAGAGGCAACGCCTGCGTGTTTGATATGTAGGTGAGGATATCTGTCTTTGAAGACCCCAATCAGGGCTGTGCCTGCGTGTGTGTGTGTGTGTGTGTGTGTCTGTCTGTCTGTCTGTCTGTAAATGTGTGTAGTGTGTGTAAGAGAGTATGTGTATGTGTGTGAGTGTAGTGTCTGTACTCCTAACTTGCTAGAGAGAGTGTGTGAGAGAGAGAGAAAGAGAGAGAGAGAGAGAGAGAGAGAGAGAGAGAGAGAGAGAGAGAGAGAGAAGTGTCTGTCATTGCTGAAGGGCAATAGGTAGGAAGGAGGGAGGTGATTGACTTATGCAAAAGACCTACTCATGGTGTTTTAAAAAGTTGCCCAGCTATTGTTTGAGGTTTGAGTAAACAGCTCAGGGGAGAGAAGCCAAACAGAGAGAGGGCTGCCACCAAAAACAAGACCTCTGCTCACCTGGATCCCCTTCCAAGACTGAGCCTTTACTGTCTCATGAAGCTGGATCTGAAGTGGTGGCGAGCCCTAAGTCGCACCACCATGTCCACAGCCTGGGAGCCAGGGAGTGTGACCTGCTTAGGGACGCCTCAGAGGAAGTGACTGAAGGCTTTGGGATGAGGCGTTCATCCTAGATCCAGTGACAGTGTCTATGTTAAGTCGGTCTGTATCGTGGTGACAAAGTGGCTGAAAACCCCAGAGGAGAAAGGCTTCCTCTGGCTCAAAGCTTTCGTGGTGACAATCCACGGCTGCACTTGTGGTGACAGTCCACGGCTGCGCTCGTGGCTGTTGGGGTGCTGAGGTAAGGCTTCATGGCAGGGACGCTCCCAGCAAGGAGGCTGCTCACCTCTGGGCAGCCAGGAAACAAGGAAGGAGTGTGGACAGAAAGGTCAGCTGCCAATAGATGAAGGGTGTGTATCGGCTTCTCCTTCTTCTTCTCTAAGCCCTGATCCTTGAAGGTTGCATCTGCTCTGCTCCCTGGCAGCACCCCAAGCACATGGCCTTCAGGAACATTCCATTCTAAGCCACGGCCACAGTTATAAAACAAACCAAGTGGGGAGCATCCGCTATGAGGAGCACAGGCTCCTTGACTCCACCAGCAATTCCAATGCAGACCTCATCCCCAAAGTGTGCACACAGAAAAACCCAAACAATAAGTGACCAAAGACCTGGGCGCCCTGTGGCCCAGTCAAGCTGGCACACAAAATTAACCATTGTCCCGCCCTTGAGATTCTGGAAGGCACGCAGTCTGGCTGATGTCTTTTCAGACTTCAGGCTCCCAGGACTGAGAAAGAATAACTGTCTGCTCTTAGATGCCTCAAAGCATGTGAGGTTTGCTGTGGCTGCAAGGAACAAGTCACATGTACTCCTGTCTGCCCCTTGCCGTCCTCCTGAGGCGTCTGTGTGCATGGCCTGCTGCACTGTGTTGCATCTCCAGCATGTCCCGTTAGTGTGTCTGTTCCCCCAGGACTGATGATGCTGGGGCTGCTTCCAGGAATCTAAGGCACGGCTTCAGAGGGCATCTTCTCCCACACACCTGCGGGGAGAACGCCCCCCAAAGGAACTGCTACCTCAGAAAGCATGGGCCTATCACATTGCTCAAGGCACCGCGAGTTGACCTCTGAGCTTATACCACAGATTCCTTTCAGAAAGTACATTTTTTTTCTCATTATAAAAGTAATCTTTTAGTGGAATTCTTAAGTGTGATTTGATTACACCTTGTAACCAAAATCTTTTCTAGCAGAACATAGTCAATGGGAAAATAGCATCAATTACCTGAAATTTTCTTGCCAGCCGTGTCCTGATTGCCCTTCTCCTGCTAAATGGGGGTTCTCGTACTCAGTCTGTGTTTGCTCCAGGTGGCCACTGTTGGGGACTCAGAGGCAGGGCTCAGGGACAGGGCTCTTTGAGCCAGGACAGCCCTGTGAAAGGAAGGGTCCCCACCTCTGCCCCAGGTCAGTGACTAATCCCTGACACCCACCTCTCTCTCAGGCCCCTTCTCTTAGTGTGAAGGTGAAGTGGGTGGAAACCTTCCCCCTCTGAAGGGTCTCATAATTAATGTCAGGTGCTAAGTGTGTCCTTTGAGCTCCTGCCTGGCTTTCTGGGTTGCCACCAACTCCTATCCTATGGCTAAAGTCTCTGGTGTCCTCTTCCCTTATTCCCTAACTGGTTGCTAGGCTGCCAGACCCCTGGCTTCCTATCTGATGTCCCTCCCTCTGACTGGGTCATTCTCCCTGCCTGTGCTGCGGTGGCTTGAGGCTAGAGAGGTCCCTTGTCCAGGCCCTTTTGAAAGCGACGAATCAGGGGACTGGATGTGACTAATGATGCACGTGGCTGAATGGTCCCTAGCACAGAGAGAGAGAGAGAGACAGAGAGAGAGAGAGAGAGGACGAACATACTAACACACACACACACACACACACACACAGACAGAGCAGACAGAGTCCTGGAGAAGGCACTGATTTGCCAAGGCTATCCCATAGTCTCCCCAGTCCGTGGGTGGACCTTCTTGCATCTCCAGTTCACACCTCACCCTAAGGACCTGAAGGGCTCACAGAAGTGTGAGGGCCCCGGGGAGCCATCCCCGCCTCCCTTAGCTGTGCTTCACCTCCCACCGTGCTCTTCTCTTCCCAGCTTTGCCTGCCTCACTACCTCTCATGTTTTACAGCTCAGCACAAGCTCCCCTCCTCCAGGAAGCTGGCCTTGGTTTTCCCTAGCTGAGCTAGGCGGAGTATGACTCTTAGCTCGGCTAGGTGGGTCTTGACTCTCTTGGCTCATTCACCACACGGGTCACAGTTTGTTCAAGGAGTCTGGTGATTGAAAAACAAACCAGAAGCTGGGTGGCAGTCACCGTCCTGAGGCATGAGGGAACCTTTGCATTTGCCCTGGCAAGTCTCATCCCTCCTCGTGTGGGACTGACTGCTGGCTGGCTGGTTCCCAGGCAGCTGGCCTGGAAGCACAGGCTTCTGGGGCCACAGTGTGGTCAGTGCCAGCCCCTGTGGAGATAGACAGCTGTGGTATAGACAGCGCTGGCTGTCGGATCAGCCTGGGCCTACAGGGAGGTCAGCCAGCTTGGCTCTCCTCCACATGTTTCTTAGTTCCTCAGAACAGGGGTGCTCGGTCAGGGCTTGTGACTGATCTCAAAGTTTAAAGCCGGGAAGAACCCTTAGCTTCTGCAGTTAGAAGCTGCAAAGGCTATGGTTAGAGAGAAGGGTAAAATCTACCCAGACCACAGGGCTCTGAGACCATCAGCCAGTTCCTTCCCTTGTATGGCTTCCCCAAGTAACTCCCTCTTAAGGCCTTTTCCTCTTTCCTGCCAGCCTGGACCTAGGTCTCATTCTATTTAAACCTAGATGTGTGGAGAGTTTCGTCTCTCTGCCCATCTTAGTGTACTCTCCACCCCCTACCAAATCTGCTCACAGCAATCACCTGCTCCCCCAGCAGTGCTCACACCTGGGCACTTCTCCCTTCCGGGTCTCAGTAAGGCCTGAGTCCACAGTCCATTCCCAGTCTCACTACCCCTGCCCTGGCCAGTGCATCCTCACCACCTGGCCCCTTCCAGTGACACCACTGCTACCCCTGCAAGGCACCGCCAACAGGCAGATCTAATTGTGCCAAGAACTCTGTGTTGTGTTCTCACCGTGAAAACATAGAAGGAACTAGAAGGCTGTGGAGGGCCTGGATGTCATGAGTTGACTCCCCTCAAAAAGACATACTAGAGCGCTAACCCCTGGGACCTCAGAACATGACCCTATTTGGAGACAAGGCTTTCACAGAGAGGTGACTAAGTTGAAATGAGGTCATTCAGCTGGGGCCCTAATCTGATGGGGTTGATATCCATACGCAAAGGGGAAGGGTGGGCACAGGCACACAGGTAAAGGGGAGAAATGCAAAGACAGAGCCTGTAAAGGCCTGAACCTCCTGCTCCCTCTCAGCCTTCAGAGGCGGCCAGCCTTGCTGACATTTGACCTTGGCTTTGTAACCTTCACAACAGACACTGCTGAATAAACCCAGCTTGCAGTGTTGTATGCCCAGGCAGCCCTGGAACAATGACAAAGATGGGGAGGGAACCCCATTCAAGCACCAGCACTCCAGGGAGAAATGACAACTAAGATGCTATCAGAGAGCCCAGGACTGAAGCCGGGGATGGGCTGGCTGCCACTGTGAGGGTTACCAACTTAGTAAACCAGGACTTCTGACCCTTTGAGGAACCTGGCCACCTAAATGCCTCTCTTTTAAACATAAAGGAAACAAAAGTTTGAGGGACAAAATTAGCCTGAAGGCGTTACCTTGATCCCTTTGGGACAGGGATTAACAAAGCACAGAGAGCCCAGGGCAAAATTTGGCTAGGGACCACAGTTATAGTAACCGTTTTATTGAGACACAGCCGTGCTCACTTACTGATGCACTGGCTGGAGGGTTTCACCCAAAAGGACAACACTGAGAAGGTACCGTAGGCAAAGCCTGGGGACTTAACTGCCTTGTCCTAGCTCGTGGATAAATCTAATCCCTCTGTCGACAGGAAGCGGCCCTAGTCACAAGGGTCTTCTCCATCAACCGTCTGCCCCCTCGCCTCATCCACCACCCCATATTGTTACCTGCTGTATCCATTCCCAGTACTCACAAAGGCTCTTAGCCAGAAAACTAAACCATCTCGGTATCCAGGATGGTCCATGCACACAGGGACAAGAGTGTTCCACATCATCTGGGCCGACTCCTGGATGCTATCTCCACCTGCTTGCCCAGTGAACCCCGTCTTGGTCATGAGGCCCCAGGTTCTGCACTGTCTCTGCCTTGGTATAGCGTCTACTATAAGCCCTTCAAAATCCCCATCCCATTCTTTGCTACTAGACTGCGCCCCTGGGAGACTGTGAGCACCAAGATAGCATGAAAATCTCAATTCAGCCTGAGCCTTGCAAAGCCACCCTTGGTCTGGGCCCAGACAGAGGAGCCCACTGAAAGGGGGAGCAGGTGGAAGAGGGTGAGGCAGCAGAGACACCATGGTGGGCTTAGGTCTGTGTGGTACTGGGGCACTCCACTGCATTCCGAAGGCTCCAGAAGGGAGTCAAGTCCCTTACACAGCTCTTGGCTTTGGCCTGGCCCACAGAACTTGCTGCCAATGGCCAATGGACGTGATAACTCTGAAGCCAACCTCTTAAAGGACCACATGTTTTCTTACATGCTTGACCTTCTCTGGAATGGGTTCACCTCACTGGTCCAGTGTCCTGGGAAGATGAGGGACTGATGAAGCCGACAGCCCACAGTAAGATGAGGTATTGCAGCAGTGCAGCTGAGACCCACAGTAGTCAACTGGCCCAGCCCTCCTGCACCTTAACCTTGGGTAGGTGGGTGGGGACTTGGTTTGTATGAATGGCTTCCAAACAGGTGGTACAGTAGTCCTGTCTTGCCCATCGGAAATTCGTTCCAAGACCCTCTGTCCCAGATGCCTGAAACTGCAGGTAGTATACCAAGCCCAAGTTAGATGTTTTCCTACTTTCTCTGCAGTTTTCCAGTGTAGTGCCCTGCCCATCCTGGCCCTCCAGACCTTATGCCCTGGGACATTGCTCTTCTTACATTATGAATTTGTTGAGACTGAAAATGCGGTCTCTTGAACACAATGATTCTGTGACAGTGACACGAATAATCTAGATGGCTGGGTGACCACCAGGCGGGCAGTGTACGCCGTGCAGATACACTGCCTGAGCTGGGAGAGAAGGCGCAGGATTTCACCATGACACTCAGAACAGCACACAGTTTGAAGCTTGCAAACGCTTCAGGTCTGGAACTTCCCGTTTAATGCATTTGGCTCACAGCTCCTGTGAGTATCTGAAGCCATGGCTAACTATGGAGTCCTATGTTAAGTGGGTGTTGTTGTAATCCTTAAGCTACGGCAGCAACCAGAAGCGAATCCAGCATCATTGCTCATTGCCCCACTCCCTGGGTTCTTTTCTCTCTTGCTCAGAGCCTCAGGTGAGGAGCCCAACCTCTTCAAACACCCGGGTTCCCTGGCCCTCTGAGCCTGGGGCTGCTGTCCTTGGTGGGAAAGGAGGGGCCAGGCATCTCCTCCCTGGTTCTCCTTGTCTGGGTGGTAGTTCTCGCCCGAGCACCTGCCAAGTGGCTGTCACTGCTCTGTGTCTTCCAGCTCTGTCACACTGCTCCTTCTCCTTCCCTTCCCAAGAAGGATGGCAATGGCATCCTTTGTAGCTTGTCACAGTGTTGCCACATGCCTGTGGCTTCCCTCCTAAGCTAGCCTGCATCTCTGCTCAAGGGCGCTTCCTTGGTCTCCCTCAAGATTTCAGCTCAGTGACTTCTTGCCTGTCATAGGGTGTGATCATTTTGAAAAAGTGCTGTCTAACCTCCACAGGATGCAGGGACATTTCCACTCAGTGATGGCCTTGAGGGATTTCCTCAGCCCCCTTTACAACCTGTCTGCCCACCCCTAGAAGGGGTGACAATGAGAATAGCTCCCAAGGAGATCTGGGGAGAGAAGAGGCTGCTACAAGGCTTCCCCCACTCTGCCCCAAGGTTTTCCATGTGACAGTGCCGCATGAGGAAGGACAGGCTTCAGATGACCCCAGGGAGCATCAAACAGCAAGAATGATTGGAAGTAGAAAAGGACGCAGGAGCAGAGAGCCCCCAAGGTATCTGGACTGTGGCTGCAGCACTTTGGGAAGAGCTAAGCTGTCCGGTTAGCTTTTATTGCCAACTTGACACAGTCTAAAGTCACCCAGGGAGAGGAAATCTTGGTTGAAGAATTGCCTCAACCAGACTGGTCTGCAGGGCATTTTCTTAATGCAGCGGGGCGCAGCCCACTGTGGGCAGCACCATCCCACTGTGGGTCTTGGCTGTGTATGAAAGACAGCTGAGTATGAACCAGTGAGAGTCAGCAAACAGCACCGCTCAGTGGATCCTGCCCCCAGGTCCCTCTCCTGAGTTCCTGTCCTGAATTCCCTCAGTGACAGGCTGTGACCTTGAATTGTAAGCCAAATAAACCCTTTCCTCTCCAGGCTGCTCTTGGTCAGAGTACATTACCACAGCAGCACAGATCAGCCAAAACAGTAGTTGTTGAGAGCTTGTGAACAGGGGAATGACAGCCATCCTGAGAGACAGACAGACAGACAGACAGACAGACACACCAGCAACTGCCTTTGGAGGAATTTCAAAGCAGTCTGTGTCTTGTTTCCCTTCTACACAAATGGGAACTAGAGATAAACATATCTCTCAGTCAGTGTGTTGACTTTGGCCTTGGTTCTCTCCCTGGGTGACTTGCCTCCAACTGGATGTCCTGCCAGCCACGCTCAGGAGCTCAGAGCCAGAGGATGGATGTGTGGGTGAAGTTCCCAAACTGTGGGCTGTGGGATGAAGGACTTGGAGCTGAGTGGAACTCAGAGCAAGGCAGTGGGAACAGAAAAGGTGGGTATGCGGCCCCTGAGTCAGGGCTCCCGCTCTGCCTAGACGCCCCTTTTGTGGTGGTCCCTGAGTCAGGGTCCCTGCTCTGCCTAGACGCCCCTTTCGCTGTGGCCCCTGCATGGAGGTAGAATGGCCGTCCATCCCGTTGTCTCTGGCAGCTGAAGGTGCCTTCTGGGTTTTTCCACATGCGAGGGGAAAAAAAAATCTGAGTCATTTCACTAAGCTGAGCAGAGCCTAATGTGGCATCTGAGAGTTACAGAGTATACCAAAGGAGCAAAATAAAGGCTCCATCTGTTTACCCCACATATGTTGTCAGCTCACATGGGGAGGCCAGTCTCTCTTGGTTGTGCTTTGGTTGTGTTGTTTACTGAAACATTCACTTATGACTTCGTCATCTTATTAAATATAATTAGCTTCAGCCGGGCCGTGGTGGCGCACGCCTTTAATCCCAGCTGCTGAGGTGGGCAGCGCTCTGTGAGTTCTAGCCTGGTCTAGAAGAGCTAGTTCCAGGGAGGGCAACAAAGTGACACAGAGAAACCCTGTCTTGAAAAACTAATATATATATTGAAAAACCAATATATATATATACACATACACATATGTATATATGTATACACACACATATATACATATATCTTCTATTTTTTGTTTGCTTTGTTTTGTTTATTTTTGAGACAAGGTCTTTCTGTGTAGCCAAGGCTGAATTTTTGATCCTATTGTTTCTACCTCTTTCTGCCTCCAAGTGCTAGGTTTATAGGCGTATGTACCTGTTATCTTTCTATCTCTCTCCCTCTCCTTCCCTCCATTCATCCTTTCCTCCCTCTCTGTCTCTCTTTCTCTCTCCCTCTTTCTTATTAGAGGTCTCACTGCATAGATCTGGCTGTCCTGGAACTTGCTATGTAGACCAGGCTGGTCTCGAACTCACAGAGCTTTGCCTGCCTCTGCCTCCTGAGTGCTTAGATTAAAGGCATGCATGTGCGCCACCATATCCAGTATCATCATTATTTCCTTAAACAATTCCCACATTAATCAGTACTTTCTGGTTTACAAGAATCAGAAACCCAGTTCTCGGCTGGAGAGATAGCACAGGTGGTGAAGGGTGCTCGCCATGCGAGAGTCAGGCCTGAGTTTAATGCCCAGAACACACGTGAAAGCGGCCAGGCACAGTGGCTCACGTGTACCAACTGCCAAGGGGGCAGGAATAGCAGTGCCCTAGTGACCACTGGCCAGTGAAAGCCGAGTCACTGAGCCCAGGCCAATGCGAGACTGTGCTCAGATAACAAGGGATGGCCCCCGTGCCGCCTAATCACCCTTGACTGGCTCTGTTACCGACTGGAGTCCCAGCTGCTGGGCACTCCTCCGAGGGCTTTTCTTGATCAGGCTCTCTGAAGCAGGGAGACCCATTCTCAGTGTGGTGGCACCTTCTGTGCCGGCTCTGAAGCAGGAGACTAGCTTTCTGTCAGCTTGCCCTCAGCCTTGCCGGCAAATCTTCCACCCTGTCGCTGCTGCATTCCTTTGCTGATATTAGAACTGTTTCTCTTGAGATTCCGGAAGACTGAAGGGCAGCAGCTGCCCGGGATCCCCCAGGCCTTCAGTGCGGTGTTGGGACTGTTGAGACATCCTGCCTTGTGGGCTGACAAAACACCGGATTCTCGTCTGCTCCACTGTTCCACTGTTGGATTACCTGGACCATGTCTATAAGCCAATCTAATAATCCACATTTATTTTATATATTAGGTATACACTTATATGTTATACACATGTATATGCACATGTATGTATGCATGCATGTATATGTATGTTTCTGCATTTTGTATATGTGTGTATATATGCATATGTGTATATGCAAGTATATGTATATTTATATACATGTATGTTCACATATGTGCATGCTTTCCATCAGTTCTGTTCCAGGGTGATGAGATCAACACTAGCCAAGCCTGAAGTGTGTGTGCCTCTACCTAAACCCTCTCTCTGGCCCAGTGTCTTCAGAAGCTCAAGGACTAGCAAGGGGAAGGGGTGGTCCACAGAGAGGGACATGCTTGCAGGAAAAAACAACAGATGTCCCCACTTGGAGAGATTTGTGTGAGGTGGGGGGTGTAGTCCCAAGCTGTGCGGAGACAAACGCTTGGCTAGGGGAGAAGAATGAAGGGCTGGCTTGCCTTGGGCCAGCTGGGAGTCTGGGGTCAGGGGTAAAATGGCAGAGACCCTTCCAGAAGGGGTGCCTACCCCTGCTAGATGTGCGGAGGTCATTCTCCATCTATAGTGGCTTCGGGTCATCTCCAAAATCCCCCCAACTGGCTCCCTAAGAGTGACTGTTGCCAGAGAGCCCACACTGAACCCAGCGTTGCTGTAGGGGATGGCACCACCGGGTAAAGGAAACAGACACAGTGGTCGTACGGAGTGCATGTTCAACTGAGGCCAGTGTGTAGCATTAATAACAAAATCCTGGAGACAGATATAGGGATTTTGTCTGTCTGAAGATCAGAGAAGCAGAGCAGTAAGACACTAGAGAGACCTTTTCCCTCTACCAATGCTCAGACCGAAGGGGCGATCCTCAGACTGCCCAGACTGCACTGTGTCTTCACCAAACCTCAGACTCCACACTCCAGCGAGTTCCTGTCTCTTCCCCTTTATATTCCTCTCTCCACCCAGCCACATCACTCCTGTCTCCACCCCCCTAGTGCTGGGATTAAAGGTGTGTGACTCCCAAACACTGGGATTAAAGGTGTGAGCTGCCACCACCACCTGGATCTGTTTCTGGACCAATCTTGTATAGTCCAGGGTGGCCTTGAACTCACAGAGATCTGTCTGCCTCTGTCTCCCAAGTCCTGGGATTAAAAGTATGAGCCACCACTGCCTGGTCTCTAGTGGCTTAGCTCTGTGCTCTTATTTTCAGGCAAGCTTTATTTGTTAAAATACAAATAAAATGTCACTACACCGGCACCTACCTTTTGTGTTATTGTTGGACCCAGTCTGAAAAAAAAAAGGCATATTTGGGGTAGAATTTTACAGAAATGGCTCTGGCCCACAGGGGTTGGAGGGAACTTTGAATTTGATCTGGTCTTTAGCTCGGTGACCTTATCTTAGTCATTAACCCTCTCTGGGTCTCCAGGCTCCTCATCTGTCAAGTGAGGAGGTTGGAACAACTGTTCCCCAAGTCCCCCTTAGACTCTAGCATCCACTGGGTAGTCTTCTCTATGACGGGAACCCTGGTTCTGGCACCAAAGCTCCCTCCCATCCCTTGTTCCCTGGACTCCAGCTCTTGGCTGTGGGTCTCTCTCAGTGCCCTGGGAGGAGCCATCTCAGGCTGGGCCAAGGGCAGAGGTGCCTATGGCACGGTAATTACCGTAAGAATGGAGTTTAAGCTCTTGGCTTTCTAGGGTAGAGTCCTCTGTCAGCAGAAAGCCGAGATTTCCCTGGGTGAGAGCTAATTTCCTTCGTGGCTCGTTTTCCTTCCCTGCCGTCATTTTTCCTCGGCTGCTTTATGGCTGTGCAGCCATTTGGAGCAGCGGGCAGTGGCAGTAGCTTCCTGCATCACAATGGGAAGTTCCCTACATGCCCCATGTTGGGACCCACGGATGGCCGGGGCTTACCGTGGGCAGTGACCCTGCGAACTTTACCAGGCCCATCCAGGCTTCTCCCTACCAGGCCCCCAGCACTTCCTGGACAGGCTTGCAAGGAAAGAATGTAATTAAATGATAGTCAGGCCAGTCCGCGCTGTCTTGAGTGCCTTGATTAGCAGCTGCAGACTTTGCCTTGGGCTCGAGGTGGCAAGACAGAAAGAGGGAGCAAGCTGGGTGCCATCTGTCTTTAGGTGGACACCCTCACAGGCACAGAAAGATGGAGTCTCCCTCCAAGGCCATAGTCTCTGTGGAGACTGTACATTGGCAGATTTTGAGGAAGTGCTACCTGAGCTCAAGTCTCCGGTGGGGAGTGACAGGATAATGTAAGATCCGGGGTGCAGCTGGCGGAGTTGGGTCTTCACAGAAGCCCGGTGAGCCCCTGGGGAGCGGAGCTTCAGAACCCCACTTCTGTCATCTGCAGAACGGTCATGAAGAAGACTAATGTCTTCTTCATGAAATGTGCAGGCTAAGCACCCCGCACAGGAAGGGGTGCGGGGTGTTGGGGTGTGCCCCCATGCCCTGCGGAAGAAGGTGGGGACCCACATTGTCCCCTAGATTCTGCCAGCAGTGCTCTACTCAGCCCTGAGTGAGCAGGGCCCCTCTTAGTAAGCCTCCTTTCGGCCCTAGATCCCTTCGAGACTTCATTATGTTATTCTGTTGCCTAGCAATGGACATCCAGGATCCTACGAATGTGGCATGAGATCAAAAGGAGAGTTAGGAATCAGGAGGACAGAAATCTTCTGAAGGCCTCGGGGGGGGGGGGGGGGGACAGAAGACCCGCTGCCGGCAAACGTGGGGAGGAACCCAGAGCTGAGGGGCAGGTGGGCTTGGCGCTTCTTTCCGCAAACCAGAGAAATGGTGAACCTTTGGAGTCCAGCTAATCCCATGCCCACTCAAGACTCACATGTTCCATAGAACTCTTACATGTGTCCCTCGGAGCTCTCCCGAGTTTCTGATTGCAGCATGAGGACCATGAAGGTGGGGACAAGTTTAAGAGGTGCCCAGAATGCAGTCGCATGGCAGGAAGGTCACTCCCGTTTGGTTCTAACACTTTCGACTGTCTGAGGACTCTTGGTCTGGTGCAGCACTTCTTCAAAGCCTTATAACACTTGCCCCTTCTTGGCGCAGAGAGCTCGGCCTCAGCCCAGCGCCAGCACCTTCTGCAGCGCCAGGCATTTGCTCAGATTTCATCGCGTTGCTTTGTTTTGTGGCATTTGTTTTAACAGTTGTCTTCTATTTATGGCTCGTGATATTGGCTTTCCACTTACGGCAGTGATATAAAAGCTTCTTTTTACATTTTATTTCTTTAAGTTTTTTAAAGGTGGCTGATGGGAAGAAAAATACTTAAGAAACACAAGTAGTGTGTGGATAAGGACCAGTGATTGTGATGATAGGACTTGAAGGATGTACTTTGGGAAACGTTCTTTGCAGGGACATGGCACTGTTGCCAGCCACTCCCCACTGTACCGAGTCCTGAGTTAGCAAAACCAGGCACGCAAACCCCTGTCCTGACAGAGCTGACAGTGTGGCAGAGGCCAGAAGCTGGGGGGACACTGGAACAACCTAGAGAATGCTCATGGGTCCGTGGTGGTTAGCAGTTTGAAGAAGCAGGACGCAGGAGTGGTCAGCAAGGCTGCCAGCATTGAGCCTAAAGCAAGTTGCACCATTAGAAGCAGAGCTCCAGAGTCAGCCATGCCAGCCCCTCCTGGTGGAGGCTGGATTTGGAGGTTCACTGCTGGAGGCTATCCACAGTGGGGAGCCCCACATCAAGACACCTGTCCCCTTCTAAAGCAGCTTCTGCACTGGGGTGCAGGGTCCCAGAGCTTGATAGACACCCCATGCTGCACAGGTCCCATCCCATGCCGGGAGGTCAGGACTCTGTGGAGATGCACCAGCTGG
>NC_022018.1:55825163-55837422 GCF_000317375.1 Microtus ochrogaster
CTGCTCTTCCAAAGGTCCTGAGTTCAATTCCCAGCAACCACATGGTGGCTCACAACCATCTGTAATGAGATCTGATGCCCTCTTCTGGCTTGCAGGCATATATGCAGACAGAATATTGTATACTTAATAAATAAATATTAAAAAAATTAAGATTGTGGGGAAGGAGAGCAATATCCTACGTGCAAGTACCCACAGAGGCTTAGATGAGGGTGTCGGATGCCCTGGAGCTGTGGCTACAGCTGGTTTGAGCCACTCAACTCTTAATCTATAAGCCAAATCTTCAGCCCTACCCCTTTTGCTCTTTTGAGCTTTGGTAGGCTCCAATCTGAAGTGGGGATAACATGGTGAATGTGGATACAGCATTGTCTTGGCACGTGTGACCAGTTAGTAATGAGTGACATCTTGTCCTTCTGTGCCCTTAATCTTAACCTTGCCTTACACAGAACACCTCGGGAGATAAACAGGAAGCACGGAAGCCCATTCATTCATTCATTCATTCATTCATTCATTCATTCATTCAACAAGTCCTTACTACCCAGCTCTATGCCAGGCACCATCTCCATCACGGGGCACAGTGCAAGCAGAGATGCCCTTGTTCGGACATGTCAGCAGAGCCACTGTGAGACTCTGCTTATGACAGAGGACACTCAGGGAAGACGATCTAGACTAAGGATCCAGGGAAGGCTCTGCAGAGCTGACACTGGAGTGGGAAAGATCGAACTCCACAGAGGTTAGGCCTGGGAGAACATTCCAAAGGGCCCTATAGGAAGATAGCTATAGCAGAGGAAGGGAATCTGGCTGGTGTAACAGATGATTGTGGACTGGGCTGGGTGAGGAAGCCTGCAGTCCCTGGTGATGCCTGGACTCCATGGCAGGCCAGGCTAGCCCTCTGCTGCTGCAGCGCCTCTAGAAGGTTGAGCCTGTGATCAGACTCAAGAGCATGTACTACTGGCTGCACCTCTCTCCCTGAATCCCAGTCTCCCCTCAGCCCTGCATTGGGAGAAGTCCTTATGGCTAGGATGAAGGAAGGGGTGTAGTGGGGGAGCAAGTGTATTTGCTGGCACTAAAATCACAGCAGAAGCCAGGGCTGGAAAGTTTCCCAAGTATTTAGAAATTAAAATAATAAAAAGAAAGCTGAGCATATGGAGGTTGTAAAGTGCCGTCCATCTTAAAGAAGGGACGCGACTTCCTCAGAATGCCCTGGAGAGCAATCGCGGAGGGTACACATTGGATCTTGGGCACACACCAGGAGTACATGTGTTGTTCCAGGCCCTGCTGGCCTAAGAGGCAGGGTGAGAATCCACTCAAAGGTTGTGTTGTGAGAAGAGAGTAAAGGGCTGGCATCCCACCCTCTCTTCAGAAGAATCCCAGTCCTCCTTAGTCCAGAAAATATACACTCCTCAGCTCAGACCTGAACCACCCCTTCTGCCTACCCGTGAAGCCTCCTCCAGAGCAGGTATTTGGGGACCATCCACTAGAAGCCCCCAAATCTAGCTTCTTCTCGCCACTCACTTTCCCTGTCTCCGGCACAGCAGCCACTCCTGCCTGATCTCTGGGTGTTCCACCCCACACCTCACCTCCTTGCCCATGGCCATCAGCTTCCGCACGATCTAGGCCCTGCTTGTTCCTGCCCTCGCTGTTCTCCCTCTGTCCACCAGGCAGAAAATGATCATTTCTGCCCCAGGTCTCGTGCACACTGCTACTTCTTCTGGTGTCAGTGCTTATGAATTGCCGCCTTATGAAGGGCTCTCGATTCGGGTCTCACCCCAAGGACAGTCCTCAGAGAAGTCCCCCTTGGCCACCTCCCCCAGAAGGCCACCTCTCTCTAGTTAATTCTAACAATGTTTAATTGTTTCTCTCTACCTCTGCTGGTATGTGAAGTGACTCTGACCTGTCCCCCTAATATGTAAGGGCCACGCGGACAGGGCTCAGGGAGCTCTGACAGTGTCCATATAACCATAATACAGGCTGAGTTATTCGGCACCTGAGCATGAGTTGGGGGCACTCCATCCTGATGGGCTATTGATGCCGGGTTAGGAACCCTCCAGGGAGCCCAAAGTTTCCTCTGTGTCCAGCAGCTGCACTGGTACAAGCTAACTGAAAGCTATAGACAGCTGGGCAAAGCAGAAAGGCAGGCGTCCTATGGGCTCCTTCCTGCTGGTGAGACCAGCTCAGCTCATGGTCTCTGAAGTCCCTTGAGCAGATATCAACATGGGGGAGGGGCCACACAAGGGGTGGAGGTTCCTCCTCACAGCCCCTCCCTTAGCCCTGCCTCCCCTCTCCACTGTTCTGCTGTGTGCTGGCCTCCACAAGATGGATTTTCCTGGCGGTGCCAATCTTGCCGCCACCTGTTCGCGCTGTGCCGGAGCCAGCAAAGTGGCTCTGCTTCAAACCCAGAGCAGCTGGGAGAGCGGTTGCCAAGCCTCGTTGTCCCCCTTGCTCCCCTCCTTTGTCGCAGCTTTGGCTTCAAGTCATCCTGTCACCTGCTGGCAGCTGAACAGCCCCTTCTCTTCTGAGCCACAACCCCTGTCCAGCCCTTAAGTCCTCATGACAGGCTGTAGGGTGAGAAACACAGCAAGTTGTCATTTGGCCTTCACCATCTAGCTCCCACACAATCACATGCACACAAATGTGTGTACATGCATGTACATGAATACACATGCATACAAACACATACAAGCACATGTGCACACACAAATACACACAAGTACATGAAAGCATTGTGTGCACATGTGTTCAGACACACATAAAATGATGTGAGAAGACACAAACATGTGTGCATGCACAGACAAGTACAGGTCAATGCACATGTGTAACCATTCACCAACACATGTACACGCATAAATAAGCACACATGCACAGTCATCCAAAAGCATGTAGGTCCATATAGGCGAGCATACATGTGCACAAATGAATACACATAAATGTGCTTACACAGGCACATACACATTCAAGTATGCCCACGTACATACAGACACATAGGTGTCCAATATACCTGTACATGTACATGCAAATACACACACACATAAGGCATCCACAAACCTGTACATAAATGCACACAAATTCGCATACACACATTCTCACTCACTCACACAGATATACATGTGTGCCAATGCACAATGAAAACATGCAACTTCTCATGCACATATGCACACATCAAGGAACTCACATGCAAACATGTGAATTTGCAAACATGCATATGCACACACTTGCATAGGAATTTATGTCCACATAGGCATACATCTCATACTTATACATCACAAATGCACACATATTGATAAATGCATGCATACATACTCGCAAAGGAATACACACATAGACATACATGTATACACAGGAACACATACTCATGCAAGCATTCACACAAATCAATTTATATATTGTGGATATGTATGAATGCATACTCATACATGCAAGCACACAGGTATATACATCCTATATGAGTACACAATACATTTCATGTATTTACACAAAGACATCTTCACAGGTACACATACATGCATGCACACACAGGTACACAAATGCACACATGCACAAATACACATGCTTACATATAGGTACATGCACAAACACATGCATACACACAAGGCATACACATAGGCATACATGTTCATAAATGTACACATGGGTATATGCATACAACCACATGGCACACATATGTGATTATATCCCTGCATACACGCATGCATATGCATATATCTATGCACACAGACCTCCATCCATGCGCACACAGGCTCCATGACCTTGACAAAGCCCCTCCGGACATTGGATTCCTCAGCTGCCCCCAGCTAAGTCTGAGCCTGCTTAACCCACAATGTCACCGTGAAGAACAAACGGAGGGCCAGCAACTAAACTCCTTTGGGAACAGGCAGGGATATAATTAGACACGTGCGTGGGCTGGAGGAATGCAAACTGTGAAGTGCTGTGAGGCCCAGGAGCTGCTTTTGCTGGGTTCTCGCGTGTGCATGCCTGGCCTCCGGAGAAGGAGGCAGGCTGAGTTTGTCTCTGAACCGCTGGCTCCAGCAGAGGAGCATGTGACGGCTGAGAGACAGACACATGAGAAGATGGAGCAAGACAGGAAGACAGACAAATAAACACAGATAAAACAGCCTGCAAGGCGATGGCTCTCCTGATGGGAACCGACAAGGCCAGGAGGCAGCCAGGTCCTTTAGCTCTCTCCTCCGGCAGGTCTCTTCCAGGGCCTCTTCCTCTCTCTCTCTCTCTCTCTCTCTCTCTCTCTCTCTCTCTCTCTCTCTCTCTCTCGTTTCCTGTTGTCCTTAGGCAGGTACGCATGAGCATTGGGGCCTGTGGACACACGCTCACATGCACCAGGGGGCAGGGCAGGGTCCGAGTTGGGAGAAAGGCTCTCCTTGGAGCACAGTCCAGGAGAGTGGGGCTGTGCACCTCTGTGGAGGTGGTGAGAAGCAGCAGGACGTCTCCAAATGTTGCTGATCCCTGGGGATGAGTCAGCAGCTGAGGGCTGAAGCAGGTGTGGGAGCCACAGTGGCCACAGAAGCCTGTCTGTATGTGCTTTTCTGGGCTCTCAAAGCTGCTCACAAGCACCTGCAGCTGAGCAGCCAACTCGGGGGCATAGGGTGGACTCTGGGTACCTGCTATGTGTCCTCCCACAACCACCAGATGGTTCCTTCTAGAATGAAATTCAATCTGTCTGTGTCCCATCTGCTGCCCCCTGCCATGGTGTCCCATGACACCTGTAAATAGAGTCAAGAGCTAGCATGGCTTTCATGGGCCCACGGGCTTCTCCCTTCCTAGTTCCAACCTTGAGATCCACTGCCCCTCTCACTCAGCCTCCTTCCGCATCAGCCTGCAGTTCCGATTAGGTTCCACCACAGGCCTTTTGCACTCATGGTAATCTTTGCCAATGACTCCTGGCTTCAGCTCCATCTGAGTTACAAGCCCCCAGTTATCATTACTAAGCAACAGCTAGATGTGTGAGGGTGTCAATCAAACTGCATCTCTTTGTGGGCTCCATATGGCTCTGGGGATGCGTCCAGACTCTGCTTCTCCAGCTCCAGAACTCTGGAGATCTGGGTCCTGCCCCCTGACACCTCTGAGATTCCACTCCCATCCCCTCCCACTGGCTCCACATGTTCCCCCAAAGCCCAGCCTCGGCTTTTGTAACAGCTTGAGCTGGATTCTCACAAGCTGAGCTGCCTCTCGCTTGCTGTTCTCTCTACCCAGGGTGTCCCCCAGGTCTCTGTATCTGCTGAAGCAGCAGCGTTTCCTCAGACATTCCCATCGCCGTCGCCGTCAGTCTTCCGCTACACGCCTTCTCTCCCCTATCTCTTCCGTTTCTTTACAATCTAGAATTGGTTTAGACTTATCATCCATCCTTTTGCCTCTGCCTCCACTGGAACACCGTGTTCCAAGAAAGCAGACTCCAGACAGCACCAGGCTTGGCACCAGACAAGCACAGGCTGAGTTACCCCTTATCAGAACTACTTGGGACCACAACTGTTTCAGACTTGGGGATTTCTTCTCAGGGTTCAGATTGTTTGTACAGATATAATGAGCTGTCTTGGGTTTAGACCCAAGACTAAACGCGGAATTCATTTATATTTGCCTATGCACCTGATACACAGTGCCTGAAGGTAATTTTATGCAATACATTAAATAATTTTACGCATGAGACGAAGCTTCATGGTATGGAATTTTCATGGTATAGTCATGTTGGTGCATGAGAAGTTGGGCCTTTGGGAGCTTCTCAGATGTGTGCAGGATGCTCCACCGGGACTTGAGTGAGCGAAGAGAGCGGTGAACAGATGGGTGGGTGTTGGCATGGGAAGCAGGGTAGGTGGGTGTGAACGTGGGTGTGTGTAGGAGGAGTGCACAGGCCTCTGATGGAGATGTGGCCTGCCCAAGGGTACACAGGTGGTGGCGGCAGCAGGCTGGGCTGAGCCCGTGCCCTGTCTCCTCCTAGTTTCATTCTCTCACTGGCTTCTTGCTTTTGCTTTTGTTTTCCCTTTGTGAGCAAATGAGTGTGCTCTTATTCCTTTCAGACTAGAACCTGACTTGAGAATTGGATAGCTGGTAGCCCTCCAGACCCCAGCCGCCACCCTGCAGCCTCCGTGTGACCTGCTCTGGTTGCTAAACTCACTTGACATTTGACCCCATTAAATTAGCCATTAGAAGGTGGGTGAAACTCTGTCCCCACCTAGGCACATTGCTATTCCATCAAGAGAGTCACCTGCACTGTTGTCAGAGCCTAGGGATCTCAACCATCCCTCTTGCCTGGCAAGGTGCCAGGTGAGCTGAGCACCTTTGACCTCCCAGAAGCCCCCAGAGAGGAAGTCATTGGGGTTTGCCCCTTCAGGACTGGTCTTTGGGGGGAAGTGGAATCTGGGGCTTTGAGGACTCTGTGTTTGAGCTGAGCTGTATCAAGGGGACTGTGAGGGTGGAAGCCGCATAGCCAGTGACATCCTCACATGTGACTGGACTTCTCTGAACTTTGGTGTTGTCTGAATGGTGGCACTGGAGAGAGAAGGGGTGCTGCTGTGGCCTTGACCACTCTAACCACTGAGCACTAGCCAGAAAGCAAGGAGCCCTAGCAGAGAGGAGGCAACGTGTGGAGGGGATGCCTTGCATCAGGCCCAGGCCATTTCTAACGTGAAGTCCTCAGGACAAAGGAGGCTCCTCCCCTCTCCTGGAAAATTCCATCTTGGTGAAATCTGATTGAGGAAAACATCAAGTGGTTCACATCACTGAGTGGCAAGGGGTAGAGGAGCACCCTGAAGAAGGGAGGCAGCAGGGAGAAAACTGCCGTTTAGGAAAGCTACCTGTGTATGCAGAGAAAGCCACACATCCGGCCTTCACCTGGGCAGATCTTCTCCTGCTCTTCCTCTCCCTCCTCCTCTTCCTCCTGCTCCTCCTGAACCTCCTTCTCTTCTAACATGAAACAAAGTATTCGAATTAAATATGTAAATTAAAAATTAATTTTAAAAGATACTCAATGAGGATATGATTTTTGAAGGTGAGGGCTAGATCTAATACTACAGATAGAGTCTTCAAAGAGAGTGGCAGGAAGGTCCAGAGCAGGTCATGAAGAGCTCACAGCTAACATGGGAGGCCCTAAGGCCTCAGCACCTGCCTTAGACCCGGGAAAACAGCCCAAGGGACCCTTCACTTTGCTGATACCCTGGCACACAGCACCCAAGCTGTCTCTTCAGGCCTCATGTTCCTTGAAGTTGCTTTCAAGGTCCCAGCCTGAGGAGGACCCAGGGATTTGCTCTGGGACTTGGAGAGCAAGGCTAGGAGCCAGGCACAGAGGAGACATTATGCCTGGCTGATCCCATAATGCCCAGCAGAGTGACAGCGCCCACATGCTCCCGCAAGGGGGTTATTTTATTAACCAGATCGATTAAGCATCTCTCCTTCTAATTACTAGTTTAATTAACCTTGGCACACAGTGTGCACCAGCCCCCAAGGGGCTGAGTCAGAGCGCTCTGCTGGGCGAGCATCGCTGATCCGGCTTTGTGCTGCTGACTCCGGCTGGCCCCCGGGGGCCTGGGAAGCAGAGGTCGAGGGTCAAGCATTTGGGAGCACCAGGGAAGAGCAGAGTGAAGAGTGGAGAGGAGGTACTGGGGACTTTTCAAAGGGTCTTTTCTTGGGTGCTGGATCCAATAAGGGCCCCTGTGGTGCTTGGCTGGAGTGATCAGGGCAGGTCACAGGGAAGTCAGCCTGAGTCCTCCCACTTGGTCTCCCATGGACCTGTTTCACAGAAAGCTTGTGAGCCAGAAGACTTGGGTTCAGCTGCCAAATGCTGGGGGTGGAGCTGGCAAGGGGAGGTGCAGGGCTGCCTCGGCTTTCTCATCTGTGGAATGAGCACCAAATTCCCCAGGTCACAGCCGAAGTCAAGGGGTTCTGCAGACTACAGTCCTTCATTCATTTTCTGATTCAGCATGCGTTTCCGGGGGTTATTGCATCCTGGCGAAGGTAAACAGAGCTTGATGGTGTGAAGGCTGAGTCCTCTGAGAGCCCAGTCATTGTCCGTGTGTGCACTTGCGTTCTTCCCTGCCCTCTGCCCTCTCTGTCCTGCGCCAACACATGCCTCTAGCATAGATGCTGCATCCGCATGCCTGCACAGTGTGCCTGGACAGGTGCATCTTCCTCCCTCACTGCCACGGGCATGCTCTCATCTCAGAAGACCCCTCCCTGCATGTGTGCACAATGACCGCATGCAAAGACAGCTGCATGGCTCCTCTGTTCATGAGAGGCCAGAGGCCAGGAGCATCACTGACAGAATGTTGTAGGAGTAGCCCACAGTCCCTGGTAGCCGGGTTTTATATATTTATTTGTTTAAAAGCTTATTAAAATCCTAACCCAGTCTCCTCTTCACTATTGCAGTGCTGTTGGAATCTCCTGATGCCTGTGTGGGCTGCAGACGAGTGTATCTGCATATGTGTGAGGGAGGTGTGTGTGTGTGTGTGTGTGATATGAATGTGTATTTATATCCAGCTATACTTACCAGTGTGTTTGTGCATGCACGTGCTTGTATGTGCATATCTGGGTGTGGACTGGGTATATATGCGTGTCTGGGTGTGTGATCCCTGGTGTGGGTTGTGCTTCTGTGTGCATTTAGGTGTGTGTCATTCATCACAGGCATGAATAGTGTGTTTTGTACATCTTCACCCCTATCAGTGGTGAGCAGCGTTTCTCAGTCTGTTTTTCCTGTCGCCCCGCAAGAAACCTTTGTGGATAGTTTTTCTGTAACCTTGCCTGAAATGTCAGCACACAGTGCATTGTATATCTGTTTTGCATAGCTTTGTATAGCTGTGTGTTATAAAAGAGGCTTTCCCTACCCTTCATGAGCTGCCTTACTCCTTGAGGGTTGAGTCATGCTCTCAGAGTTCCCACTGCAGGTCAAATGGCTTCCTCTTCCCTTCCTGCCCACGTGTGTGTATGGTCCTAAGTTTCCAGAGCCTGCCCAAGACCTCTTAGCACAGATTCCTGTGGGAGGGTGGATCTGGGAGGAGTTAGGAGAGGGTTAGGATGAATATCAGCAAAATACATCATATGCATATATGAAACTCTCAAAGAATTATACAAATATTTTATATTAAAAATAAAAGGCAAAGGGTTCTAAAAATAAATAATCCAAAACCTCCAGAGGTTTCCAGACCCTCCCCTAAACATCAGACAGACTTGGGGAGGGGTCAGAAACTCAGTTTTCACAAGTTTCTAGGAGATTCTGACGCCTAGGTGAAGGGAGAGCTCTGGGGGTTTTCTGTAGGGACCATCTAGTCTGACTGGAGAGCATCTACCTGGAACCCCTGGAGAATGTGTTGTCAGCCATGAAGGCTGAGGCCTCATTCTCAGGACCCCTACACCGGCACCACCTATGTGAAGTGAGGGCTGCCCAAATGATGTTGCTGGCTAGACAGAGACCTTCTCATACCCAAAGACACATGGAACTTTTAAAAGCTGTTTTCCCAAGACCAAGATACACTGTTGGAGTCAAGGACAGATACTGACCTGGGTGTCTGCAGTCCTGTTTCTATCTGCTTAGTAAGGCCATGAATGTCCTTCCAACTGACACAAGTCTAACCCTAGTCTCTGCCCAGCCCTGGGGCACAGTGTGCCAGCACAGGGACAGGTGGTAGGAGCTCTCTGCCTCTTGGGCAAGCCCTGGGATTGCAATAGGGGCCCCAGTTTCTACTGGAAGTTGCCAAGGACCTGGTAGCAAAATCAATCCAAATAGAGAAGCCCTACCTGGCCCTGCCCTCGCTGGTGTCAGAGAGAAAAGCGGTGCCTTTGGAAGACTGGACCAATGCCAAGCTTCAGCCCTAGGTGTCTGCGTGATCTGAGCACAGGGGACCGATTGATGCAGTGTGGGCAGAACTCCAGCACAGGCTGATGGGAGCATGGAAGAGGGAGGGAGTAGTGGAGGCCAGGAGCACGTTGGCTAGGCTGGGAGCAGAGGTATCTTTCTGAAGGAATGGCAGTGTGCAAGGGATACAGATGTGTGTGAATGAAAATGGAGGGGGAAGAAAGAGGGTGCTGTGGTTTTGGGGGGAGAAAGCCATCCTCCTCCTCCTCTTAAGTTTCTGAAGCATCAGAGCATCTTGCTAATTGTTCATCTCCCAGAGACGCTAATGAAATTATCTCTGCAAAATACTCATCAGGTCATATGCAGAGGGCATGGTGCCAAGCTCCAGCATGGTTCAATTTCCCCTTCCTTCCTGGCACTTTCTACCCCTTTCTTTTTACACGGGCCCCTCAGCATGGAATTGTTCACCTCCAAACATACCTGAAAGTGCCTGGGTGAGGGGACTAGAAACGGTGACTCTGTAGCCATGAAACCTTAGAGCCTGAAATGCCATGGATGCTGCTGGGCTGGGGAAGGCTGTCTCTATATGTGTGCGTGCGCTCTCCCCGCCTGTGTGTGTGTGTGTGTGTGTGTGTGTGTGTGTGTGCTTGCACATGCTCATAGTAACTCATACATTTTAAGACCCTGTGTCTCAAAAAAAAAAACCCATTTGTTAAACTAGCAATCTCTTGGTCACTAAAGCAATTTCAGGTTTGAGTCTCTACCAGCTAAGAGGCATCAGGCACATTGTACCCTTTCTGAGCCTCATGTTTTACATCTACACAACTTAGGTTTGTGAAAAGGACAGAGTTCCTCCGTTGACTAGGCAGGGTGCTGTCCTTGGTCCTGGAACCTCTGATGCTAGGCTTCCCCAGTCTGTGGTCTGTGCTGAAACCCTTCCTGTTAGTTTGCCTTCGATCATTTCTATGGTATGAGCTACTGAGCCCAGCTTAGAACAGACATTTATAAAGGATAATTTTTTGGGGGGGGTACAGGGTTTCATGTATCCTAGGGCAACTTTGAACCCACTATATAGCTTGGAAGACCTTTCATAAACCCTCCTGCCTCCACCTCCTCAGTTCCGGGATTGCAGGTCCCTGATACCTGCCTGTTTACACCTGGTTATGCTTTGAGCATGCTCAGATAAAGCTTACCAACTGAGCTACACACCCAGCCCATATAAAGGATAATTATATACGATTCTCTCTAAAGCAAATGACAGAAACTCAAATGGGTTTAAACAATCAAAACAGGGACCTAATAGTTGAGAGAACAGGAAGTTCCAGGGGTATTCCTAGCAGCCCTAGAAGTGGTTCAGATGACACATCACAGTTTTGGGGCTCCCTTTGGGCTTGGCCTCCTGCCAGTGCCTCTGTCTCAGGCATGTCTGCAATGTCATACAGCAAGGGCTTCACGAGCAGACCATGTCCCCAAGAAGGCAAACTCTTGAGTTGCAACAAAAGTTCCAGAAATGAGTCTCAGTGAATGGGCTCAGAGTAATGCCCACTCCATGCTTATCTCTGCAGTTCTGGGAGTTGTGGGTGTTGATCAGCAAGGCAGAAGTTCGCTCCATGTTTTTGGAACTGGGGTGAGTTGAACAAATGGATTTTATGTGCCGAAGGCAGAAGGGGATTCTTCAAATGAAACAAAGACACTGGATGCTGAGACACAAAGGAGTTAGGCTCTGAAAAGTGGGCAAATCTGAAGGGTAAGTTTCACGATGGTGATGTCAGAGGCAAGGCTGACCTAAGTGGCATGTTCCCCCAAGGGCAACCTGCAAGGCAGTCTTCAGTGGGGAGCTGCCAGGTTTTGTGCTAACCTTCAGGGCCTTCTTAGCAAGGACATGGTTGAAAGTCTCTATGACTTCCCAGTCTCAACTGGGAATGACAGGAAGTTGAAGAAAATAGCAAGGGCTCTGCCTGAGAGCACCCACATCCCAAGAGAGCTCCATATGGGAAGAGGGATTAGAAGCAGTGGTATGGAATATAACTGGATGAACCGATGCCTCTAACTGCAGGAAATAAACAGCCCAGGGGGAGATGAGGGAGCTCTGATGGTTGGCAGTGAGTGTGACGAACGCCAAGGCAGCGTCCCTCAATGTGTGGTGGGTCTTCCGACCACTGCAGCAGTAGAAACGGCAGGAAGAAGGTGGTGCTCAGATACCCAGATGGCCCTACACACCCGGAATCAGAATCAAAGGAGGGAAGTGCCTAGGCATCTGCATTCTGACCAACGTGATGGCCACTTGGGCAACATCTCCACATGAAAGATGGCCTTACCACAGCCTCTGGGCTTCTCTCCGGTGGGTGTTAGGAGGTGTGAGATCCTTACCAACAGTTAATTGGAACACCACTGGATATTTTCCTGGTGGCCAGGAAAAATGCTGATGCTGGATGTCTTGAGAGGACTGCCCTTTGTTGGAGAGCACCTGTA
>NC_022018.1:55839261-55840615 GCF_000317375.1 Microtus ochrogaster
AAAGCCAACTGGGGCCGCAACTTCCCCCATCACGGGCACTTGAACAGAAGAGTCATTTAGATAAGATCCTGTGCCCCGTCTCCCTTTCTGCCTGGCCCTGAGGCCCAAGATCTGTAAGTGCACATCTGGAGCGTTGGCAAAGGTTTTTGTTTTTTTTTTTTCCATAGACACACTCGCGAGCGCGCGTACACACATACAAAAAGAAAGCAGAAGCAAAACATTTTTCATAACCTTCTCTATCAAAAGTAGGAAACAAAAGGCAGACCGAGAGAGGGCCTCGTGTCTCAAGAAATATAGGAGAGCTCATATCTCTTTGTGGGAGCCAAGACCATTCTTATAACGTCTAGCCTGCAGCACCAATTTATATTATCGATCGGCGCTGTAGGCGTTTGAGTTTGCGACCGTCTTCACCCCTCTCATTCCCCTCCTAACCAGCAGTGGGACCCTCTCTTTCAGATCCTTCACCCCGCGCGCAGTGAGAGCGTTTATTTCTCTTCTCTAGGGCAGCCCTCCGTTTATTTTGACCAGCTTAGGGAATGGGGGTGGGGAATAGGACCTTCCAGCAGCAGTCAACGAACAGGCTCCAGAGACTCCTGTGACTTGCCCAAGGTCACAGAGCCAGAAGACTGAGGCAATTCGATTCTACCCTAGGAGTTTGCAGCTCCCAAAGCCCTTCTGGTTCCTGCATCACGCCCACGTCTCGAGCGCCGCTCGCGCTCGGGGCGCAAACAGCACCACGCGCCTTGCAGGTTGCGCTGAGCCCTAAGGTTGTTTCCTTTGGGCCAACGGCGCGGAGGGATTAGGAAAACCTGGACCACGCTGCTGCGCGTGTCCCTGCAGCCCACCAGGCTGCTTTGGGGCTGCAGGTGGTGCAGCACTGGGGGCCTGGCCTCTCCTGAGAGCCGGCTGGGCCCCCGGACCTTTCCTGCAGCCCCCCCATCCAAGCCGCGCGCCAGCTGCGTGCCACGGCTCGCTGACGACCTCGGAGCGCAGCCGGGATGCAGGGGTGTGAGCGGGGACTGCAGCGGAACCTGCCCGGGGCACTCCAGAGTCGGGCTGCTCTCCGCAGGCTGGCGCTGCGCCGGGGTCGCCGCACCCTCCCGGGCCACCTGTGCGCCGACTGGCGGGCAGGGGTGATGCCGGATCCGGAAGAGCAATCCACTCCGGGTTCCAGACTCCTGTCTCTGTCCCTGGAGACAGCGAGGGGTGGTGGGAGGCCTCCCCGCCCACTACCCCAGCTCCTCCCTGGGGGAGCCTCAGGCGTTGCCCGAAGGGATCCCCAGTGCCGGGGGTGGCCCCGGAACGCAGCGCCGCCCGGCCCCTCCTCCCCCGCCCCGCCCCGCCTCCGCCCCGC
>NC_022018.1:55842636-55844180 GCF_000317375.1 Microtus ochrogaster
GGGGGGGGGGGGAAGGAGGCAAGACAGTGTGGACCCAGATGGTGAGGCCAATGAGGGGGGTAGACTCTTAATCCCTAGAGAAGAGACATTTCCGGCCGGCAAAGTGGTTCTGGTGAATTCTGTGCCCTGTCCCTGGGCTATTATTAAAAGGGAATCTGTGGCTATTTGTTGGAGGGGGGTTGCTCCATGTGGCCCTTGAGCCTGGAGTTTCTGTGAGGACAGAGACCTGAGCTCACATGGTCTGAGCCTAGTCTTAGAAGGGAGGGCAAAGAAGAGTAGCGATGTCGGGAGCCCTCCCCCCACATGGATGTAAGACAAGTCCATTCCTGGCAGCCCTACGACCTGGACTCATAAACAGAAGGCAGGTGAGCCATTCACAAGGCATCCCCCTTCATTGTCCTGACATGCCTGAGTGCCACTTAGAAGGGGAGAGCTGAGGTGAGGTCTAGGGACTGAGAGGAACACGCCGTCTAAAAGGCAGAGGATGAAGTGTTCTAGGAAGAAAAGCAAATGGGAAAGACTGGAGTGAAGCTAGGGAGCTGCAGATGTGAGCTGAGCAAGCTTGCACACCCACGGCAGCCTGTGCCTGCCCCTGAGTGCTGTGCACTAATTGCAGCTCTGCCCCCCAGGCTCTCTCATAGGGTCCTGGTTGTGGGCAAAGCGGCAGTCCTCTTCCAGGCTAACCTGTTCATTGCTGTCAGGGATATCTCTAGCATCCTTTGTTCCTCTGTCTCCTTGGTAGCCTGGGTCCTTGAATGAACAAGACCAGGAGCACTAGAACCACACGGACAAATGAGAAATAAATCTTTGTTGATTAAAGCCACTGATACGTTGGGGACCATTTGTTACCATGACAAAACCTATTCTGTCCTGACTGCTATACAGGCCTTTCTACTCTGGAAAGAAACACAGAGGCAGAGAACAGGAGGAGGAAGGATTCCCTGTATCTTTAACCTTATTCTCAAGTTCTAGCCCCCAAGCTGAAGCTTTGGGAGAAAGAAATGTATAGAGCATGGGCCCCTTCTCAGCTAGCTTAGCAGCTCTAGGATAAGGCTGGTCCTTGCTCAGGTCTCACCTGCCTCACCTGGATCATGGAAATGCTGATTTAATAGGGTTCCATGTACTGCTTAAAGCAAACTCAGGTGTAGGCAAGGACACAGCAGTATCCAACAAAAGCATCATAACTTCTTCATATACCCCAGGCTCTACTTCCCAGGCCCCTCCCCTCAGTGACTAAACCCCAAGCCCTCAACATTTCCTCCACACTGTTGAACCACAAGCACCATGCAGTGCACTCACGTGTTCATGTACACGTACAAACACACACCTTTAAAAAAAATAAATCATTTCCCCAGACAATGGCTTCTGAACATAGCGGACAATGAGGACTACTGAGAACTCAAGAACAATGGCAATGGATCTCTGATCCTACTGCACGTACTGGCTTTGTAGGAGCCTAGGCAGTTTGGATGCTCACCTTACTAGACCTTGATGGAGGTGGGTGGTCCTTGGACTTCCCACAGGGCAGGGAACCCTGATTGCTC
>NC_022018.1:55845841-55874814 GCF_000317375.1 Microtus ochrogaster
CCCAGGGGAGCCACGCGCCGCGTGCGCCCCGCAGCCGGCCGCCCGGAGGCAACGCCGTCCTCTGGCATGGGCCCCGGGGGCGCCCCGAGGTGGGGCTCTCGGCTGAGGCGCTGACAGCCTCTCTCCCGCCCGCGGGGCCCCGAGTCCAGCCCGCTCGTCCGCCCGCGGCCATGGCCGTCCGGCCCGGCCTGTGGCCAGCGATCCTGGGCATAGTCCTCGTCTCCTGGCTTCGTGGTTCGGGTGAGTCACGCCGCGCGCGCTCTGGGGAGGCTTGCGGGGGACCGTGCGCGCGAACGCTCTGCTCTGGGGAGGAGGTGGACCTGACCCGCGCGGCCGACCCGGCTGGGAGCCCCCGGAGGCCAAACTTTGCCGGGCAGGACGCGGGGGCCGCCTCTCACTGCTGCGCAGCTTCCCGGTGCGCTCTCCCGGAAGCCTGGGTTTTGCCAAGTCCAGGAACAGCTGTCAACGCACGGGGCTGGCGAGTGTAGACGCCCCACGCCTCCGGGTGGGGGAAGTTTGCTGGTTTTACGGCCCCAGAGAATGGTCGGGGGGTGTTGAAATAACCCTGGAAAGACAAGACTTGAAGGACTCAGAGATTAGTGGGTTTGAACCATACTAGTGCCCAGAAAATGGGGTGTGTGTGTGTGGGGGGGGGTGTTAAGATAGCTCTTCCAGGTAGGACTGCCCCAAACAGCCACTCACAATTTCCCAGCTTGGCACCTGGCCTCTGCCCACGTCTAGAACACAGTGTCCTCCTCTGTCCCCGCCACACACGCTCGCACAAACACACACTCAGGCGTGGAGGCATCCACAGCCCCCAGCTCTTGCAGCCGGCAGTCAAAGCACTGGGGCCCCTGTGGTGGTCTGCGGCTCCTGGGCTAGCTGATGGAGGCGGGAAGGGAGAGAGGAGGGAGTGGGGGAGTTGTTTGCTGTTGGCTGTTGGTTGGCGGGCTTCTCCTCTAAGAAACTCCACAGCCCTGCTTTCTCCCCACTTGTCTCGTTGGCCACCCTAACCAGTCCCTTCATAACCCACCTCCTGGTGTGAGGGGTCTTGGGGAAAGTCTTTGTCTGCTTTCCCCTAGCCTGCACCTAAGCTGAGCTGGGGGGGGGGTCCCTAGTCTCTGACCCCCCCCCTGGGACTTGGCAATGCTGAGCTTCTATATGGGGAAGGGTGCCTTAGCAATTCTTCATGCTTGATGTCCCCTGAACCTGCTTGGGGGAGGTGCGCCCCAGGCTGGCAAGGCCACAGTTCATTCTCGGGGTGTGGATTTCTGAACTGCCAATCTAGAATGAAGAAAGCTCAATCAAGGACCTGATGCCTTAGGCCGATGGCTGGTTCCTTGAGGAATCTCTGCGCATTGCATCCTTCACCCACCGCTGCCTCGCTGCCCCCCACATCAAGCCCTCTTCCTTGTCCCGCCTGCTCTGTCTCCCTCCCCATCACTGCACCCTAAATCCTCACTTTAACAAACCGTTCCCGTTGGCCTCCCCTTTTAATCCTGACATCCTCAGACTGAGCTGTGGTTGGATGTGTGCATGTTCATTCAGGGGTGTGAGTGGCACCACTGGCTGTGGTCATGAGCTGGGGGTGTCCGTGCTACTGCACATGGAGGAGGTGCTGCCAGACACTGAATAGGTGCCCGGAAAATGTTTACTGAGTTGGATGTGTGTGAGAGGGCTGTGTGGTCAGAGGCTGAGTTTTGCCACGTGAGCACGTGTGAAAGCTGTGGACTGGCATGTGTCCTGGGTGATGGGGGGCACTGTCGTGGCATGGCCAGTGTTGTCATGTGTGTGGTCAGATGAGAACTGATAGGCTGCACGCATGTGGTAGCTGTGGGCTACTGCACCGGTGAGCTCTACAGATGGGGTTAGGGCACCCAAACCCGGGAATGAAGGATTGGACCTCCAGAAACTGGAGCTGGAGATCTGCACTGTCTTTTGGCAGGGCACCTGTTGGGGCCTGGCCCGAGGTTTTCCAGGGCGGACAGGTGGGCACTGGTGCTCCAGGGCTCTCTGGGCCAGAGCCTGTCTCTGGCATTAACTCTCGGTAGTGGAAGGGGTTGCTGAGGGGTATGGCGGTAGGAGTGGCTCTACTTCTCAAACAGGCCCCATCTCACTGTCCCCCACAGGCTCCGGGCATGTGTGGACAGAGACCCAGGCAGGCTGCCCCTGCTATGACCCTAGCTCCCGCACCGGCCTATCAGTTCCTTGGCAACAGCAGCTGGTGAAAAATGTGTCTGTGAGTGGCTGGGAGAAAAATGGTCAACCAGGCAGGCTCGAGGGGCATGGTGGGGGGCAGCGTTGCCGAGCCACTGCAGACTCTGCCCTCCGTCCGTTGTCACCCAGCGTCACACCCCGCCACTCACATAAAGGCAGCCGGCAGCACAAACACACCTGGGCATGCCCCTGTCTGTGCCTGCACCCACAGGCACCCACTTGACTCACCAGTCCGCACAGCCGGCGCATACAACTCCTTACCCTTAGGTCTTCTGTATTGTGTGCCCGGTCCTCCTCGTGAGGAGAGGCATGGGGGCATGGAAAGTGGGGGCCAAGGGTCAAGCTTAACATTGCCCCTGCTTCTCCTCCTCCCATTCCTATGCCCGTTCCCAGGGCTGCTGGACTTTCTGCCCACTTGGACTCTAGGCTAACAGGACTGGGGAGGAGGCTGGTATTCTAGGGCAGAGAGCACCATATTCTTGCTTCTTGTACAAGGGGTGGGCTGCTCTAGGTACTGCAGGAGAGGGCTGAACCTTTCCTTGGCCTGCTTGCTCCCCCTCGCCCTTGTTGGGAAAGGCTTTCTTCAGGGAGGCCAGCAGTAGCATTAATCCTGGTGCTAACACTCCAACCCGGAGGCCTGGTACCTGGGAGCCGACTTTGGCCTTTGCCACATCCCTTTTCCTGCCTGCTGCTGCTGCCGTGACTCTCCGGTTTACAGGCTTCAGCTAGATACCATGGGTTTGGGGGTGCACAGCCCTTTTAGGTGAAGGCCCCAATGCTGCCACCTAGGAACCTGTTCTGTGCACACAAATGCCAGGCCCTCTCATGCCAAGCCAACCCCATCCTGCTGTCCCCTCCTCCTAGGGCCCTGCTATTGCTGCTATCTCTCACCCACAGCCTGGAGGGGCGAGAACCTTACTATCTCCCTTGGCTCTCCCTTCTCCTTCACGCTTCACATTTAATCCGCTGTCAAGTCATCCAGCTCCCATCTTACTTGTGACATTGCTATGTCCCTCGCCTTCTCTGCTTCCTCCCATCCCCCAGCTCCTTTATCTCTCACCTGTCTCACCACAGTGGTCATCTCCTACCCCTCCTCGTCTCAGCCTAAGGGCCCTGGAAGTCAATAGAAGACTCTCCATGACTCTCCAGGGCCTGCAAGTAGTCTGGTCCCTGGGCTGGGCTGGGAGAGTGAAGGAAACACCTGGTGGATGCACCCAGAGGTCAGCTGCATCACTGGGTTCTGCCTGCTGTGGGCTTGGCATCACCAGACTAGCTGTTTCCAGACCTGCAGAATGTGGTGCCGCCTAGCCTTGACAGCATGCTCCCCGCTTGGCATCCTAGCTCCTTGGCTCTGTCCTGATCCCAGCCAGGTCCTTATACTGCTGCAGCCTTGACTTGAGGTCTCCCCAAAGCCTCCACAGCTCCTCCTCCACAAGGCTCGGTGATGTGATCTGGGGTGGGACCCTTCTTCTCCAGCGTTTCCCCAGCATGGTCGTTGCCTGTGACACTATTTGCCCTGCTCTTTGCCCCTGCCTTGCTCCAGATCACAGCAGTCAAGGGTTTAATGTGTTTCTTTCTTTTCTTGGTTGGAGTTTGGGCTTGAAGGCCAAACAGAGAGGAAGAAAGAAATTTAATCTATCCACTTAAGCAGCGGCCCCCATCCTTATTCCTGACCACAAACTCCCGTGTAGTGATATTACATTTGTGTTTTAATAAATAAAGCTTGCCTGAAGTTCAGAGAGTACAACAGCCATACAGACCAGGCAGTGGTGGCACACATCTTTAGTCCCAGTAGCCACACTAGTTAGCCATAGAGGCCAGCAGTAGTGGTGCACGCCTTTAATCTCAGCAAGAGAGGAATAGAAGACAGGTCTCATCTCAGTCTCAGTCCGAGGATTCGTGGAGGCAGGATCGCCATTTTGGTCTGAGGTAGAGGTAAGATACCAGTGGTTGACTGCTTTGCTTTTCTGATCTTCAGGTTGAACCCCAATATCTGCTTCTGGGTTTCTATTATTTGTGCTACACTCCCCCACCCTGTCAGAGTGCAGACTCATAAAGCCAGGACCTCCATGGGGGCAGACACCATGCTTAGGTCACATATACGTGTAGACAACAAGCCAGCACACGTGCGTGCACGTTAATATGCCCATGTCTGTTGCAAGGGTACTTTCACCCTGTCCCCGTCCTCACATTGATTTCCTCAGAGTGACATTTTCATGTGCAAATAAGGTTGATACCAAGATCTGGGCTGCAAACACACATCACCTGTGTGTTGTCTGGGCCCCAGACCACCCAATGTCCCCTGCCTCTCAGGTGGAAGCTCAGCTTACTGTAATCCTTCCCACAGCCCCCTCCTCCCTCTTACCTGTCTCCCCCCACACCCTGGGTCCTTCTTTCTTAGGGGGAAGTTCTAGCCTCTTCCTACCAGGTAGGACGGCAGGGACTTTAGAGGCAGATAGAGCTGTCTAAGCTGCAAGTCACCGGACACGGAACTAAAGTCACCTTCTCAGGCTGCTTCCACATCTATAGGACACGATCTAAACTGTTGGGCGGGCAGCAGCATCCAGAGGGGACTGCAGAATCTCAGGTGCTCATGGCTCATTGCCTTCTGCCTCCATTTCCCCTGGCACTGGAGACAGTGACTTAGGACAGAGATGTGTCTTATGCTGCAGCAGGCCCAGGCTCAGCCATAGGACAGAAGAGGCTTCATTGAAAAACTGTGCCCTGTATCCAGTCCGCTCTACATGTGTGATGCCGGAAGGACTTGGGTTTAATTCATGCTCACAGGGTGTTGTCTGGGTGATTGTTGCCATCGCTCTTTTGGTTCATGCTGTCCTGGGACCATGTGCTGATTCCATCTCGACATACAGGATATGGCCACAGAGTCCTGGGTGGATGTAGATTCTAGTTCTAGCTCTGCCATTTGATTGCTGTATGATGCTGGATAAATCCCTCACACTGTCTGCATTGAACTTGATGGCTAGCCCCAGGCAGAGGCTCATGCCCAGGGAAGCTGCCTCTGGAGCCTGGGGTGGACTCAGCACTCAGTTGCAGACTCTCCCAGGAACTGCTCACACCTGCCAAAGACACCAGCAACCCTGGCAGTGGCTGACTGTGTTGCCTGGGAGCCAGGTAGCTTCTGGGGCAGAGCCAAAGGTGGCTGTAAAGCAAAGCTTGGTACTGTGAGTCCCAGTTCCCAAACCAAGAAGCTGGGTCCTGCTGTAGTTTGTGAACTCCTCTAGTGATTAGCAGAGACCCCCAAGGTCAGGGTGTTGAAGGCCTGCCCCTTCTCCAGACACGGAGGGCAGAGGCCATAGGAATATTTTAACCGCAGAGTCTGTATCTCAGCCAGATGGGGGAATTGTTAGATGGGGGGAGTTTGGCAAGCTCTGGCGACTGGGTTTGAGCCAGGGCCAGGGTGAGGCATGGACTTGCTTAAGGGTACAAATTTGCATAGCCGAGTACACAGCCATCTCTTGTGAGCACCTCCTAAGATCCCATGCCCTTGGCACCTGCCATGCCTCTTAATCCTCACTCTGGATTCCACCCTTCCCTGCCCCTCTCCAGGGTCAGTGTGTAAATCCATCCATAAAGGCTCATCTTACAAGAGCATTGCACCAGCACCCGGGGGAGGGGGCACTTAAAACGGTGAGCACTTGACTGTGTGTAGGGCTCCTTCCTGTGGGTGGGGAGCAGAATGGCTGAGGATGAGGACCTGGCTGAGCGACTAGGTGGGGTCAGCCTAAGGAGAGGATCCATTTTCCAGGCTATGTCTGCCTTGTTTTTCTTTGCCACTGATGTGGAGGGCAGAGCGTATAGAAGCCATTTCCACTCTCCAGGTGTGGCTGCTGACTGACTCAGTCTGGCCCTGTTTAAGATTGGGGAGACTGTGCATTCTGGGGAGGCCGGAGTAGCCGCGGCTCTTTACAGAAGAGTATAAAAGGGTGAAGGAAGTCTTAGGGCCCATTTTGGTAGGGGAGGAACCCTGAAAATTCTGTCTCTTCATTGGCTTATGGAGGGAGCACCAGAGGCGAGCCATCACCTTGACTGGTGAGTTCCCAAAGCTGAGTTCCTCAGTCTGGAAAGTCACCGTTGGTGTCTCTCTGGAAGGTTCAGGGTCACCTTGAGCTCCAGGCAAATTTAGTAGCTGATTGGGGAATGAGGGTCTAGGGAGTCTGCCTTTATTGACGTACCTGTGGGACCTTACAGGGACCTTGGGAAGGGAACTCTTGACTCGGTATCCCAGCAGACCCTAAAGCCAGGTTGTAAAGTGAACTCTCGTCCCTTCTTAGCAACTCCACCCGGGACCGTGTAGGGGGAGTCGCCCCCGAATTAGACTCCACCCTCTCCTAGTTGGGGCGGAGCCCGATGAAACCCAGGCAGTGAAGGTCTTTCTCAGGTCTGCGTTTTTCTCCCGCTCCTTCTCCCGTCTCTCGTGATTGTGCCCGCTGCGTGGCCCGACCCACAGCCTCCGGACCCGCACAGCCATCCTCCCTCCCCCTCGCCCCGCGTCGCGATCGTCAAGGTGGCTGGGTGGGTGGGCGGGGTTCCTCCAGCCAGCGAGGCTGCGGGACACGTGGGTGGCCCTGATCCGCAATGGCCCGACCCGAGCCCGGGATGCAATTAACTGCTGCGGGAGGGGAGGGCCCACCGGGCGGTGTCCCTGCTCCGCGCGGCCTAATTAATGCGCGGCGAGCTGGGGCCGAGCCGGGAAGGGGCGGGATCCCTCCGCCCGCCAGCCCGCCCGCGGCCGCCCGCAGGATTAGCGGCTCTTTGTTCGGGGTCTGTTAACAAGTTCCTGGCTGAGCGCTTGGCTGCCGCCTGGGGAGCTCTGTCCAGCCTCCTCCAGGGCTACAGCCTCGCCTCTATCTGCCCAGCCCGGACCCTTTAGACGTGGGGTGAGGGGTGTAGTCCAAGATCCTGGGCAGGAGGATGCCCCACAACTGTCCGAGTGTCTCTTGTAGGTGGAGGCCATTATTCCCATTTTGCAGATGAGGCAGCACCCGCTTGCGCCAAAACCCGTCACCCTAGGCAGACCGAAGGCTCAGTCTAGATTTTGACTATCTAAAGCATTTTTTGTTGGTTTGTTTTGAGACAGGCTCTCTGTATTATGTATCTCTGGCTGTCCTGTAACTCGCTCTGTAGATCAGACTGGCCTCAAACTCACAGAGCTCCTCCTGCCTCTGCCTCCTAAACGCTGTACCTTCCTAATGCTTTTTTTCCCTACTGAGAACTCTGGGTGGGAATGGGAGGGTGGCTGTAGCCTGTTAGCACCTTTTTTTTTTTAAATTTTTAATTGGCACCCTGATGGTGGTTAAGTGCTAGGCTCCGCCTGGAGGTTTCATCAAAACCTTGTCAGTCCACGATACAGGTGAAGTCAGCCCCATCCATGAGAGGGCAGGTGCAGACAGTGGCAACTGTGACCACATTCCAGTCCGTCCTGTGTCCCTGTCCCATTGGCCTGATGGAAGGAAGCAGGAGGCCATGGTCTGAGTCATCCTTTCCATCCTGTCAGTTCACGTGGCCACCTAACCCCACCTGAGTCCTTGTTTTCTACACCTGGAAAAGGCTGGCCAGGTCCCAGGGCTGCGATTATAATTAAGAAGGAGGTTCTCACCTGTGCCCTGGAGCTCAAGTCGAAGGGACTTGTTCAGAATTATTTTATTATAACGAGGTACAATCCTTTCTAGTAAGTTCCTCCAGGTGTTTCTGGGCTATTTCTTCTGGGGCTACACTAGATGGCGTCCCCATTTTGGTGAAGACAGGACGCCTGCCTGCCCCATTTGCCCCTCTGCAGGGCACACCTTCAGCTTCCTCAGTGCTGTCTCCTCCAGTGTGGTTAGGAGCTCCTCCCCGTGCATCTTGTCCCCGGAGAGAGCTCAAACTGACAATGCCTCAGCGCTAAGCAGCGTGGGACACTAAGTGCATCTGTTGCAAATATTGAAAAAGTCAACTCTCATTTAAGCAAAAATAGGCAGATAATAGAATTTAATGGCAGAGGTAACTGCAAAGCCAGGTGTAAACCTGGTCTCAGGCATGGCTGGATCCAAAGGAACAGCATAACCACAACCCATCCTTTGTCTCAGTTCCTGGAGCACTGGTGTCACTCCCAATCACCCCCCCCCCACAGTCCCCATGTGACTGCCAGGGATCCCCAAGACTGCAATCTCCTCAGTAAATTGAGCATCTATCCTTCAGACACCCCCAAATGGCCTGGTCTTCTTTTACTGGTTCAGCTCACATGCTCTACTCGTGTGTGAGCCACTAATTAATCATAGGATTACGTGGCTGCAGAAATTTGGGCTTAAGCCACAGTCCTGTAGTACTGTCGTCCAGATGACTCGCCACTCCTTGAAGCTTCTCATCCAGGAGGCATGGGTAGAAACAGCCATCCAGTTTGTGCATTGATTTAACGACACCAAGGACACCTCCCCAGTGCCTTCGGCATCCCTGGTGGACCTCCGCTGGACCTGCACCCACAAACCTGCAGGTCCCACACATCTCATGTCATGGCTACAAAAGCCCTCCCCTGTGGCCTTGCCCTTGACTGTCTTCTCATGCTGGGTGTGCTGTTCAGACGCTGAACCTACTTGGGTATCTTGTCTTTGACCAACACTTTCCTAGAAACCTCCTTCCAGTCCTTTGGGATCCAGTTCACATACGCCTGAACCTCTGAAGACCCCTTCCCTTCAGACCCAGACCAGCACCTAAGAGGGATCAGCACCCTCTGTCCAGCAGTGGTGCTTGGGGCAGGGCCAAACAACAGGTTCTCTGAGAGGCTGGCAGTTTTTCTGACGTAAATATTTCTGCCACAGCTGATTTCAAATGCCAGTGTGGTAACAGCTGGCCTATAGAAGTCTGGAGTTATGGCAGTCGGCTCTGAGCCAGGATGCGCTGGTCTCCGTACATCAGAACTGCATACCAGGCTGACCCCAGCCCTTTGAAGTGACCTACAAGAAATGGACAAGTCTCAGACTTTCCTAAGCAGGGCCTTCACTGCTGCTGGCCTGGGACCTCTCCTAGCAGTCTCTCCGGTTGGCCTAAGGGTTGAAAGTCAGTCAGGAGTTACTGGTTTGGGTGCAGCGCTTCACCCTGCTCTGGTTAGATTAGTTATATAAGCCCTTTGTGCCTCAGTTTCCTCACTGAGAAGGTACAGGGAATGAGTGGCTCCTGTGAGCAGGGTTGCCAGCGTCGAGGGAGCGCTTCTCTGAGAACACACAACCTTGCCAGCCCACAGCAAATGTTTGGTGGGTATGCGCTCCTGGCTGGGCTGGGTGTGCAACTGCACATTTGCGTGTGCTTTAGCTTCCTAGATTATGTGTGCGTAGCAGAAATGGAGTCTTGCTGACAAGACAGGCAGAATGTGTCAAGGCCTGGCACCTCGGGAAGGTGTTTATTTTGGGGTGACAAGCATTCATGGGGAGGTTTGGGAAGGGAAGCTGATGAGGTGAAGGTTCAGCCATGCAGAGTAACTTGGCCAGGTATGTCTTGTGACATCCTGGAAGTCAGGCCTGGCCTCTCCGATTGCAGAGAAGGGAGGTGGCAACGTCACTGTCATATCTAAGAGCCAAGGGAACTGGGAAAGGACAAACCACTTGATGTCCTGGGGCTTCAGAGAGTGACATAAGCCAGAATCTCAGCTTGTGGTGGCCAGAGAGGTAGGAGGAGGTAGGGAGGGACAGGACGTAAGATGGCCCGCATGTGAGAGAGGGCTGCTGGAGCAGACGGTACCCGTGGGGGGCCGGCAAGCAATGGAGCTGGCTATGTCTTTGAGCTGGGGAGTGACAGGCACTGAGCAGTGTTTAAGGAAGATTAATCTGGCGGTGCGAAGAGGATGGATGGCAGCAGAGAGAGGCTGGAGGCAAGGAGACCAGCCGGGAGGCTGCGGCGGTCACCCAGGCAAGAAATGACGGAGCCTCCCTTCCCAGCGAGCAAGCAGCAAGGCTGGAGTAAGAGAGATAGATGTGGGAGACACAGTGAGTGGGGGTGCTGCATCTGGATGGCGCATATGGGGGGCAAGGAGGGGGAGGAGGCAAACATGATTCAGAGTTCTGAGCCCGGGGAAGTGATGTCAGAACCAGAAAATAGGTGGGGAGCTGGGTTGGGGGAGAAGCCTTAAGAGTTCTGGATCCAGTGTGGTAACCCCACCCCACCCCGCCCCACCAGGCTGTGGCTTATGTGTGGACTTGTATCATAAGCAACTGATACTAACTCTGGCCAAGCTGAGTGTTGTAACAGCATTGTCTTAAAGCCATGTCCTAGGGGACAGTGACCTGTTCTGTGCTGAGTAGCTGTCTGGATCAGCTGGGAGGGGCCGCATGGAGAAGGGCCTTCCTAACAAGCAACAGTAGAGGTGGCCATGACAGTGAGAACGTTTGCCAAAGGTCCTGTCAGGATTCAGCAGGAGACTAAGGGAGGGTGGCAGGTGGACTAAGACTCTGTGGTGGAGTAAAAGGAGCTTGGAGCTCAGCTGGGTTTATTCCACCTCCATGTGCTTGAGAAGGTTCCTGGAACTGGGCTTGTCGGAGGAATGTCTCAACTTCCAGGGATGGGACTGTCGACTAGGGAACCCAGGCTGGCCAAACTACAGAAGAAACCCTAGACACAGTGATTGGTTCAGTAGCCGAGGGTTGGCCAATCAGGATCTAATGCCTGTCCTCATTTGGAGGTGGAGGGGTTAGCAGGCTGGGTCTAAGGGTCAGGACTATCTCCTCCTGTGTGGAAAGAGCCTAGGTGATGAGTGGGGAGAGGCCATGGCATGAGAGTGGGGAGAGGCAGGAGGAGGCAGAGATTGTCTTAGAGGCCCCAAGGCCCCAGAGATTGGTCATTAGAGCATTCTCAAACCTGTGAACTGATCCAGCAACTTCTGAACTTGATCAAGGAACTTCCTGCTCTAGGCCTATGCTGTATGAAATGTTAGGTCTTGGTGCCCAGCACCCGTTTCCCAAGAGGAAGGTAGAGTTCGCACCCAGAGGTGGCCAGGAGGCCTGTGTGGGGCACTCGGCTTGAGCAGCAGCTCTTGCATTCTGAACAACAGATTCCACATGAAAACCAGACCCTAGGCTTTCCTTTGTTTACTTTTGTTTTTTGAGACAGGGTTTCTCGGTGTAGCCCTACCTGTCCTGGAACTTGCTCTGTAGGCCAGGCTGGCCTCAAACTCAGAAATCTCCCTACCTCTGCCTCCCAAGTGCTGGGATTAAAGGTGTGTGCCACCTATGCCCAGCCACAGGCTTTTCTTGATGCATCAAAATATCTGAGCTATAGCTGTGTGGTGGGAGCACATGCCTTTAATCCCAGCACTTGGGAGGCAGAGGCAGGTGGATCTCATTGAGTTCGAGGCCAGACTGGTCTACAAAGCAAGTGCCAGGAAAGCCAGGGCTACACAGAGAAACTTTCTGTCTTGAAAAACCACAAACCAAAAATAAATAAATAAATAAATCAGAACTGGGGCCTGGAGAAATGGCTCAGCAGTTAAGGGTGTGTACCTGCACTCACAGAAGACTCTGATTCAGGTCCCAGTACACCTGGCAGCTCACAGCCACTGGTAACTCCAGATCTAGGAGGATTCTGCATTTCCGGTCTTTGAGGTTACACACACACACACACACACACACACACACACACACACACACACACCACTTTAATAAAAAGAAATCTTTTTAAAGAGATATGAGCCAGGCCCAGTGAGCTCATTGTCTTGAGTGGGCTGGAACTTGGCTGTCACTTTTGTGGGCATCATTCCTAGTACCCATGTACCATTTGCCACTCTGTGCCTTTATTGCTCATGTCTCATACACCTCTCCTCCTCGTCTCTTCTGGCTTCATGTGTCCCAACAAATGCATGTCCTTAATTTGCCTAGGTAGGCCCCTGCCCCGTCTGACCCCTGGTCCAGCTAGCCCCTGCCCTGTACACGTGCACGCATGGATGCTCCCACATGCCCTGCTCACTCCCTCTGGTTGGTGACACTGACGCTGCTTGTCCACTCTTGGC
This sequence comes from Microtus ochrogaster, assembly GCF_000317375.1. NCBI lineage: Eukaryota > Metazoa > Chordata > Mammalia > Rodentia > Cricetidae > Microtus > Microtus ochrogaster. Next base: position 55,858,050 of record NC_022018.1, read on the forward strand.
TCAGTACACAGGCCACATGCAAGTCCCTTCCTGAACCTCCCTTCCCTTCCTGCTCCTATCCCCAGGCTGGCTTCGAGATGCAACCAGGGCAGAAAGCACAGCTGGGAGACGTGTCGTAAGAAGCAGGTTGTGGATGCTGTGATCTTGGGTCCCCCTTTCTAAGGGGCCCTCTGGGGGAATGGCTGCTGCTGAGAAAGCCTCAAGGAAGTCGAAGAGCAATCAGTGGGAACTGGGAAGGAGTTGAGGGTCAGGGGCAGTCATGAGGAAGGGCTGCAGACGGCTGAGGCCTGGAGGGTGTGCTGTGCCAAAGCCAGGAGCCATTGCTAGGAGTCTGTGCTCAGGAGCCTGCCAGGGAGGTGGCCTGCATTAGTGAGCAGGGAAGATGAGGGGACATAGAGGCCATTGGGAACTTACAGGAAGGGAAAGAATATAAGAATATTGGAGCTAGAAGGCATGGAACCCATTCAGGGCTTCAGGGAAAAACTGAGCAGGAGAGGGGAAGGACCAGCATGGTTGGTTTACAGCATACTCACACACGGGCTCTTTCTGAGATAGACTCAGAGAAATGACTTGACCAATGTCACATGACTACCCTTCAGAGCCAGGTCCCAGCCTCAGCTCTTTGGAAGACCAAATGGACAGATTGGGGGACAGGGTTAGGCAAGATGGCCATGCCTTCTCCATCAAGCAGCTGTGTATTAGGCACCTCCTGTGTGCCAGCCACCTCAGCAGGCACTGCAGGAATACAGTGAGCAAGGCCGATGCTCCCCTCCTGGTAGAACCCACATCAAGGTTGGAGATGATGCCAAACAGACAGATTAAAGGCATGAGGAGAGTTTATTTTTGTTGTTTAGTAGAAGGCAGCAGAAGGGTCACATGAGCATAGGCGCACTGAGCTGAGACAGGATGATGGCAGAGGCCTCTCTGTGGAGCGGCATCTGAGCTGAGAAGGGGCAGCCAGGAGGAAGGCAACTGTGGGGTGCGGCAGAAGGTGTGGTCTGGTCTGAACATGAAATCGTGCAGATGAAGAGGAGGCTGAATGGCTTCGTCTGCAGTCGCTGCTACTCGAAGCCACCGATACATCTGGGAAGGCACGGTGGAGAATCAGAGTGACTGAAAGTTCCTCTGGGCCACATCTGATCTTGTTAACCGATCTGAGAACATCAGAAGGCCTGGTTCTCTGGTTTGCTTTGTGCCACAGCTTGAGCCCAGGGCCAGACACTCCTCTGCTTTGGTTATGCAATGGCAGGAAGGGCCTGAGCCTGTGCTATTGTGGAACTGATCCTGAGGCCTTAGGGAGGGCTATGGTGAGGCAGGACTAGGTGCAGGGGAAAGGTCAGGGGCCACTTGAGCCCCTCGGAGCTTCCAGATTGCCAAACAAAGGTCTGGATATCTGCTGTCTTCATCTCCTTCTATCAAATACCAACATGCAAAATAGCTAACAGAGACCTAGTGAAGCTGGATGTGTGTGCATGAGTGCACGCATGCATGCATGTGTGTATTAATCGAGGTGAAGTTCACATGAAAACTATTCATGTCAGAGTTCACAGTCAGATGACACTTGTGTGTGCCTGTCGCCTCTATCAAAGGGATTTTCGTCATTCCCAGGCCCTGATCAACAGTACCTTCCTCTAAGTCTCTCTGAGCCTGCCCACTGTGGGTATGTTATGCAGATGGGACTGTGGCACCTGTGACATCACATCGAGGCCACCCCACTGCAGGGGCTCCCATCCCTGCTGACAGCTAGTTCTGGTGTGTCTGTCAGGCCTTCATGGCAAGTGCTCTCCGGCCCGACTGCATTGAAAGAAACAAGTTTTGGTTTGGGGGTACTACAGACTGGCAAGTGGTTTGTACCAAATGGGAGTTACACAGATCACTTTCTGCATGGGAGAGAGAAGGAACCCAAATAAATAAATAAATAAATAAATAAACAAACTAAATTCTGGGTAGCCTGCAGCACCTATGCGTTTTTGCCTTAATGAAATTCACTTGGGAATTCCTGCAGAAAGGAAAACAGAAAACAGGGTGGGCAGGGAAAGCTAAGGAGAGAGAAGGCCGAGGGCACTGGCAACAGAGCGCTCACCACCCAGCCAGGAGGACTCTGCAGACAGCTGTCATCGGAATATTTCCCCAGAGAATGCTGGGTAATTCAGCCGCCAGGGGCAAGGGGAGAGGAGGGAAGCAGAGGTCGGCACTCGGTCACAGAGAAGGGAGCACACTGGCCAGGGGGGCTGGAAACGTGGGGCAAGGGAGAGAAGACTCTGAGCGTGTATCCCGAAGAACGCACGCACTGAGAACCAAGCGTCCCAGGTGATGAAGTCCCCTCTCCCACGTCTCCGTGAACACAATTCCTTCTTTTGTGCTTTTCGTTAATTCACTGTTCTGAGGTCATAGATTCACTTTCCTAGACCCTGGAGTTGAAAGAAAATCATCCAGAGGTCTAAAGTAAGCAGCCAGCTTCCCGATCTCTGGCCCCAAAGGCCCAGGTGCCTGTTTAAATCCACCTGGTACTTGCTCCCACCTCTGGCTATTGTAAGCCTTGCTGCTTTGAACATTTCTGTACCGATATTTGCTTAAATAACCTGCTTTCCATTCCTTTGGGTACTCTCCCAGAGTGCAGTTGCTGGTCCAATGGCTCTCACACAGAACAGGCTCAGGAGCAGCAACATTGTTTCCTTGGTGCCTGTACGGTTTTATGTTCCCACCCCTGATGCATGGGCTTCCCGTTTCTTGACATCCTGATGTGTATCTTTGAAACACTGAATTCTGCAAGGCCAGCCACCCCTGCCTGCTGTGGGCCTCATGGTCCAGGATGGACATATAAGAGCAGTGGTGGCAGCTGAGACTCTGTGGCCCTGTAGCTGATGGTGGGATTACAGTGAACTGTGTGACTGCTGGTTCCCCCCTCCTCCTCTGCACTTCCCCAGTCAAGAGCTGCCCTCTCCACCCCTCCACTCCTATGCATACACGTGCGTGCTTGGATGTGTGCGTGTGTGTGTGTGTGTACATGCTCATACACAAATATGTATGTGTCTCATCACCAGGATAAATGTAGCTACCAACAATGCTGCGGGCTGGTGCTAATTTGTCAGACACGGTACATGGTTGTGATCTTGAATACATTAACATTTTCACATGAAATCATTTCATTTTTTAGTGATTAGGAAGTATTTGTCTTAAGCATTGGGGGACATATTGTAGGCCTCCTGGACAGTGGGGGCCAAGGTGAGGGAGCCCCCAAGTATGATGTCATTCATGTTGCCTGTGTAAGCAGTCACCACTCCACCCTTACTTCCTGGGCACGGTTCTGAGTGTGGCAAGGGCAGGTAGGTGGGTAGCAGGATGATGGGGTAGAGGCAGTGGAGTTTGAGCATCCCCAGATCCAGTCCTGGGCCCAGAAGCTTCAGCCTCCATCTCCCGGTTTCTCCATGTCGGTCCAGCCTCACTCAGACATCACTGCAGAGAGGCCTTCCCCAGATCCCCAGCGTTTCCCAGCACCCTTCAGGCTCTCTGCCTTGGTGTCTTCATGGCTTTATCAGCAGTGGGGCGGGGCCTTCGTTGTATTGTTCCCTTCTTTACTTTATGCCTCCTTCCACTAAAGCTCAAGTTTCTTGAGGGCAGGAACTGTCGTTGTATTTTTAGTTTTGTTTGTTTTTTTGTTTTTGTGTCTTTGTTTTTTTGTTTTGTTTTGTTTTGTTGTTTGTTTGTTTGTTTGTTTGAGATTGGGTTTCTCTGTTACTTTGGAGCCAGTCCTGAAACTAGCCCTTGTGGACCAGGCTGGCCTTGAACTCACAGAGATCTGTTTGCCTCTGCCTCTCCAGTGCTGGGGTTAAAGGGGTGCACCACCACTGCCTGGCTGGAACTGTGGGTTTTTTATGCTCACCAATCATGTGTGCGGAGGTGGGTGGGTGATGGATGGATCTGTGGGAAGCAGATGTGTTCATGAACTCTCTCCAGAGAGGTGTGTGTGTGTATGCATGTATGTATGTGTGTGTAGTGTGTGTGCATATTTGCATGTGTTGTAGTGTGTGTATGTGTGGTGTGTGTATGCATGTATGTATGTATATGTTCTGGTACAAGAGTCACTGTGGAGGGTTCCCCAGTGCTTTGGGCAAACTGTCTCCTCAGGACCACTGCTGATAGCCTTCTCACGTGGGATCTTCCCCTCTTTTTCCTGAGGCTTCTAAGCTCTGTGGCTCTCTCCAGAGAGGTGTGTGTGTGTATGCATGTATGTATGTGTGTGTAGTGTGTGTGCATATATGCATGTGTTGTAGTGTGTGTATGTGTGGTGTGTGTATGCATGTATGTATGTATATGTGTGTATGCATCTCTGTGTGTAGTGTGTGTATGCGTATATGTATGTGTTGTGGTGTGTGTGTGTGTGTGGTGTCTGTGTATGTGTTGTATGTTACGCTAGAACTAGGCTCCTCCCATCAGCCTTTCTGTGACAGTCACACAGAAGGCTCTCTGCAACCTTCTTTTACCTCCCAAACTCCTGTGGCCCTGCCCCCATGCCCTGGGTCAGACCCTCCCCCAACATCCTCCCCCTCCCCCGTGAAAGGGAAATAACTGGAAGCTTTTATCGTTCGGCAGAAGCAACATCAGAAAACAATTATTGTTTTAATTACCTGCTGTCGCCGTACAAGACAGGGAGGTTGTAAAGTGTGATGGAATCTTTCATGTTAATGGACGCCAGCCTGGGCCAGGGCACGATTTATGTGGCTGCAGCTGGCAACTTCAGTCACTGGCATGGAATCCCTAAACCCCCATGTCCCTATACCTGCGCCAGGCACCCCTTTTGCCCATCACCTGTCTAACATAGTAGGGACACTTGCCTTCTCCCAGGAAAGCCCACAGCCAGCTAGCAAAGACGCAGGGTCCAGCAGCCTTTCGGGGGCAGCTGTTGGCTTGGCACCTCTTGCCACTCAATGGAGAAGTGCTGGGTGGGTACGGACTGGTCCCTGTGCAGACCTGCTCCCCACCACCCTGCTGTGTCACACACACCCCATCCTGGCTGGTGTCTGGTTCCGTGTCTTACACACCCTGCCTCCCTCCCCTCTTGTTTCTCCCAGGTCCTGGGCAAAGACAGCTCCTCCTGGCTGAGGTCTTCAGCCCCTCATCAGCATACACCATCTTTCCCAGCCACTGCAGCTGTGTTCTGACCCAGCTGACACTTTTTTTTCCCTGAGCGTATTCACACATTTCTTCTCTCAAGCCTCATAGTGGAGCTTTGAAGAAGGCTGTGTGACACCCATCTTTCAGATGTGAAGACTGAGGTACAGAGAAGTTCAAAGTTCAGGCTAACAGCCTGGTGTCTTAAGAGCTGGCGAGGACTAACCGGGAAGGGCTCCATGCCTGTCCACTTGGATTTTGTTTGGGGCGATGTCTTGCTATGTTGCTAGATTGGCCTTGAACTCTGGGGCTCAAGTGATCCCCCTGGTGGAAGACAGGAGGGAGAGGGAAAAGGCACCAGCCAGAATGGACAGCAGGGTTTGCTCACCCTGGGGAAGGGGAAGCATGAACATGAAGGACCTGGGTCAGACTGACCTCTCTCAAGACACACCTTTTTAAGTCCCCTGGCAGGTGCAGTGGTCAGTCTGGCATCCAGAACAGAGGTCCTGGCTAAGACCAGGGAACAGCAAAACACTGCAGTAAAGAGGGGACACCTGGAGAGAAAGTTTTGGCTGTTGTGTGGGACCACATGGGGTTTCTCTGGGGCATGCTCAGAGCTGGCTTCCTCTCCAGGACAATCTGGGGTGCAGGCTGGCTCCCTCTCCAGGACAGTCTGGGGTGCAGGCTTGCTCCTCTCCAGGACAATCTGGGGTGCAGGCTTGCTCCTCTCCAGGACAGTCTGGGGTGCAGGCTTGCTTCCTCTCCAGGACAGTCTGGGGTGCAGGCTTGCTTCCTCTCCAGGACAGTCAGGGGTGCAGGCTTGCTCCCTCTCCAGGACAGTCAGGGGTGCAGGCTTGCTCCCTCCCCAGGACAGTCAGGGGTGCAGGCTGTGGGTTTGCCCTCAATGTCTTCCCTTATCTGTTTACTCACCTGCGTCACCTTGTGTCTTCAACAAGTGCTTGTCCTGAGCTGTCGTCCTCTCTGGGCACTGAGCCATAAGCAGGGCTGCTGGGATGTCCAGTGACACTGCGTGTGTACTCTCGTGGAGCTGATGGCCAAGGGCAGGGGACAGGCAACACACCAGTGAGCAGATAAAGAAATGAAATAATCACGTGCCTCCAGGCATGCAGAGGAGAACAGAGGAGCTGAGACAGGGTCCCCTCGCCTCCCTTCTTCCGTCCCTGTCCCGTCTGGGGCTGAGAAGTGGCTCTCTGCTCCCGGGCCCAGCTCTGATGCATGGATGGCATTAGTGGCCCAGCCTGCTTGATTTGTTTCCCTGTCTTCCCTGGATTACTGTCGCGTTTTGGCCATCACTTCAGCCTCTAATATATTCCCCAGGGCCGGGGAGGGGCCATTCATTTAAAGATCTTCCTATTGAGTCTTCTCCTCTGTGGAGCCAAGGAGGAAGAAAAATGCTAAGAAAGGAGGAAAAGGGGAGCCAGAGAAACCTGATGTCAGGACCACAAGCAATCGCAGAGTTTGCTAAGGAGAGACTTGGTGAGCTGGGTACATACTCTCTCCTTTAGTCTTGTCCCTGTTCACCTCTACTCCCCCCCACACCCCCACCTGTGTCCCTGTGAGCCCATCCCACCCCAGCCTCTGAGAGAAGCTATCCCCAAGTGCTGGGAGATAGAGTCTCTGATTATAATTCAATTTGCCAGTGTCCATCTCCCTCCTAGGTCTCTGTGGGGCTGTGTGTTTGTTGTTGGGACTCCCCGGGGAGCAGCCTTGGTCCTCCTGGGCCAGAGCTACTTTCAGGCTGGGTCTGCTTGGCACCAGTGGCAAGGAGAGACATTAGCCAATGCAACAGATCAAGAGTGCAAGGGACAGTTGTGTGTGTGGGACCTCTCTGGCACTTGCATGACATGACCGGGAGTCACCATCTCTTTGGGACTTCAAGGGGCCACTGCATCTCAGGTACTGTGGGCCAGCCCCTCATGCTATGGGTAGCCCTACCAAGAACAGGCAGGGTTCAGCCCGGCTTGCTTGGGAGGACAGGTGTTCTCACACACTGCTGGAGCCCAAGAATAAGGCCTCGTTGGCTTGGTCACCTAAAAGTGGACATTGACCCTGGGCACTGGGGATGGATGCACCCATCATGGGTGAAGGTGACCTTGCTGCTGGCTCCAGAAGCCCGCTCTTCACAGTCAGCCCTCCTAGGGGGCTCAGGGCCTCCTGCCAGTCCTGTCTCTCTCCTGTCAACAATGGCCACTGGGCAGTATAGTATGCAAGTCCCCTACAAATGCTCTTGGATGGGGACCACTGGGCCCCTACTGGTGGCCAGGAACAGCCCTCATTCAGGATTCTCCAGCCACAGAGGTCCAAATTTCCGGAGAGTCCCTGATCCTTTCCCAGTAGCTGCAGATGCTGCCCGACCTCTCGTGCGTTTCTCTCCCGTGCTGGCATTTCATGCCTGGCTCTGTCCCCTTCCCTCCTGTTAGACATATGAGATCACAGCTCCACAGAGGACATCTCCGAGCTCCTTCCGATGTGCAGGTGTGCGGCTGAGTGGGGAGGAGGGAAGTGTGGAGATGTCTGTAAGTACACGACACCTGAGCAGGAGCCGAGAGGCACCCCTGAACAAAAAAATGTCTCAGAAATGGATTCCTCTGGAATTCTAAGCAACTGTTTTCTTGTCAAGAAATAGCTGACAAAAGAAAGAAAAGGAGCAAGCTGTGGAAGGCCAAACAGCCTTCTTGAAGAAGTGGGAGACAGCTTTTAGGGCAGAATCAAAGCTCCTTTCTTCCTTCCTTCCTTTCTTCCTTTCCTTCTTTCTTTCAATATTTAAATAAAAGATCTGGAAGAGTTTATGTTTGGTAAAATTATGGAGTTTGCAGTTAAATCTCAACCCTTTTGAGTGGTGGTAAAATGTCACTCTGGTGATGATGTCAGGAGAGGTCTTACCGTGAAAGGCACCAGGTAGGGCAGAAGATGCCACTGCGTTTGGATTGGGGTCATGGCATGGAGGCTGTCTAGGCAGAGAGAGTTTGGGGCCCAGAAGGACAGCAGTGAGCTGGACAGGATGGGAAGGGAGCTGGAGAAATCATCCATGCCCCCTTCTCCCATCACAGGCATGACGGTGACCGCATCCTGCAATGGGGCCTGCTGTGGTTATGGTTTCTTAGAGGCATGCTGGTAAGAGTTCCGGGGAAATGGTGTTCAGCCACAGATCCGTGTGCCTTAGTAACTCAGTTTGCACATCTGTGGAATGGGATCTGCGTGCTGTAGTAACTCAGTTTGCACATCTGTGGAATGGAGCCACTGTAGTCTCAGGCATGGCACTATACAGGCAATGGCAAAGTTACTGACAGCCGAGCAGCCGTGGAGAGAGAGAGAACTATGTGGAAAGGGGTCCGGACTTATAAAGTCACCCCGGCCCACCTGGAACAAGCTCAGGACGAAGTCTCCGAGAAAACACTGAAGTCTATAAAATCAGCAGGAAGGGGCCTTGGCTAATTTGCTGCCTCACAGGCAGCCGCTCCCCACCCCAGCCCCCAGCCACCTCAGGAGGAGGCAGCTTAAAACCAATAACAGGAAATCCTGCTGTACTCGGCAGGGGAACAAACTTTGAAAATCATTTCCCCTAGAGGTGATACAGGCTGGAAATATAAATTGCTTCCAGAAGGGTTTAGATAAGTTCGTGGATTGCAGAACCGGAATGGTTCCTGGGCAGAATTAGAGTGCAAAGGCCCTCTGTCCCGTGAAGATGATGTCACGGAGGAAGTCCCCAGCGCGGCCAAATGCCTGGGCAGCCATGACCCCCTGCTAGCCCCGTCTGCACACCAGCCTGCAGTGAGGCACAGTTCCTTTCCCTCTCTGCTTTCCCTACTTCTGCTCTGAGACACCTCTCCACCCTGTCCTTACCGCACTGCTACTCAGGTACCTGTGTTCAACCCGCCCTCCCCTCCCCCTCGCTGATGCTCCAGCACCCATGCTGAGCTGTGACCCATGGGTCCTTCTAGCCCCGCGTTCATGTCTTCACTCTTCACAGTGCCAGCCAATTGCCCTCTCAATCACAGGGAAGCCACCCCTCCCTCTGTGCACTGCCGTCCAGCATGGGCATCATGAGACGGTGGAGACTGGAGTCACCTGCCAGGCCCTCTGGGGACTGTTCTTGGCACGCAGCCTGTCTTTCCAGTGCCTATATCTGCCTGGCTTGCTTCTCCAGGGTCTCCAGCACAGGCTGCTAGACCAGTTTGACGTTTGAGCCCATAGGGGACCTACAGCTTAGGCACCAGGATTGGAGACTTGGTCATGAAGAGGAAACAGGCTGCTTGGGCCCCTGCCAGGTTATCTGCCTTGTGCAGAAGGTCTTCTGGGAAAGGGATGAACAGTGACGGAAAGGCTACGGAGTCTGCTTTTCCACCCAGGTTCTGAAGATGTTTTTGTTCTTCCCAAGTAGCGACAGAGCCTGTGGCTGTGAAGTTAGCCCTGACTGGAGCTCTAGTACCATGGACAGTACTTCAGCCGGTTCAGACCCTGGACAGCTCCCCACACCTCACATACTTCAAGTCAGTTTAATTAGAGCTGTGCTCTGCCAGCCATGACCTCTGCCAGCTCCTGTGGGGTCCCCCACCCCAAAAGCTCTCTGAAAAATTCACTTGTCTGTTTTCAAAGACGCTCGGGACTCCTGCTGTGTGACAGACGACGTTGTTCTATGAGAAAGTTACTGAAGAGGGCTGACCAGTGTGGAGCTCCCTTGGGGTGGCGACCCTCATCCTGTAGACGGCCACTGAAACCCTCAGGTCTTGTCCCAGGCAAAGTGACTGCTGTGGTTGGGTATGGCTCAAGTGTCCCCAGTGACTGACATGCTGGAGGCTTGGTTCTCAGTGCAGTGGTGGTGGTGGTGGTGGGGGATGTCCCTGGTACATTGGAGGCTCTGCTCTCAGATGAGATTAAAGTAGTGTTCACAGACCCCTTAGTTCCCACACAGGGCAATAAGAAGAGAAAGCCTCGCCCTCCCCAGTGCTCTGGCTCCGTCTGGTGACCTGACCTCTTGTTCCCAAGGACCAGGAAGGCTTCTCAGCCTCCACAATCGTGGGCAAAGGGTGGGATGCACAGTGGCCAAATGCTTCCCTAGCAAGTGCAAAGCCCCGAGTTCAGTCTCGGTTGTGCAAAAATAAAACTGTGGACAAAGTAAACTTCTTTTATTTATAAGGTTAGCCTGCCTCAGGTATTCTGTTACAGTAATCAGAAAAATGGACCAGTGCTGTTACCACAGTTTCTTAGCAAACCCAATTCTAGTGCTTGGTTCTAGCAAGAGGCTAGTCAGGAAGGGGATGGCGAGGCTCATTCTGATATCAGATGCCAGGAAGCTACTCTCCTACAAAGAAGGCCTCTGATTCCCTGGTGCCCGAAGAAATAGCATCATTCAAGTTCCTTTCTGATCTGTCTTGCCAGGTTGGTCTCTTGTCTCTCTGCTCATGGTTCCTGCTTTCTAGACAATCTAGGTTCTCAGTTAAGAATCTTTTGGTTGCAATGTGATGGAAAAGTCAACTCACATAGACTTAAACAGCAAATGGGTATTTTTGATTCTTGTAATTGAAAAGCCCACAGGTATGGCAGACTGGGGACAGCCAGACCCACAGACTCAGACTGTTCCCTTGGCCTCCAGACTCCATGCCTTCTGGTGACAGGGTGGCTGCAGCAGCCCCAGCTCTCAGTTCTAAACCCCACTCCCAGGACTTCATTAGCTGCTTTCTATGCCCTTTCAGTCAATTGCCATTCCTAAGACAAGTGACACAGTTGATTGGAGGCAGTCAGGATGCACCCTGGAACTTTTAAGGTTTGGCTAATTATGGAACAGTGGCAGACCCTCAAAGAAAATGGAGTTGCCATTTGTGGGGAAAAGAGAGTGGAGGCCAGGGATGTAGCTAAGGCGTCAGTAGCCGAGCCTGCAGTCCCCTTCTCTGACCCCTGCCTGACTGGCCCTGTCAGCCACCCCACCCGCTGACACCCTGTGCTCTCCATACAAGGTCATCCTTGCCACTGTCTCTGATATTGTGTCTGCTCCTGAGGCCCAGCTACCTCTTCGGCTCCCACAGCACTGTATTTGGACATTCCTTTGTTCCGTCCCTATCCTTGCCGCATCCTCCAAACCACTAGCACTTGTCTAGGGAGATGGAGGTAAAACTGGGTTGCTTAGATACAGGGGCATCGGAAGAAGATGCACCAAGAGCCAGGAAACCCTGAGCTGTGGCAACAAGGTCTTCAAGCAGCAAGGAGAGGGGACATGCGTCCCGGGGATGGGGCGATGGATGAGCACAGTCACACTAGCTTGGTTGGGTGTGATGACAGCACCCCGAGAAGGACTCTGCTGTGGAAGGCTGTGCTGTGGCCAGATCACACAGCCTGTGCTTGCTCTGGCCTGGGAGTGGAGTTCTTGCCCCTGATGCTGCCTAGAGGGGGTGCATGGAGGAGGTGACCCAGTCTATGGGGGAAGCATTTGGAGAAGACTTAGTGGGGAAGCCAAGAGAGAGGAGCCAGGAGGTGAGGTTCCGTTTCCTGCTGTGGCTTCTCTGCTTCCTTCTTCCACAGAATGGCACCACGGTGTTACTGGAGTGTGGGAAGGAGCCCGTGGGTCTAAGGGAAAGGAGGAACTGAGTGTCAGAGGGAGGAGGGTCAGGAGGGGCGTGGAGACAGGAGCTGGGTGGTGAACAGGGTAACAAGAGTGCCATCCTTCATCCCACCAGCCAGTCTCGCAGCCTCCCTAAGGAGCCCACGCTCACTTTCTCCTCTGAGCTCCTAGGCTCCAGAGGGGATAACCCACCTCTCCTCGCCTTCTCTCCCCACCCCCAGGAGGACATGTCTAGGGGTCGTTGGCTTTGTGCTTGGCTGGGTTTTCTCTCCCTGGAGCCCCAGGGACATTTCCTAGAGGAAGCTGCCTGCAAGGGCAAAGGAGATTTTTCCACCTCGCCTCCCCACTTGTCTGCTACCTGAATCTCAGCCGAGAGGACTGACTGAGTTGAGGCCAGCTTCAGAGAAACCTCTTCTGTGCAGGACCAGAGCACCAGAGGGGAGACTTGCCCCCATGGTCCCTTGACCATTTTGCTTCAGGGTGCTAGAGAGGGCGGCTGCCCTCCAGCCAGCAGAGCAGAGCTATGCCCCCATGCTAGCTCTCTTGTTTGTGTTTCCTCACCAGCCAAGAAGCTCCACCCCTTCCTTCACCAAAAATGGGGGCGTGGCTTGGCTGAGCGAGGCCTTCATTATACTTTGTCAGGTCGTGGGAACACCAGAAGCAGTTTTTGACTCCTTAGCTAAACCTATAACACTGGGGTTCAGAGTTCATAGTAACGGTAAACTAACATAGCAAGCAGTGTCAGCTCTGATTTACTTCCACCCTTGGAGGTTCTTGGTGGCAAAGGCGATTACGGATGCCGGTGGCAGACCGGGACATGGCAGAGTCTGACACGCACTTCTCGCTCTGGGGGAACCTGGACTGGGACTCTGTCCTCTAGTGTCCAGGTCACAGCTCCACCCAGAGGAGCTGTGGGTGGCAGCAGAGCAGAGGGCTTAGGGCAGAGTCAGACTAGACTGTCTGGCTCCACCGCATCTAGCTGTGTGTGACCCAGCACTCGTTCAGGTTTGTCATCTGCAAAATGGGAATAGCAAGAGTCAAAGCTGTTGAGAGAAGTGTTTGAGATGCCACGATAAGTAGCAACAGACCACATGGCAAAGTCACTTACTAATTCAGCATATTTACTGTGGGCCCTGGCAGCCCCACTCCCGGAGAAACAAAGATCTGGGCATGGCAGTGGTTGCTTGTAAAAGAACCCAAGAGAATAATCGGGAGATCCTCCTGCATCCAGATCACTGCCCACCGTGTGCTCAGAGAACAGCCCAGCTGAATGGCAGAAGCCAGACACAGAAAACACATGCTACACATGCACATATGCCCGCTTCTGTGACGTTCTAGAAAAGGCAGGTGTTGCAGGATGGGTGTCGGCTGGCGGTGGGCAAGGTTCTCAGCCGTTCCCCCTCGAGACTGGCTTCCCTCCTGCTGATGCCGCGAGGCGCTCGGTGACACATTAGCGAGAAAGATGCCACAAGAAATAAAGTTTGTTATGAATTATTCTATTTGGGGCTAATTATAGGCACAGAGGAGTATTTACAGAGACGGGAGGTGGGTGGGGGAGGGGCAGGGAAAGGCCCTGAGGCTGGAAATGAGGTAGAGACTGGAGAGAGTTAAGCCCAGGAGGCCGCCAGGATGGGGTGGGGTGAAAAAGGCATTTTTAAAATAAACACAGCTAAACTCGGGTCCAAGGTGACTGAAGTGTCAGAGGACAGATCTGAGCCCTAGGTGTTAGCAGATCCTCAAGACAGATCCTGGAATCCCAAGGGACACTAGAGTGCAGAGCAGCCATGGAATGTCCTCTTCCATGTCGTGACTGCGGGTCCACACCTGCCCCCCCCCTCGTGCCACGTGGCTCTGCTTTCCAGGGCCTGCCTTGTGCCCACCTGAGACAGTGGAAGGATGGTTCGTTCCCACTGAAGTGTCCAGACAGAGCTAGAAGGACGACCCTGAAGGTCTGATCTGAACAGGTGTCTACTGCTTCCAGAAGGGTTTTGGAAGGGCCAGTGGAAGTCTGGCAGACTGCTGTACCTAAGTCAGGGGATCGTGGGCCTGGATAAGTCCCCTTTCATTTCCTCAGCAGGAGGCAGAGAAGCATGTTCGTGCAAAGCTGCCTGGTCCTGTGTGTGGTTAGACCCTGGACCCTGAGTCTGCCTGGTCCTGTGTGTTGGTTAGACCCTGGAGCCCGAGGCTGTAGCTGTCCAACTGGAGTTAGGCACCCACGGCGCTGTGGCTCAGTGCCTCACCCCATCACAAGAGTTCTTGGCCTCAGACCTCAGTGCCAGCTGTGGGCTCCTGACCTGTGCACTCAGCTGGCAGGCCATTACACGCAGGGTCTGTAGCAGAGCAGGCTGGTGCCTCTGCAGCGTGCCAGAGGAGCCCCACCTCACCTCCCTCAACATGCGCAATAGGCTGTTTATTTATGCCTGGCTGCCCTGCCATCTACTCAGTCAACTGAGCCGAGAATGACACTCATCTTTGCTCTCTGCTCTGCCTCACCCAACCTCAAACCTATGCCAGGATGCTTCGTGCAGCCATATCCCTCTCTAGGGCTTGCTAGATCAGGCAGCCTTCCACCCGCTACTGTGAGACACTGTTGCCCTTTCTCTGGGCCCTGTCCCTTCTCTGTTCTCCCATGTCCAGTGTCATGGCCACCAGTGGTCACTAAATGTCACATCCTCGCTTCTGCAGTAGCTAGCCTGATGTGTCCTCCAACACCGTCTGCTCCCCACAGCCCATATAGGGCCTGTTGTTCTATCCCTGCCAATAACAAAAAGTACCCTGAAACCCTCTGCAGCCCAGAGCCTCGAATACCCAGGGAGCTATGTGTTCCCTTGGCAGCACGGACAGAGGGCCTGTGGGTTGCCTGGCCATGTTGCAAGTGAGTCAGACAGACAGACAGCAAAGAAGCAAGCTCAGCAGAGATCCCACTGGAAGGTGGGCACGAAAACATGACAAGTGCATGGGGGCGGGCGGGCTTTAGGAGCTACACGTGTAGGAACATGCTTAGCAGAAGGAACAGCAGATACCAAGGCCCTGAGGCAGAACTGAGCTGGGAGAGCAAGGGCTCAGCGGCTGTGAACGGACAGGAGCGAAGTAAACAAGAGCCACATGGAGCAGGTTTCCAGCCTTTGCACGTGAGAAGCTGATCACACACCCGCTCCTGGGGAGCCACACGGGAAAAGTGTCCTGCTCTGTGGTCCTCGTGAAGCCCATTGCTCTCGAGGAGCAGAGGGAGGGAAAGTTAGAGGTACCAGCTGGGTGTGAGGAGCCTCAGAGAACAGTCAGCCCAGAGCAGGTGGGGACAGTGACTCAGTGATGAGCAGATGCACCTCAGAAGGATGCAGACACAGATGGGCAGAGACCTTGCAGGATGTCCTCACAGACCCCTGAGCCTTGCACCCTAACATTTTACAGTCTGATAGTGCCTGCTGTAGGGACCTGCCCAGGGCATCCAGATTGGGTTCCCCAGGGATTTGCTGCTGCCACCAGTACTGTCCCTGAGCAACGCTGACCAAGGCTACAACCTTAGACTCACTCACTCTGCCGATCTGGCCAGTGTCTGTTTTCTACCAGTGGGTGGGCTCCAGGGAAAAATCAAACCTGATTTTGCCCTGCATGACAATTCCAGGTTGCCACTCAGGGCCTAGCAGCACGTTTGGTGTCAGGAGAAGCCAAGGACAGCAGGGACAGTCAGCCGTCCTGCTGCTGAGGACCTGAGGGAGCCAAGGCTGCGGGGCGGTGAACTGGACCAGAAGGAGGTCAAGCCGACCTTGAAGCAAGCCAGCCTGTGGCTGCTTGTGTCTGGAGTGCCTCTCAGCGGGAGCAGACACACTGAGGAGCAGGGTGGTTACAGAGAGACACAAAGGTTCTGCTCCTGGCTTCCTCAGGGAGCAGCTTTCGAGCCTGGAAGGAGAGCTGGCCTCTCTTTCTCTCTCTGCCCTCCCATCCCCCCCACACTCCATTTGTGCCGCTCCGATGGCAGTGCCCACAGTGTGCTGAGGGGGCAGATGAAGGTCTCCTTGCCCTCAGTCTCCTGAACCTGACTGTCCACACACAGCAGGCCCCGGTGGGAACTGTTGGGTGAACAAACAGTTGTCTTCCTAAAGCCGTCCCCTCCCCCCCAGAGCTTCTCTCTAGGGACAGGGTTGGGAGACAGGTGGAAGAGAAGGGCTCTGCTTGGCACAGTAGGACCAAGCTGCTGAGTGGGCTGCTGAGTATCCCAGGGTGGCCAAGCTGGGGAAAGGGGCTCAGCCACTTTACACTTCCCCCTTTTCATTAAGACCTGTAAATTTTCTCATTAATATACTTAAAGTTCGTTTTAAGGGGAACAAGCAAGAGATAATTGATAATAAACTCTCCATGAATTCCCTCAGTTTACTGTAGGTAATTTACATCCATGGATAGTGCCTCTCATTCCCAATTATCCATTAGCTGAAGCAAAACAGCAGTTCAACGAGACTGACGCCAACTTTCATATATTCCAGCCAGAGAGCCATAAATACATACATAGGGGGCGGGTCTCACCGGACCCACTGCAGGTTTGTAGTAAGATTTAAATATTCATACAATTATTAGTGATTTATTAAAAAGCACATGACCTCTTCTGGAAAGTTCTAAATCTTCACGAAAAGAGGTCCTGACCTTCCCTTCTCCTGTTCCGCCCCCACCCCCAAACTAGAGAAATGGGCTGTTCTTCTACAACCATGTGACATCATAGCATCGCCTGTGTTTCCATGGTGATGACAAGCAAGGTGAGGCAGAAGCCAAGGATGGGGGACAGACTCAGGGCAAGGCTGGGGGTGGAGTCTCCTAGGGGGACAGGAGGAAGCCAGGCATCCACCCCGTTTGGCATTGGTACTGTTTCTCCACGAGTCTCTGTTCTTTCCCTTGACTCTGTTTCTTGCCGTCCCTTTAGAGGGTCTTGCAAGGAGGGCACATCAGCTTTTGCCACCCCCTCTTCCCTTCCTTTCTCTCATTTTAAAACATTCCACCCAGGGGTGACGGCGCACACCTTTGGTCCCAGCACTCAGAGGCAGAGGCAGGCAGATCTACGTGAGTTTGAGGCCAACCTGGTCTACA
>NC_022018.1:55874936-55893759 GCF_000317375.1 Microtus ochrogaster
GGGGGGATTCCACCCTGACTGCATCAAGACGAGAGGGTGTGGCAGGAATGAGGGTTCTGGGATCTCAGGCCCAGAGAGGGGCAGTGGCTAACCTCAGGTTGCATAGTAAGGGTTGGCCCACTTCTCTTCTTCCTCCATGCTCCCTTGAGCTTCTTCTCTCTGTTTCCTCCAGCTCCATGTTCTTCTCCCAAGACCTCAGGAGCCTATTAAATGCTAGGAAAGATAATGAACCAACCAGGAAAACATGGAAATCAATATTGGGAGAAAAAGTACGGCTGCCGTTAAGTGAAATAAACAAGCTGGTAATTATTTGGACAGCAGATAATTAAAATGGGGTGAGGGCTCATTACTATATTGTCAGGGGTGTGATGGCCATGGCCAGACAGCCTCTTCCCAGCTCGAAGACTGGAGCCAGGCCTGGGCTCCTTCCCTCCTCTCGGGGTCCCCAGCTCCCACTGCCTCTACTTGTCTGCAGCAGCCTTTGCTCCTTCCTTGGCTGCAGTCTGAAGCACAGACTGAAAGTCAGCCAGCCCAGGCCGCTCCCTGCCTCTTCCTTTCCCAGACAGAGCATCACTTGGCTCTTGAGGTTCCTCGGCCTCTAGAGGAGACAATGTCTCAGGCCTCAGGTAAAGGTAGGCACCAGTTGATCACACTGAAGCCACAGGCACCTGTGGATGGCAGTTGCCTGGCCTCAGGGCATCCACTGAAGGCTGGGAAAGTAGGTTCAGGCAGGAGGGTGAGTGCTGGCCAGGAGAAAGAAACAGCACTGGAGTGATTACAGAGCCAGGGTGTGTGACACAGGCTCACGGTCAGGGAGGGGACTTCCCCTTGCCCTGGTGTGACCCTAATTTGTAAAGCTGAGAGACCTTGGGCATTGTCTCCTCGGGCTTTGGCCTGCCAGCTTGTTTGGCCAACACAATATCTAAAATATTTAAATCAGTCATCAGCGTTCTACTGTGGGAGGCTCTACACCAGTGTTGCTTTCCAATGTCTCAGCCAGCCTGCCTGAGTGGTGGCCATTGCTGGATTGAGCTGACCCCAGGGTGGGCACAGCACCCCTCACTCTGTCTCTCCAGCCGAGTGCTGGGCCACCCAGGTCCAAAGTGGCCAGGCCAGGATCGGAGCCGAAAGGAAACTGCTGTCACTGACCTCCAAACTCCAGCCCCCAGCAGGACACTGCAGAGAAGGGGTGGCAGGGATCTGGGTGTGTCTTAGTTCTGGAGCCTGTCCTGGCACTAGCTCTGTAGACCAGGCTGGCCTCGAACTCACAGAGCTCCAGCTGCCTCTGCCTCCTATGTGCTGGGATTAAAGGCGTGCGCCACCACTGCCCGGCTCCTTAGTTAGAGTTTCTATTGCTGCAGTGAAACACCATGACCAAAAAGCAAGTTGGGGAGGAAAGGGTTTATTTGACTTCCACTTCCACATTGCTGTTCATCACTGAAGGAAATCAGGGCAGGAACTCAAGCAGGGCCGGAACTTGGAGGCAGGAGCTTATGCAGAGGCCATGGATGGGAGCTGCTTACTGGCTGCTCACGCTGCTTTCTTATAGAACCCAGGACCACTAGCCCAGGGATGGCACCACCCACCGTGGACTGGGCACTCCCCCATTGATCACTAATTGAGAAAATGCTTTATAGCTGGATCTCATGGAGGCATTTCCTCAACCGAGGGTCCTTTCTCTCTGATGATTCTAGCTCATGTCAAATTGACGCACAAAAACCAGCCAGTACAGGTGCGCAGTCTGAGGGAGGAGGCCACCGCCTGCAAGCTGGCCTCTGACCGCCCATGAACGGTCCAAGAACAAGCCTCTTATACCCAGGAGGGATGGCCCACAGGAGGTCATGTGACTTGGGAATTCGTGGGGCTGGAAGCATGTGTGCCCTGTAGGGTGGAGGGCTTGCAGAGGCTGGGCCTGCACCAGATGGCACAGGAGTGGGAGGAGCGGGTCTCTGGCCTGTGAGGTTGCAGCCCTGGGGTTATAGCTGAGGTAAGGGGGAGAAGATGAGGTCGGCTGGGTGGCCTGGCAGCAGTGGAGAAGTAGGCAGGAGAGAGGCTTAAAGGCAGATGGGGCGAGACCAGCAGGTGGGCAGAGTCCTGGATTCTCTTGAGGTGCCTTGGGAGCTGGTGACTGAGCTGACAGGAAGTCCTGGGGAAGTTAAGACTCAGGAGTTCCTGGGCTGTCTTAGACTGTGCTCCATGACAGGAGCTGGGGAGCCAGTTGAGAAGCCATGGGTAGGAGCTTGGCCCACCATAATGTCTGGGTTTCCGCGGACCGCTTCCTATATTAAGAGTGGGGTCCAGGATTTAACTTCTGATTACTGGAGCGCCAGTGAGCTGGAGATGTGGTCCCATGAGGTGGTCCATGGTCTGGCGTGGGCATGGCTCAGGCGGACGGTGGGCTCATGGGTGTTAGAGGGTGGGTCATACACAGCAGACGTGGTTCTGGGGGCTGTACCAGGATTTCCTGCCATGGTGACTAGACCGCTCCCTGGGGCAAGACCTGAGCCTAGCCGTGCTCCACATACAAGATTTGCTGACCACTCCTGCCCCAGGGAGCCCCTTGCCTGCCAGGTAGGAATCGGTGCTTCACTAGCCTGGACGTGAGTTTCTTCACCTGTAAGTTGCGGAATGAAAATGATAGGTTTTTGCCTCCTGGACTCCTTGAGGGTTGAAATGAGAAGGCAGCACGCTGTGGTCACAACTTCTGGATGCAGGGTGACTGCCATCCTGGAGGGTTGCACAGGATCCCTGGGCTGATGACTGTGACCCACCTTGTGTCTGCAGCCTTCAGTCCCAGCCCAGCCCCAGAGCCGCTCTGGCCGAGCTCCGTTAAGCCCGTGAGATATGAAACACCATCACATCCAGGATGGGGTATTTAATTAAATTAACTGCCAGCAGCATTGTAAAGACGCCGATGGGGTCATAAACAGCCACATAGGCAGTGGCCATCCATCAACCCTGTGTGTTTGCCAAGGGCCACACCTGGCTGCGGTGGGATGGCCACTCTGGGATGTGGAACTACTCACATCCTTTCTTAGCTTGTGAATTAAAGGTAGGGGGGTACTTGGGTGCTGACAGGAGGTGGACACCCTCCAGCCGGGAGGCCAGTAGAGTTGCCCCTAATCCATAGGCAGTGTGAGGATGCCCTCACTCTTCAGCTGCTGGCTGTGTGACCTTGAATGGGTGGCTCTCCCTCTCTGGTCCTGAGCAGTCACTAGACAGACAAGAGGACTCCCTCTTCTCCAGCCTGCCTCCCTCCTCTCTGATGTTCCCAGCACCCTCCTGGCCTCCTGCCCTGCAGGGAACCATGCCAGCCAGTTCTTTTATGTCTCCTTCAGCTGAAGCTGCCATCGCCCTGGCAAGACTCATGGGCCGCCTTGCACTGAGTAGTGATGAGGGACCTGGGCCCGCCATTGCCAGGTGGCGGGTGGAGGAGGACACACTGTCCACAGGCACGCGTGCCCTCACCACCTCCACCTCCATGAAAACTAGGAGAAGGCCCACAGCCGCATGCCACCGGCAAAGTCAAAGCAGGAAAAAGTCTCCTTCCTCTTTCCCTTCTCCCCCCTTCTCCCCGGGCTCTGTGACCACATAATTACCCCGGATTCCATTCTATTTAATTGTAGCTTATTAAATTCTAACCAGCCAATTATCAACCACAATTACAGCTTAATTCAGGGACACAATAGCTATTTTATCGTTTGTTAATCAAATGCTTATTTAGACCTCAGTTTTATTAACTATTTCTCAGGCCTGGAGGCAAGGCCCCTTGGCAGGGGCCGGGGGTCCTGAGTAGGGCCCAAGGGTCTGTCCCATCACAGCTCCTCCAGAGCTTTCAGGTTCCCTTTGCTGGTGGGTTCCTAGTGATGACAGCCATGTCACTCAAGGGGGGGGGGTGCTGGATAGAGTTGGAACACCTGGTTAGTTCGTCAGCACACCTGAACACGGGACACTGTACTCCTTGCCAGGCCCCCGGTGGGTGCTGAGTGGATGCTGCTGTGTGCCTCAGTTCGAGAAAGAGCAGGGGACCTCAGGTTGTGGCAGGTACCTGCAGAGTAGATTGGGGAGCAGATACAGTGTGGCCATGGGGACTCCCAGAGGAGGTGACACTAGAGCTAAGGCTGAGGGTCTGAGAGGGGCAGCTCTCGGAAGAGGGACACAGGGCATGTGCAAAGGCCCAGTGGTGGAGTAAGTTTGGTGAGTTCGAGAGACGGGTGAGGAGGGTGAGGTGGTGGTTCTGGCAGAGCCAGGCTGAGGAAATGCCCATGTTGTAACTACCATACTTGCGGGGGATGTGGCTGGTGTCACGTGCATTTCTCTTCTGTGCAACAGGAGGCAGTTAGGATTGCAGTGCAGCTCCAGCATGCCTGGTCTGCAGCAGCCAGGGCAGGGTGTCCGGCCACCATCCTTGGAGCTAGTCCATAAGGCCACACTCCTCCTTGGCATGCAGTCTGCCTGCTTGTCTTCACCATGGTTGTGGCTCTCCTTGTGTCCAAGCCCCTGGAACCCACTGGGGACGAGGGTGACTTTCTTCCAATCCTGGAATGGTGGCTTCTGCTTCTATGACACCTTCCATGCACATATTACCATGGAAACCAGAGTGTGTGCACGCATGTGTCTGAGAGCAGGTCGGGAACAGCCATACCTTCCAAGACACTGTGGGGTCTCTCCCACTCCCGTCCCTTCCTTGTACATGATCCTAAATGGAAGGGACCACCGCTGTCACCACAGCCTGGGTGTCAACCTGTCCCCCAGGGAGTCCTGGGTGGCTAGGAGCTACAAATGAAGAGACAGATGACCAAGGGGGTCACTGCTCTGACCCTGCCTCCTCCTGTGGGGTCACCACTGCGCATCCTTTCACAGATGGGGAGATGTGGCTCTTTCTAGGCTGCAGCCAGACTGAAGCAGTTGGTGGGCAGTGCCAAGGGCTGCTAGGTTTCTAGGGAGCATTTCT
The DNA here is from genome assembly GCF_000317375.1 of Microtus ochrogaster. Classification (NCBI taxonomy): domain Eukaryota; kingdom Metazoa; phylum Chordata; class Mammalia; order Rodentia; family Cricetidae; genus Microtus; species Microtus ochrogaster. Next base: position 55,879,891 of record NC_022018.1, read on the forward strand.
GGAACCCTGTCTTCGCTTTCAGACAAGTGCTCTGAGTTGCCGCCTGGAACCCCACGTGCCCCCCTTCCCAGACCTGCAATCTGCAGGTGTAGGGGACTTGTGGTCTGCAGGGGTAGGAGACTTGCTACCTCCCTCTCCTGCCCTTCTGCCTGTGCTTTCTCTCTCCCGGCTCCCTCTCACCTCTCCTCCCTTCCTCCCAGAATGTATGTATCCTTCTATATTAGGCCTCTGTAGGCAAACTTCCCATTATGGAATTTTTAAAAAAAAACAATAATTAAAATAAGTCTTGGAGCTGTTTCAAGCCTAGAGGAATCCCAACCCTGCATGTCTGCAGCCCCCCCCTCGCTCCTGTACCCCTCTGCACTCCTCTGCCGTGCCCAGTGGCTCATGGTCTGGAGACTACTCCCCCTACAGGAAGGTCTCTGCCTTCCCAGAGCTCACTTCTGTTTTCTGAGGAAGCCATTTCTCTTCCCAGTGAACTGCTTGATTTGCTGATTGATTGGAAGGGAACAGAGAGAGTTTGCGCTTTCTACTTCCTGCCCTTTGTTTCTGGGTGCTGGTCCTTTCCCAGGTAATGAGTTCAGCATTCATTGAGCAAACCCTCTCTGGGCGCTTGCTATGTGTCGGACACTGGTTTGGCTCTGGAGATAGGTAGGAGGTAAAAACACTCCTGTCACTGGCTTTGAGGCATTGACATACCTAAAACTGGCTATATGGTTGTTGTCTCTGGGCTCAGAGGAGTGTGGTCGGCACTGTCTGGGGTCAGGAAAACTTCTGGCAAGAAGGGAAGTTTGAGCAGGCATTACAGGTGGAGCAGAAGCCTCCAGAAGATAGGAAATGTGCAAACAGCTCAGTGGAGCAAAGGGTCCTGACTTCAGGTGGCTTCAGCTAAGGAAAGAACTGGCCACCTTGGCTGGAAACCCAGCCTTACCTGGTGGAATTCCAGGCCTCAGTGGCTGCTGAGACGTCCACTTGTCTGGCCTTCTGCCATCTCCAGTTTACTGCTTCAGACCTCACCTTGTGTTTGGCCTTGCTCTGGCAGACACGGCATGCAACAGAGTGACTCCAGGGCCACCCAGAGCTCTGAACCTGTCCCTCATCCCAGCCAAGGTCTCGGACTCCCATCTCTGCAAAGGGGGATCTGTAGGACCAGGAGCCAGGCAGGGTGGAGTAGGGTCAGCCACGTGGCTTGCTGAGTGTTGGCTTTCTTGGAAGAAAAACAGGTGTTGTCAGCCAGAATGTTGGACGGAGGCAGAGCCTGGAACAGGATGTGCTAAAGCCCTTGAGGGATTCCAAGTTGTCAAGATGCCACCTGATGTAGAGGGAGTCCCCGGGGTGAGGCCAGAGGGGAAGCTCAAGCCCCAGACCAAAGGCAACATTTTCCTGAAGCAGTTCTCGCTGCCTGCCTTCCTGGGCATCCACATTTCCTGGGGAGCTGAGACACCCAGGCCAGAGAGACCTGTGAAGAGCCATCACCTATGAACAAGCCTTTGGGAGCTCCTCCCCCAGCTCAAAGCAGTTGGGGGACACAACACACAGGGCTGGGGAACAGCCCCCACTTCAGACCTAGTCTATGTTTTTGCCAAGGGGCAGGGCTGGCCATCCTGCCCCTGGCTCTGGCTGTGCTCACCTCACCCAGGGGTGCTGGGAGGATGGAAGGAGCGGGTGGTAGGAAGAGGTAGCAGGGTGCTGGCTGTGCTGGTGAAAGAGCTCTCTTCTGGCTGCAGCTGTGGGAGGCCAGGTGACATCCTGCCCCCACCCCTCCTACCCTGCTGACTGGGATGAAGCCTTACTTAGTAAATGCAACCTCACTAATAGCTTTGATTAATCGCACCTCATATTTTCGTGGTACTTTTAAAAATAAAACATTTGAAAGCATGTTCACACCCACCCTGGGCCTCTGAGATACACAGGAAGCTCTTATCTTCCCCACAGCAGTGAGGAAAGTCAAGCTCAGCTTCACACAGAGACATGTCCAACGTACCTGAGTAGAACAGAGTATCCTGCAGTGAGGGACCCTGGGGACCTGCAGCTGCCGGTAGGCTTCTCTGCCCGCTCTCTGGGTCTTCTTGTAGACCAAGAAGGAGGGGCTACCTTGCACAGCTTTTAATTTTTAGGGAGAATTGGGGTCATTCAGTCATTCAGTAAACATTTTACAGCCATCTAAGCCAGACCTGGGCTCCTGCCCGTGGGAGTCGTGGTCTGAAGAGAGGCTGCACACAGTCAAACCCACCACAGTTCTATGTGGAGCCTGTATCCTGGAAGGAGGCTCATGGGATGGAGCAGATGCTCAGGTGGGTGACTGTCCTGACTTCATCTCTGCTGTGATAAAAATATCAAAACGAAAAGCATCTTCCCTTTAGCTCGCAGCTCCAGGTGACAGTCCATTATTGTGGGGAAATCAAGGTGGCGGGAGTTTGAAACAACTGATCACGTGACATCAGTCAAGAGCAGAGAAGAATACAAGAATGCTCAGCCAGCTTTCTCTGCTCTCATACAGTCCGGGATGCCCTGCCCTCGGTGGGGTGCATCCTCCCCCACAGACGTGTCCCCAGACAGTGCTCACAGACACCCTTATCTAGACAGTGCCCACAGACGTGTCCACAGACACCCTTATCTAGACAGTCCCCAGACAGTGCCCACAGACGTGTCCACAGACACCCTTATCTAGACAGTCCCCAGAGACACCCTTATCTAGACAGTCCCCCCACAGACGTGTCCACAGACAACCTTATCTAGAAGATCCCTCATCAATACTATCTCCCAGGAGCTTCTCAATTGTGGAACGTTGATAGTTAAACTAATCCCCGTGACAGTGTGGACCTGAGACCCCCGACGAGCAGGCTACTTCACTGATACATCCCAGGGGGACTGAATGGGCCAGGCACCTGCTGTACACATCCATGCCTACCCTCCCCCAAGACCCTCCCCCAAGGTACTGTCTTTGCATGTGAAACCCCAAGTTCCTCCTGGGTCTTAAAGTCCTCTATTTCTTCTTCCTCTGCAATTTTGTGACACACACCCACATACACACGCCCCCAGTCCTGCTCTGACCATGCTGGTCTCAAGAAAGCCCAGTTACTTCCTGTACCCTTACTATACCCTTTTAAACCTAAGCGCTCTTTAACCTGGCCATGGCTCAAAATCCCCTCCTGAGCCTGCTTCCCTCTGGGTCCCTGCTACCCCATCTGAAGTATCACCTCTCCCTTCTCCCACACTCCTGTCGGTATGGGCAGTGCTTGAACTGGGTTTTGTTTTCCCAAGCCTCTCGGAGAGGGCTGCTTGCCTGCCTCTGCAGGGTCCAAGCCCGGAATGGCCTCTGGGTGTGCCAAATAAGTGTTCATTTCCCATCACAGAAGAGGTAGCAGGTTCCCTTACCCAGGACTCTCTTGTCTCTTTGTGCCACTGGCCGTAGGGGTTCATCTAGTTTTCTTCCTGTTTGTAGCTACCACCCTCTGGCCCCCAGCCTGTCTCTTCATGTACACACACTTGCACATGCATGTAGACATGCATGCTCACCCCTCATCCCCAAGTAGACATGGTGAAGGGGACTGCTAGGCTGTTGCTCCTGTCTTGCTGGGTGCAGCATGGTCAGGAGTGCCAGCTTCTGACAAAGTGAGCAGCCAAACTCTCGAGAGAGAAGCAGGGACGACTCCTCACTTCAGGGCTAAACCATCCCACGTACCTGGCCAGCAGTCCCTGGTGACCACAGCCTCCTCACAGCAGCCCTAGAAGGGTACTGGTTCTCATCCTGCGGGTGGGCGGAGCAGGCTTCCAGATGTGGCAGCGAGCCCCACACTTGTCCCCTCCCATGCAGCTCCAGGAGCCTCCTGCAGTCAAAGTGTGCCCCGTGTTTGGCCCTCAGCATCTCTGGGGGTGACAGCAATAGGTATCCATCCCCAGTCTGCACTGTGAATACCTATCCTAAGTAGCTTTGAGACAGACAGCAGGGACCAGGACTGGGGGACTGGCTGGGGAGGACAGAAGTTTTGACCACCCACCTGTGTCTCCTGTGGTGAGAGCTGCCATGGCAGTGAGGGTAGGCTCCAGTGCAGAGGGCAGGATGTATAGTCTGCAGGCTAAGATGGGCGTGCGAGGTGGGAAGAGAGTAGGCCTCTCTGTAACCAAATGGGAGGGGTGACAGATGCCAGAATGGAATGTTCAAGGGTCTTGCCCCCATCTTCAGACACCCCTTCAAACAGGCAAACAGTGGAAGCAGAACCAGCAGGCCCACTGAGGCAGCAGGGAATGGGATGTCTGAACCAACTAGAGAAGTCAAGTGCTTCATAGCAGGGTCCTAGGTCATTTGGGTCTGAGTTTGCAGTGCTGGGTCCTGTCCTTGATGGCAGGGGTTATAGAGAAAGTTGGCCCACACCGTGGCAGGAGGCGGCTAAGGCTGTCCATGCTACGTGCAGTGTAGTTCAGGTATGAGAACTCTCAGGAACATATGGGCAGGGGTAGTGTGCAGATGCCCACCATGGGGGCTACCAAGAGAGAAGCCAGTTCTGAGCACCCAGACAGCACCCTGCTGTCCCTAGAGGACTTGGCCCAAATACACCACTCACCCATAAGTGTCCTTGACAGAGGACAGGGCTACAGCCTGGAAGGGACCCCTGGGGCCTCCTGATAAATACCCTCACCCCAGAAGGGGGAGGGAGACCACACCAGAGTGGCGTGACGGAGGCCCTGGAGAAGTGAGCTATGTCCCTTATTGGTCACAGTACATTTATTTTTCATTAGCAGTTAAATGCAGACATGAGGGATTGTGCTGGGTTCAGCAGGCGGCTGACGTGAGTAGGGCTTGTCGCGCTGATCGATAGAGAGGCGGGAGACTTGAGCGCCCACTCCCTGCCTCACACCCCACCAGGGACCCATGCCCATCCAGCTCTGATCAAAGAGACAGGCCCCAGCTATGATGCTGAGCCTCCGCCAGTTAAGGGGAGGTCTGCAGAAGCCGACCCAGACCTGCCCTGAAGACCTGTGGTGGCTCCACAGGGCCCTGCCTTGAGGCTAGCTTGGCTGTTCATGTGTGCAGTTCTGGGGCTACTGAGATGCTGTGGCTTGTCCAATCTCATGTCTTGAGAGGCTAGCATGTCTGCCAGCACTCACTTACATACACCCACGATCTAGAGCTGCCTCCTGAGCCCCCAGTCGTCTCCCCCCCCCCTGCACCTTTGCTCTCCAGACCTCAGGGGTCTGCATGCGCCTTAAAATGCACCAGTGAGCCAGACTCAGACTTCAAGCATTCCCTGAGCTTGAAGGCTGTGGGTGGAGCTTAAGGGTGGAGCATGTGCTCAGTCTCCAGCACCGCCCACCATCACACACACAGAGGGAGGGAGGGAGAGAGAGAGAGAGAGAGAGAGAGAGAGAGAGAGAGAGAGAGAGAGAGAGAGAGAGAGATTGAGATTGAGTGGGTCAGAGGGTGGTCCTCCTGAGGGCAGGGTCAGAGCTGGGGTTCTAGGGAAGGGACTTCTGCTGGGGTCTCACATCTGGTAGCATAAGGTCTGGATTCTCCCCCATCTGTCCTAATCTTCCACGTTCCGGGACCGAACAGGCTCGACAGAGGGTCTTCTGGGAAGGGCAACTCCATTTTCCCTGCCTGCCTGTGTTCTTGCCTTTATTACAGTGCCGTAGGAATGGGGGGGGGAGCGGGGAAGAACAGGTTTGCAGCCGAGGGGCCAGGGAGGCAGCGGCAAGGGAGACTTAAAAGAAGGAATGAGGTCTGGAGGGGGGGGCAGAGGACCGTGCTGACAGCCTCCACCTTCCTGAGGAGGCTGTTCAGAGCAGCCTGCCTCTTTAGGCAGAACCCCCACGAACCACTGGAGTGACCCCATCTCACAGATGCAAAGCCAGTGACTTCACCTAACTTCCCAAGGTCACCCGTACCGGGGAACAGAACACACTTCCTGGGAGTGACCCCGCTTTCTGTGCCTGGAGGCCCCATTGATGTGTGTGTTGGTGGGAAGTTACTGCAACTTTGAGAGAGCTGGTCAGGCCAGCGGGGCCGCTCAGTGATCGGCACCCCACCCTTTGGGGCGGGGTCCTGCTGGTAGACAGACAGCTCAGACTGCTCTGGGGAGTTTACCTCCACCCATGCCTCAGAGCCAATTACCCGTGTAATTAGTAACAAATGACCTGTGGGCTGGTGGTAGGTTTGAGTTAAAATTAGAAGGAAACCCATATTCAGGTCTCCTGGAGTGGATGGGAAGCGGCTCAGGGCCTGGAACTTCCAGGAAGACTCTTCCGGCATCCACCCTAACATGCCCCCCATTATCCTCACCAACCCTTTCCCCCAGTCCACCCCCTTGTTACCGTACAAAATTCCATCCTGGGTACATTCCCCTGCCTCTCTCCACTCACCTGGTACTTTAATGGCACCTATCTGACTTGCCAGGGCCCTCCACTTTCACCTAGACCTGCTGGGACACGGGCATGCAGGGCCAAATCCCAAAACTTATCCTAGGAGAATATGGAGTTTTCACTGCTGTCTTATGTCCAAGGCTCCCTGAGTGCTGATACCTGCCTTAGCCACGCTGGGAGACCCTCGTCTTCAGAAGGTCATGGGTCCTTTCTTTCGCTGACTTGCAGATAAGGACACAGGCTAGGAAATGTTGTCAGTGGCTCAGCCTGCATTTAGTTATTCCCTTGGTCCCACCCAAAGCCGGGCTTTTGCTATGCCAGCTGCCTCGGCCGGTCTCAGAAAGGCCAGACTTACCTCTTCCCGTCCTCCTCCCACAGGTGCCCAGCAGAGTGCCACAGTGGCCAGTCCAGTGCCTGGTGGCAGCCCAGATCTGCTTCCCCACTTCCTGGTGGAGCCCGAGGACGTGTACATTGTGAAGAATAAGCCCGTGCTGCTGGTGTGTAAGGCTGTGCCTGCCACCCAGATCTTCTTCAAGTGCAATGGGGAGTGGGTACGCCAGGTGGATCACGTGATTGAGCGCAGCACTGACGGCAGCAGCGGTGAGTCCTGGATGTGGTCCCTGGATGGAAGGCAGCTGTGGTCACTGGAAGACAGCAGCTGGCCCTGAGGGTCTGTGAGTACCTGCAAGCTGCAGGACCAGGTGCAGCCGCCTCCTGGCTAGTTCCTTTCTAGATCACCAGGGAAGGCAGAACCCCCACACCTGGCACTCTGTGAATATACAAAGGTCTTCTCTGGGACATCACCTGACCATTAGCTTGGGACGTAAGAGGGAAGCCCCCCCCCCACACACACACACATTCATCCACTGAAATTCCCCAGGGTCTTCCAGCAATTAACAAAATCAGGGAAGCCTGTCCAGAGGCGCCTGCAAAGAAACGGGGTAGAACTGAGTAGGCGCCACACGATAAGAATGCATTCTCTGGTTGTTTTTTGCTCTGTTCAAGCACGCTTGTGTCATTTCACAGTCCCTCTGCTGGAGACACAGTCCCCCAAGAAAGGCAGGCAGTAGCTGACTTCTTAGTAAGAGGAGAGCAGAGTTGAGGCATGCTCCTCTGGGGAGGCTAAGTGATGGAGAACTCGGAAATGGCCAGAGAGAGAAGAGGTGAAAATACCCTGACCAAGGACATAGCCCAAACAAAGGCCAGCCATGCACACAAGAGAACCCAAGGAATGCCACTGACCTATGGCACTTCAGACCGCAGAGTGACGTGACCAGAACCGTGGGTGACACAGGATGGGGGCCGACAGAAGCAGACCCAAGGGGACTCAGCTGACGGGTGGAGGGGCTCTAAGAGCAGCAGGCAAGACCAAGAAGTACTTACCCTCCTGTAGGACAGCAGCTCGCCCCTTGCCAGCCCCGGTCTCAGGTGACAGGTGGGTCGAGAGCCCTGCACTGGCTTCCAGTACTCCCCAAAAGCAGGGCCACAGAGGCAGCCATACTAACACGAACAGAACTGATACTAATGGCCACTAACACACATGGAGCCTTCTGGCTTAGGCCTGCATCTCTTTCCACCACAGCCTCAGCCAGCCTGTGATACAGCATACACCCCAGGAGACAGCCCATTTGAGATGTGTAGGCCACCAGAGTGAGGGTGAGCCACAGTGCCAGCCAGCCAGACAAGCAGTTCTGGGATCAGGACCCAGGAAGGTGACCCAGAGTGTGGCCTGTGCTGCAGGGAAGTGGGAATGGGTGGTGGCTGCTCTGGGAGGAGCTCTAGAGGAGAGCTGCGGCCTGGGAGGACAGTCAGAAGTGTTCTCTATTGTGAATGCAAGCCGAAGAGCCCTGGATTCAGACAGCATAACCTAGTCCCCGGAAGCAGTCTGGTCAACAGAGGAGACCGAGCGAGGCCTTGACCCTGACCTGCCCAGGACCCCCAGAGGGCTCCAATCAGGTCTCCTAGCCCACAAAGAGGATACCCATCCCCTGCCACCAGAGTTCACAGAGGTGGGATTCCTCCCTACCCTGTGCCAGCTCAGCCCCCCAGCAGAGGTCCTAAGGACTCTCTACTCCCCTGGCCTGTTCCTTAGGTTAGCAACTCCTGGCTGAGCACTGCATTCTGTACTGATCCAACTGTAGCCATACCTGCTGCTTGCCGTTTCCTTCCTGCAAACCCCCAAGTGTTCATTGCATACCGAGGTACTAAAGATTCGGCCCTCACAGCTCTCAAACTGCTGACTCCTGCCTGCAGGAGGAAGCTGGGGAGCATAGCTCAAGAAAGGTCTTGATAGTAGCAGTAGCTCCCAAGACTAGTGGTGCTGATGGCCTACTGACTGTGGGTGCACCTCCAGAACCCACATTATCTGGGCATGAGAACTGCAGGAAACACCCTTAAACCCTGAAGCAGTGTTTTAATCTGTGGACTGGAGGTTAACGGCCTTTTCAGGTTGAAGGGGAAACTGTAATTGCATAGGCAGGGTACCTCTTTATGTCATCATGAGCCCTGCCGTGGACCTGTCCATCCCCCCTCATCTTGCTGTCGCATTGTCTGCCTGAGACCCTGGCCCTTTCTGACTTCGCCTTGGCAGCACACACATGGACAGTCCCCACCCTATACTCCCATTGGCGCTTGTGCTGTCTGTCCTTCCACATAAACAGAGAAGCAGAATCATGGGGACTTACCCCACATAACCACCAGGTCCCTCTTCTGCCTTGAACTTCAAGGCTCAGGCCCCCAATGGCCAGCACATAAGAGTTCCCCGAGTTAATTTTCTCTCAGCTATGAATCAGAGTGCCACAAGGCCAGGAGAAAGGCTTTCCCTAACTATGCACAGAGGCCATGGCAAGAAGTGTCTTGCAAGTACACATACCAGACTCTGAACTGGTCTGGTCAGACAGGTGTGGCAGGGGTTAGCAGTCCACGCAGACCTGAGCCCTGGTCACTCATGTGTAAGGGCTACAGTGGCACAGGAGAGACTCTCACAAGGGACAAATGCCCATCCTTTGCCTTTGCTTCCCATCCAGAAGGCCAGGGGAAGCCTGGAATCTGTAAAAGCACTGGCCTCTGGTACAGAGTATAATTTATTGTTAAACTAGGTGCTTGTTAAAATCAGATAGAAGGACCCCACTTTGACTTCAGAGTGCCCAGATAACCCTCCGCCTCCCAGAAGCACTCAGCAAGTCCCCACTGCGGGTTCCCATGTGTGCGCTCTGCATTCATACACATACACAGCCCTAGTCTAGGCACCCTGCTTCCTCTCCAAGACTGGCACCCGCTCATATTTCCTAGTCAGGATCCGCTCCCAGGAACCAGGCTCCTTAATGAGCTGCTGGAAGGCAGGGCAGGGTCTAGTGTCCCCCTCCCCTCAGCCCTCAAAGCTTGTGGAGCTGAAAGTGCAGCCTAAAGCTAGGTCACTGTGGATGAACGCCCCCCACCCCTCCATTCACAGCAGCAGGAAGAAGATGTGGGGAGGGGGCTGAAGGAGGACAGAAAAACAAAGAAAGTACTTGGCTTAGTGCTGTGGCTCCTAAGCTGAGCTTCCCCTAGGTGGTGAATAACCTCCGTGTAGAGGAAGTCAGGGGCTTGGGGGCCATCAGTAGGCCTGCCCTCCACCCCTAGGACACTCAGAACAGGCCAGAGTGTTCTGGAGGTGGTCCATCTCTGACCCTGAGACAGAAGAAGGGAGAAGAGGCCCTGCTTCACCATGAGCCCAGCTTGGAGGCCCCAAGTGTGCATGTGCTTGACAGATAGCTGAGGCGCCCAGGCCCGGTGAAAGGCACCTTGGTTCTCAGCCCCACCCAACCCGACACCCGAGAGAGTAGGAACAGCAAGAGAAAGTGTCCGCAACAGAGATTGGTTGCCTACTAGTTATAGAAGCCAGAGGAGACTGTGGACACACACACACACACACACCTCTAAGAACTAGCCCGGGGATAGGACGAGCGATAGAAACATCTGGTCCCAGTGCTACAGCTGGAGAGACTCCATGAGGGTCTGGAAAGGGGTCAGGGAGACATGTTAGAGAAATGAAGAAGGAAAACAGTCTCCCAGGCTGGCTGGCTCAGCTGGGCTCCCTGCTCCTGCAATGCAACCCTAATTGAATTTCTCTGTTAACAATGGAAACACATTGGCGGCTGGCCTCTCTCTCTCTTTCTGATAAGCCAGTGACCCAAGGGAAATTGGGGTCAGGAGGAGGAGAAATTGGAAACAAACAGTCTTTTCTCACTCCTGGGACAGCGGTTTTGGCTGTAGACTAGGGGTGGGAAGTGGCGTGGAGACCCAGGCATCCTCCATTCTGGGTTGTCAAAGAGACTGGTCCCCCTCCCCTAAGCACCCACTGCCTGGTTCTGGATACTGCAGAAGGTGGGGATCTGAGTGGGGTGGCAGAAGGGTTTCTTCAGGCACATCCAGACTCCTTCAGCCACCAGCCCTCTTGACCCTTACTTGCTGACCTTTGCCTTCTTATACCGTAACACACACACACACCCATGGATGGATGATCACACTTAGGCCACCCCAGGCGTCTGTAGAACATAGACCACACTGGATTCAGACCACCCTGGTGCTTGTGGCAGATCAGGTGTTCTCTGCACCTGCTGCTCTATCCAGAGTGGGGCACCCCATGGAGCAGAGTTGGAGCAGTTCCAGGGGAGGGAGCGGCGTGAGTGAGATACCACCCTAGCGTGTGGGAAAGCCTGAGTCCCGGGAGTCTATTTCCATCCTGCCTAGCAGAGTAATGATAATAGCTGTTTCGTTATCACCTGTCAGATCTACCTGCTAACCCTCCAGGGAGGTTAGCAGACTTCCCTACCCTCCTGGGCCTACAGAGAGCTCAGCCTGTCTGCTCCACCCTTCCTCTAGGGGTTCCTAGAGGCCAAAACCTGCTGACCAAAGCTCCCAACTTCAGAGATTTTCCATCAGTGACTTACTGGACACAGGCCTCAGATGACAAAGTAGAACAACGGAAGTCCTAGCAACCATACTCCGTGTGTCCAGGAGATGTGTCAGCATCCCTTTTAGTCACGCTGGAGCCCCCTCCAGACTGAGGGGGGCTCACAGTGTCCACAAACTACTGTCAGTGGTGCAGGGTGTCAACCGTCTAGGACAGGGAGTCTCACTATAACCCTTGAACCGGCAGGGCTGCCGACCATGGAGGTTCGTATCAATGTCTCGAGGCAGCAGGTAGAGAAAGTGTTCGGGCTGGAGGAATACTGGTGCCAGTGCGTGGCGTGGAGCTCCTCGGGTACTACCAAAAGTCAGAAGGCCTACATCCGGATTGCCTGTGAGTCTACAAGAGCGGACCCTCGAGGGTATACCCTGGAGAGGGGATGGCAGGCTTCCTGGAGGTCATAGCCTTACCTTGATGGGTGGAGATGTCTGGGGACATAAATTCTCCCCGTGGTCCCCTGTGAACTTGTACTTTGTTCCATCACAGATCATGGTTCTTGCAGGACCAAGGGCCAAGAGCCAGTTGGGCTCAACCAGACATTTAAGGATACTGTTTTCTTCCTCCAGATTTGCGCAAGAACTTTGAACAGGAGCCACTGGCCAAAGAAGTATCACTGGAGCAGGGCATTGTACTGCCTTGTCGCCCCCCAGAAGGCATCCCCCCAGCTGAGGTGAGTGGGGCTGCAGGACCCACTCTACAGGGTCCCAGGGGCCCCAGACCTCCTATCCCATCTGAAGTCCAGGCTCCTGGCTGCCACCTCCGCAGTGGTCACTCTGTCGCCTGGTCAGGCCAGCATGGCTTCTCTCCCCAGGTGGAGTGGCTTCGAAATGAGGACCTCGTGGATCCCTCCCTTGACCCCAATGTGTACATCACACGGGAGCACAGCCTAGTGGTGCGGCAGGCCCGCCTGGCCGACACTGCCAACTACACCTGCGTGGCCAAGAACATCGTGGCCCGACGCCGCAGTGCCTCTGCTGCTGTTGTTGTCTATGGTGGGTCCTGGGGCTCCCCAGTCATAGGAAGAGGTACTGAGGTACCATCAGGGAAGTGATATGTGATTCGTAGGATGGCAAGGCATGGAGCAAGGGCCAGGCTGACCAGACAGTGTCCTGACTAGGAAAGAGGCCAGAGGTATGTCTGGGCAGAGGGAGGGGACAAGTGTTGGACACTGGTGAATGGGGCGCACAGTGCAAGAGGTGAAGAGGCAAGATGAGGCTCAGAGGAACTAAACAAGTCATCCTTGTGCTTCTCAGGCCCCAGAACGGGAAGTAGAGTCACATAAACTGGGACCCCCAAGAGCAGGCAGAGGGAGGTCACACATGATCTGCCCCTTCAGAAGCTGGGTTCCAGCTGGAGGTGCTCTGTGAGCTACAGTTTAGCCTGGCTGCCCTGACACTTGCCAAGAGAATAGTATCTGAAGGTGCTGCCAGGCCTCAGGGTCCAGCAGCCTGGGCTTGGCCCTCCTCAGCATCCCCCAGCACAGCGGCCCGCTCACTCCCAGCTCACAGGCCCTTTGCCCTCCTGCCCCATCCCTTGGACCAGCATGTCTGAGGAAGCCCCCGCTCCCTGACCCCAGTCCTTCTCTATCCGGCCAGTGAACGGTGGGTGGTCGACGTGGACTGAGTGGTCCGTCTGCAGCGCCAGCTGTGGGCGCGGCTGGCAGAAACGGAGCCGGAGCTGCACCAACCCGGCACCTCTCAACGGGGGCGCCTTCTGTGAGGGGCAGAATGTCCAGAAAACAGCCTGCGCCACTCTGTGCCCAGGTACCAGCGGCCACCGCCTCCTGCATCGTTCCTCACCACGCCATCTCCGTGGCCTGGCTCCATCGCACCCACCAGCCTGCCCCCCCATGGCTCCATCCCACCCGCCCGCCTCGCAGGGCCAGGCTCAGTCTGAGGTGGGGATCAGGGTGCAGTGCGGTCAGAGTCAGGGCTCGGTCTGTGCCCAGGCCTGGGCTCAATGTAGGGTCTAGGATGCAATCTGAAGACAGGATCTAGGCTCAGCCTGGGGCTGCACAATCCACCTGTGCCTGGGACCAGAAGGGCAGTCATGTGACTAACCGCCCTTACCACCTCAGGACCAGGACAGCCTCCCTGGGTGGGGAGAGCCAAGCAGCCCCTGGCATCATCGCGCCTCCCCGCCATTAGCATGTGTCATCAAGGTTAGCTGGACAGTTCAAGGTCTTGCAGATTGGAGAGCTTGATGCTGGCATTGTACCCAAGTCCAGGCCAGCTTGCCCTGCCTAGTCCAGATGACTAGTGGGGCACCCAGGCAGGCTACCCCGGGCCAGCTTCCTAAGTTGATGGTACTGTCTGCCCTCTGCCTGTGTCTCTCTTCTTTAGTGGATGGGAGCTGGAGTCCATGGAGTAAGTGGTCAGCCTGTGGGCTTGACTGCACCCACTGGCGGAGCCGCGAGTGCTCTGACCCAGCACCCCGGAATGGAGGTGAGGAGTGTCGGGGTGCCGACCTGGATACCCGCAACTGTACCAGTGACCTCTGCATGCACAGTGAGTCTTCTCTGCCCCAGGGGCCACATCAGTGTGCCAGAGTTACCCCTG
>NC_022018.1:55894319-55940938 GCF_000317375.1 Microtus ochrogaster
CCCTGTCCAGCCCTAGAGGTGGTGGCCTTGCCACAGACTGTGCCTCTCCAGAGCCTGGGATCCAGGGGTCCCCTTTGCCCCTAGCCCATCCACATGCTCACATGCTTTCATCACCCTCCTCCTGAGCCGTGCACAGAAGTGAACCTTGACTCATGTCCACCCATCTGCTCTCCCACAGCCTTGGAATTCTCCCATCCCCCAAGCATGCATGTAAATCCTGTGGGGATGCTGGGCTCCTGAGGCCTGTTAATTACAAGGCCATAACTAACAATTAAAGATCTCTGTTGGATTTTTTTTCTCTAGACTGCACCCTCCCCTAGTCTTTCAATTAAAAACCTAATTATCTGTGTCAATTCCTTTCTGATGGACATTTCTTCCATTATGCCAAACTCTCAAAAATCAATAGAGCTTCTTCCAAGTAGTTGGTCCCCCTACCCCACCCCAGTTCCAGGGCTGGTGGTATACCCAAGGGCTCACACTGACCTGGAAACACACGAGAAGCTGATCATCCACATGTTTGTCCATTACTATAATGAAATAGCAAAAGAGGTTTATTAGTTTTAGAGGCTCAGATTCCAAATAGCATAATGTTAGCTCTGGCAAATGTAGCCACCCCAAGCCACATTACTTAGTGGCAGATGGTACCATGTCAGTAATGCATACAAGAGAGATCGCATGTCAGAGAGAGAGAAAGAGACAGACAGACATACAGAGAGATGGACACACACACACATACACACCAGTGGACTGAGAGCAGCACTCACAATGATGTAATACCCTCCCACTAGGCCCCACCACTGAAAAGGTTCCACTGCCTCTGACATTGCCACACTGGGGACCAGCCTGTAATATGAACCCTTAGGCAGACATATGTGAACTGTAGCACCATAGTCTGGGTATCCCAGGAGTATACCTTGCCCCTGCCACCCTGCCATCCTTCTTAGCAGCCAAGCAAAGACAATCACCCCAGGGAGGTAGCTCTTTTCCTCCTCCTCTCTCCTGGCAACCTCAGGCCACATCTAATGCCTGTGAGGGATGCAACCTGTTCAGTCCCAAGCAAGGTGATGGCTAGTATGGAACTAGAATGCACACATATCAATACCATGCTCCCTGCCTCATGCCCGTTGCCCAGGGAGTGCTGAGACCTTATTCTCCCGGGGTATAGGCTGTGGGCCTCTCCTTCATCGCTCCTCCTGCAGCTCTGCCATTCCCAAGACCATGCTTTCTCTTGCAGCTGCTTCCGGCCCCGAGGACGTGGCCCTCTACATCGGCCTTGTGGCCGTGGCTGTGTGCCTCATCTTGCTGCTGCTTGTCCTCGTCCTCATTTATTGCCGCAAGAAGGAAGGACTGGACTCGGACGTGGCCGACTCGTCCATCCTCACCTCAGGCTTCCAGCCTGTCAGCATCAAGCCCAACAAAGCAGGTGAGGGGGCCCCTCCCCCTGCTCTCCTGCCTGAGCCCCCAAGCAGGGGCTGCTGAGGAGGAATCCTGCTGAGCCACCAGCTAACTCCATCTTATCTCATAGACAGCCCCCATCTGCTCACCATCCAGCCAGACCTCAGCACCACCACCACTACCTACCAGGGCAGTCTGTGTCCCCGGCAGGATGGGCCCAGCCCCAAGTTCCAGCTCTCCAATGGTCACCTGCTCAGTCCCCTGGGTGGTGGCCGCCACACTCTGCACCACAGCTCACCCACCTCTGAGGCGGAGGACTTTGTCTCCCGCCTCTCCACCCAAAACTACTTTCGTTCCCTGCCTCGTGGCACCAGCAACATGGCCTACGGGACCTTCAACTTCCTCGGGGGCCGGCTGATGATCCCTAATACAGGTAGGACCCCAGAGCTCCCACAGAGCGTGAGGGCATAAGACTAATCTCATCTTCCCAGAGAAGGGCAGAACAGCCCAGATGTTCCTCCTGAGTGCACCAACCTCTGTGGAGGGGCTGGGGCTGGGGCTGGCCAGCAGGAAAGGAGGGTGTTTAGGAAGGAACACGCGGAGCTACAGTGAAGCTGAGGGTAAGGGTCTGCATGGGCCCCAGGCTCAGAAGTGGGACAAACACCAGACCCCGGAGGCTCACACATGACAAAACAGCAGAGCGCCCCTTAAGAACCCTCCCCCCCCCACTGCATTCTGGATCCACCACTCCACAAAAGTGCCTCAGACAGGGTCCCCGAGACCTCTTGGGCCATCTTTGGAGAAATCACAGCGACTACTAATAAGGCTGACCACCCCGCTCTAATATTCTGTTCCCTCTCTTTAGATGACCCCGTGTACCCCCATCTCCTTGCCCATCTCCGGCTGTTCCAGCGTAGGCGTTCCTCAGAGTCCCCCTCTGTCCTGTTTCTCTCCAAGGGTTCTCACCCACTCCTCCCAGGCCTTAGAACTCCTCTTGGGTAGCTCTATCTGGATGTCTCACGGCACCTCAGTCTCCGTGCCTAAAACAGAATCCTCTCACACCCTCTCCCACAGCTGCCCCTCAGGCTGTGCCTAAGCTAGAGACTGGTTGGGGGGTCACCTTGGTCAGCTGTAGTCACGCGAGGTTGTGTGTTAATCCTTCCCAACAGCTGGTGCTGCTTCCTGCTTTCCCTCTTGCCCTGATACTTCACCACACCCAGACTATCATACCCTTAGCTCTAACTCCCATTCACTGAATCCCGTGGTGATTGTGTTCTTCCCGTACTCAACTCCTCCCGGGGGTTACCTGGGGCTCCCACAGGACTGGCTAGCTGCAGGGTGTTCCCCCTCCCCCATACGCACTCTGCAGGTGACAGCCACTGCAGAGCCTTGACACCTGAACACACCATGCTGCCCCTTTCCTGCTGCCTCACCTGCCTTGGCTGTCTGTGCCACACACACCCCTCAGGACCCTCACGGGGTAGTGAGGTGAGACAGTACCTGTCAGCTCCAACAAGGAGGCGAACAGACGGTGGGTGCTTGGTGGCCCCCGGTAGTGTGCGAGGCTGCCCGTTCTCCCCACGTGCCTTGCTCGTATTTACTTGGCCGTCTCCTTGCTGGACTGAGCGCTGGCACCCTTTCTTCCTCTCGACATTCTGAGTGCCCAGCGTGAGTATCCAGTTTCAAATGAGCGTACAAGTATGTGCACCTCCCTCCAGCCAGCATTCATGCCAGGATGTGTGTGATTATCACCAAAGTAACCACACCGGGGCCTAGAAACAGCACAGGCTACTGAAGGAGTCAGGAGACTCCCTCTTCACGCATCACTTACCAATGGGACACAAATAGATGAACGCCATGGAGCGCCCTTACACAAACCTACAGATCCTATGGAGCCGTCACTGTTGATTTGCAGACCATAATGTCCTTATATAGCCTGGCCTAGCAGTCCAGCCCCGCACACCCCTGCTGTAGGGCTCCTCACGTGGAGCTTCCTGTCCCTGGAGCAGGGCCTCCCTTGGTTCTCTGTAATTGCTCAGCTCTGTCCTTGCTGGCTGCACCCCCACCCCCCACCCCCGCTCTCCACACACACTCAGATACTGCTGCTGAGACTTCTGGGGCGGGACATGTCGGTGGAATGGGAGGACCTCTAGGCCACAGATCCTGGCCCTTGGGCTGTTAGAGGCCCGGCACCACCGGCAAGGATGGAGACAGTGACAGAAAGTGGCTAGTTCTTAGAGGGGACAGGACTAATAGAGAAGCCCGAGCAGGACCAAATGAGCACTGTTCGGGAACTATTGAATGTAGCCCAGGCAGTCCAGGGTACTGCTGGGACAACAGTAAAGCCCTTCAGTGACAGGCCTGGAAGACAAGGAAGGTTTAAAGCAGAAAAGGCCCTGGTCCCAAATAATGTCATTTGGTACTGGGGGAGGTGGGAACAGTGCACGTGGTGTCTCCTGTCCTGTTCCGCCTTGTCCTAGCTGCCTCACCTCATATTCCGAGTCGTGCTTGTGTGGGTGGTGGGACAGTGTGGTCGTCCTCAAAGCACCTCTGTCCCCAGACAAGGCTGGCTACAGGGAAAGTCCTGCGTCCAGCTAGTTCACGGGGCATTGGTTATCAGTGGCATAAGCCCTGACCCTTTGCCGTTACAGGAATCAGCCTCCTCATTCCCCCAGACGCCATCCCCCGAGGAAAGATCTACGAGATCTACCTCACACTGCACAAGCCAGAAGATGTGAGGTGTGGGCCTGGGCCTTGTTGTGGTGGGGGGGCCTGGGAGGGCACCGGCCAGCTGTCCTGAATCACTTGAACACACACACATACCACACTGAGCCCAGCCCTGCTGTACCTGTTCTGACCTTTCTGTGGTGAGGGGCTGAGAGGGCACCCACCAGCTGTCCTGAATCACTTGAACACACATGCACACACATATATACACACATGTACACATATATTACACACCACACACACACACATACACATATATACACACATGTACACATATATCACACAACACACACACACACACACACACACACACACACACACACACACACACACACACACTGAGCCCAGCACTGCTCTGCCTGTTCTGAGCAGGCCTGAGGGAGGACAGGGATGAGCCCTCTTAAGCTCCCCCTGCTTCGCAGCTCCTGTCCCTAGGGTTCCACTCGCCCTACCCAAAGCTCATCCCCTAACCCCACCGTCTCTAGGACTGGCCACTGACGCCTTTCCCTCCCCACCCATATTTCCCCACTTGAGGTTGCCCCTAGCTGGCTGTCAGACCCTGCTGAGTCCCATCGTTAGCTGTGGGCCTCCAGGAGTCCTGCTCACGCGGCCAGTCATCCTTGCCATGGACCACTGCGGAGAGCCCAGCCCTGACAGCTGGAGCCTGCACCTCAAAAAGCAGTCCTGCGAGGGCAGCTGGGAGGTAAGCAGGGAACCAATCGTATCTGAGGCCACCCAACCCAGACACTGGCCTCAGAGTGAGCCTGGCCTCCCATTCCTTCGGCCACTTTAGCCACTCTGTGGTCCTTAGTCTCCCCTAGCTCTGGCCAGCTGGTTAGGAGCTGACACATTAGGCCCTGCCCACAGGACGTCCTGCACCTTGGTGAGGAGTCGCCCTCCAACCTCTACTACTGCCAGCTGGAGGCCGGTGCCTGCTATGTCTTCACTGAGCAGCTAGGCCGCTTTGCCCTGGTGGGAGAGGCCCTCAGTGTGGCTGCCACCAAGCGCCTCAAGCTCCTCCTGTTTGCTCCCGTGGCCTGCACGTCCCTCGAGTACAACATCCGTGTGTACTGCCTGCACGACACCCATGATGCACTCAAGGTACTCCCGCACGCCCTCCCGTGGGCTGACCACCCAGCCCTGTGCATAGACTGCCTTGTCTTGGGGGCAGCAGGGAGGGTCACTCCCACTCTCGGGCCTGGCTGACCCTCTGGGCCCCACAGGAGGTGGTGCAGTTGGAGAAGCAGCTGGGTGGACAGCTGATCCAGGAGCCTCGTGTCCTGCACTTCAAAGACAGTTACCACAACCTACGCCTGTCCATCCACGATGTGCCCAGCTCCCTGTGGAAGAGCAAGCTCCTAGTCAGCTACCAGGTGAGGCCCATGTCATGGCCAGAGCGCCACGGTCTGGTGCCAGGCACACTTGATGCCGCCTCTTTGTCCCTTTCCACAGGAGATCCCTTTCTACCACATCTGGAATGGCACCCAGCAGTATCTGCACTGCACCTTCACCCTGGAGCGCATCAACCCCAGCACCAGTGACCTGGCCTGCAAGGTGTGGGTGTGGCAGGTGGAAGGCGATGGGCAGAGCTTCAGCATCAACTTTAACATCACCAAGGTGGGCAGAAAGGTGATGTGCTCCCACTACCCCCGTCCTGAAATGCTCCATCTCTGGGCCTAGCTGCCGTCCTGCCGCCAGCCCTCTGACTCTTCTAACTTCTTCCAAGTTGCTGGAGACAGAGGTGCAAGTGCAAATGGGGGTCACACAGGGTAAGGGAGCAGGAGTCTGACAGGCGATGGGGTGGGAAAGGGCATTTTTGGCAACAGGAACTGCATGCAGCCGTGTGGTGAGAAAAGAGGGATAGGTGTGGGGTGGCCAGCAGAGCAGTAGTGCTGGGCGTGGGGGGAGTGGTGTGGGGGGGCACACAACAAGAGACTACCTCTAACACCGACTGTGACTTTGGCCAGGTGACTACATCTCTGAGACCCAAAGAGTAGGGCCCTGGGTCATAAGGGAGGATGCCCAGTGCCCCTGCTGTCCCCAAGATCCGGGGTGGTCTGGGAACTCCCTCAGCGGTGGCAGCAGTGGACAGAGTTCTAATGGGCACCTATTATACATCTCACATAACCCAGGACACGAGGTTTGCTGAACTGCTGGCTCTGGAGAGTGAAGGGGGGGTCCCTGCCCTGGTGGGCCCCAGTGCCTTCAAGATCCCCTTCCTCATTCGGCAAAAGATCATTACCAGCCTGGACCCACCCTGCAGCCGGGGTGCCGACTGGCGGACTCTAGCCCAGAAACTTCACCTGGACAGGTGGGTGGAAACAGGCAGAGCGGGACTGGTAGGGCAGCTGGGGTAGATGGGAGGCTTACAGGGGCTGTGCCATAGCCACTGGTAGCCAAGGTGGTGGGTGTGTTGGAGGGGTGCTTACCTTTGGTTAGACTGGAGGGAGGCCAGACTACTGACAAGACTGTCTCTTTGCAGCCATCTTAGCTTCTTTGCCTCCAAGCCCAGTCCCACGGCCATGATTCTCAACCTATGGGAGGCACGGCACTTCCCCAATGGCAACCTCGGCCAGCTGGCAGCAGCTGTGGCTGGACTGGGCCAGCCAGATGCTGGCCTCTTCACAGTGTCAGAGGCCGAATGCTGAGACTAGCCAGGCCGGTAATGCCTACACTCTCACCAGCTTTGGCACCTGCCAGGGACAGGCAAAAGCCAGACAAGGGCCCTACCCCCACACTCGGGGAGAGCTGCTTGGACAGGCCCCCTCCTGGCTGAAGTTGTCCCTTAATGCTGGTCCTTCAGACCCTGCCCAAATTCCATCCCTCCATGGCCTGCTTGGCCAGGTTGGTATAGCCACCTGCTCTCACTCTGCCCTGGTCCCAGGACCCAGAGTGGACAGTGCCTGGAGCCTGGGCTGAGCCCAGCCCATCTCTGTGTGTGTGTGTGTATAAGCGTGTGATGCTACCTCTCCTCATGTCCCTTGCCAGGGGCCCCGCATACACACAGCATGCGCACACATGCTGGGCTTGGGACGTGGCCCCCAGAGCTCCTGCCTGAGGTGGGCCTTATGCAAACATTTCTGTGCCTGCTGGGTAGGGGTATATTTGAGGGGCCTGGCTTCAAGCCTGGGGGACTAAGGGCCCTAGCTGGACAGGGGCTGGCCCTTGGATTCAGGCACACGATCACCACATAGGCATGTGTTCACACATGCCTCGTGTGCTCATCTCACACGCACCCCTCTCCAGGTCATGCAGGACCCTCCCCCACTACACACATCTCATGCTGTGCACCTGGAGGCTGCTCACGTCTCTCACATCTGATGTCGGTACACATCTGCCTCTCACATACTGCCCTTCTCCCACCCTCCCAGGGACACCCGATGGCTCCTCCCTGATCCTTTCCCTGTCCCCAGCCTCGAGGTGCCCTGCCCAGCAGGGCGTGTGAATATGCAATGGGAGTCCCGGGCTGTACAATGGCAAGTGTGTGTGCCGTGGCGTGCCCATTCCTGGGGCTGGCCAGTGCCCCTGTGTGGGGCCTGTTGTGTGAAGCTTGTGTCCTGACTCTGTCTTACGTGCATTCGTGCACTTACACTTGGCCTTATGTACACAGCCTTGCCCGGCTGCCGGGGCACGTAGGGATTTTAGTGGACGTGAATGTAAATAAATTATATATATATATTGCTAACCAGAGTGTTACTTCTCTCAGGCATTGGATGTGGACAGATGTTTATAAGGGGTCACACAAGGCTTGCTTTGGGGGGGTCACAGGTGGTTGGGTCTGCCAGGGGATCAGGCTAGGCTGAGGTCTCAGTCTGGTGAGATCCCATCATTCTCGGATATTCCCTCAGACACTGGCTCTCTGGGCAAGGCGACAGGCAACAGCAGTGACCAAAGCTGCACCTTTACCAGACCCGTCCTCTGATTGCAAAAAGGTGACCTTGCAGTGAGGGGCTAGCTTCTGAACTGTAGCTGACACCAGGTTGGAGAAGCTGTGAAGACAAGGGGCTGAGGTCAGCCCAGGCTAGCCCAGCCCACTTGGCCATGCCTCCCTGCCTGGCCCACCCACCCGGACTCACTGAGGGTGTAATTTGTAGAGTGTCCCATCTACGCCCACGGACACTGTCAGCTCCTGCAGGCCCCGGTTCTCTCGCATCTTTTCCACTACCGCAGCCATACCCGCCCCACAGAGTTGGGCAGCCCTCCGAGACACAGCCTGGCACACCTCTAGGACCATCAGGGCATCGTCAGAGGTCAGAGGCAACCCCAGGTCTTCCAGGATGGCTCGGACCTGACGCAGGGCCAGGCCGTCACTGAAGCCAGGAAGGAACAGAACGGAGAATAGTAAGATCCTTGCATTAGCTCCGCCTCTCAGGGTTTCTCCCACCTAACCCTCGAGTGGTTCCCCCAACTACCAGCCACATCTAGCATCCCCCAATGACAGACTGCCTTTCAGTGCAAGCACCTTTCAATCTCCGAGAGAAACTTAGTCTTGAAGATGTCCCTGGTCTGAAGGCTTTGAGTCATCTGGCCCCGGAAGAGAGCACCAAGACTAGTTAAATGCAGGAGGATATGGCGGACAATCTCCCCCAGATACATGCCGCTGATCATCTTCTCAAACCTGTATGGAAGCACATACATACCCACGTGAAGTAGCCGGCCTCATCAGCGGTGCTCACCTCCCCTGCCTGCGTGGGCCTCAGCCATACCTCTGTTTGCCTGGATTGATGGATGCCTGGTCCACACAATCATCAAAGCGGGTGAGGAACATGCCCAGTGTACCATCGTCCCCAAAGGCACCCCACTCCATGTTGATGCACATGCGGCCCGAGTTCCCTTCCACACTTGCCACATTCTGGAGCTCCTCCATATAGCAGGCATTGGTGCCCGTTCCTGTAGACAGGCCAGGGTCAAGGGGTAGGGACTGCTTACTGACACAGACAAAGCCCTTATGGGTTGTGCTCAGAGGGCTTGAGAGCCTTACTAAACCCACACCCCTGCCTAAACCCACACCAAACATCAAAATGTGGGCTCCTTACCTCTCTACCTTCCCACGTTCAAAGCTAGCCTCGGGTCCTGGTCTCCTTCTCTGACATTTCTGATGGAGACCTTGTCAGTACCAAAGCCTCAGAACTTCCTCGGCTCCCCCTAACAGCACCAACATTAGTGCATCTCCCTGTGCCGCCATCAACATGTCACTCCCCGGGAGCTGTGTGTAGAGGCTAAAGTCTCCTGACTGCCTAGTGTGTCTTTAACTAAATGGAGTGGGCCGGGAGCTGGGGATGCAGAACACTGACACAGCCTGGCCAGAAGTTAGGCAGTGAATGGCTTTCTCTGATGGTACTTCCAGGTCCCAAGAGAACAAAGAGGAGAGCATTGTGGAGCACTGGGACAGAGGGTCAGCTTTTTTTCTTCCTACGAGACTCAGAAAAGCCAAACAGAGGAAACACTATTTGAGAAACAGAGAAAGGCAACTCCCTCTGTCCCTCTACACCAGTGGTTCTCAACCTGTGGGTCACAACCCCTTTGGGGGATCAAACAATCCTTTCACAGAAGTCACCTAAAACCATCAGAAAACACAGATGTTTACATTATGATTAATAAGCAGCAAAATTACATTGTGAAGTAGCAATGAAAATAAGTAAAGGGTCTCAGCATCAGGAAGGTGAGAAGCTCTGCAGGCTTCCAGCGCTGGGCAAGCCCCACCCAGGATTTATCTAATAGTTTGTACATCTCCAGGGCACCTACCTACCATGAGAGGTCACCGTATACTAAGAGTATAAGCATATCATGCTCAGGGGGCTTGAGAGCCTTCCTTCCCTGCCTCCCACTCCTCCCTTAGAGCCCCATCTTCCCCTTGTTCCAGGACTGCTCCCTTTCTGACCCTAGCCTGTCAGTCCTTGGGTATGGAGTCAGAATCAGCTCTAAGTGCCACAAGCCGTTCTTGGCTTAGTCCCCTCTGGATGCGCCATTCTGAGAAGATAGAGTCCTTTATATGTCATCTGGCCCCTTTGTTCAGATGCCAGATAGCCCCAGGTTAAGAGCTTACCAATATCTCCTATCTGAAGACCCCTCACAAGTCACCAGCCTGCCACCCCTCCCCAGCGTCAAGCACTGAGTATGCACCATGAGCCATCACTGTACATGCCTGGCCCCTTCTCATCCCACTCTCTCAACCTCTTGTCATTATCTATAGCTTAGGATGAGGAAACAGGGACTCTTAAGACTCTTGTAGACCCAAGGTAGGAGCAGCAAAGCCAGCCTAGTACAGATTCATGTAACAAATGGGCAAACTGAGGTTCAGGAAGATTCAGTGACTAAATCGGTAGCTAACTTGGATGAAATGCCCTAGTTCCAGACTCCTAGCCAGTTCAGTAGCCCAAAAGAACTCTGTTCTATGGAATCAACAGAAGGCCATGAATTATCAGGCATTGGAGCACAAAGAGCAAGACCCTCCTTACCGACAATGAGGCCTATCTCACAACGGGGATCATCATAGCCACAGGACATCATGGTCCCCACAGTGTCATTGACAATGGCAACCACATCCAGCTCCACTCCCTGCATACAAAAGGATGCTGCTAGTTGCTGGGCAACATAGTTGTCATGGCAACCAGCACTGGACTCAGAGGTCTCTATTGTAGAGGACCCCTTTGCTCCCCTCCAGGTTTGTCACAGCCCCAAAAGCCCCCCCGGAGGTAGACTCCTACCTGTTTGCGCCTAATGGCTTCCCGTAATAGATTTACCACGTCTTGGCCCTCGCAGCCTGATGCACTGAACCCCTTAGTCCAGTTCAGGAGAATTGCCTGAGATGGGATCAAGCAGACACAAATGTTACTCTGCCTCATCAACCAGATATCCCATCAGAAGTACACAGTCTCCATCCTTCGCACGCAGGATTCCTTGCTCACTTGATCCTGTGGTCCGAAGGCCTTGCTTTCTTTCCCCTCTTAACTCCCTAGGAAACTTTCAGTGTGAAGAAGCCTATTAATAACAACCTGACCTCTGCCTTCCATTATTAATTCCAGAATGCTCAGGTGCTCTGAGGTCTGGCCCTTCTAAGATGCTTGCCCAGAAGGAATGGCCCTTTGGAATTGGGCTAGGAATGAACAGGGCTAGCAGAATGATTGCTGCATGCAGGAAAGAGGAGGACGGAGAAGCTTTGGAGGCTCAAATGTCAGCAAATCCCACCCTTTCAAAGAAAAATTCCAGGAGTCACTTTGAAGGAAGGACTTCTCAGGGTTAGGCATGGTCATTTCCATGTGAAATTCCATCAGCTATTCCAGAAGGCAGCTACCTGGGCAGGGTAGGGGGGTGAGGTAAACACATCTTGTGAGCAATGGGACATAGTAAGGAGGGGCGGAACTGTACCTGGAATGTATTTCTGAGGGAAAGGGTAAGAGGGTGTCCAAGGAAAGTGGTGCTGCACAGGACTTCCCACATCCAAGTGTCCAACTACTGAACTATATCCCCAGCGAGAACATGGGCTCCACACACAAGCTATATTCAGTTACAAAAAAAAATCAATTAGGCAGCATTTTTTGCTTGCCCAGATTTGCACGCTGAGACACATGTATCTTGTGGAGAACAGTTAAAGGAAGTGAGCATGCTTGGCCTAGAGGAGAGACGAGGCAGTTGCACCATCCAGACCGTGGTGCAGAAGACAGCAGAGAAAACAGCTGTGCTTCACAGAAGTCAGAATAGGAGCACAGGGTGAAAACAACACATGCAGTCTGGAGGGGAGATAAAGATCGTGGTGGCCGAAAGACAACTGAGGATCCAGCAGAGGCCTTCACGGGCAGCAGGCTCCTCAGCATGAAAAGCTTCCAGACAAATGCTGGAGTTGCTGAGTTTCCTGGGAGCTCGGACAACTGGCCCAAGACTAGCTGTTCCAGTGCCAGACTCTGGAGGCATGCATTGGGAAGTCTACTATACAAGGTTGAAGGATATGATGTGTCTTGATGTGAATGTCTCCTGCTGCCTAGATCAGGCCCTCAGCACTGTGCCAAGCTGAGAAGCAAGCAAGCAAAGAAACATGTGACCTCGAGCCTCTTCTGGGGAAAGGAACAAATGCTGCTTCCTGAAGACAGACAGCAGAGGCAAGGATGAATACCAGAGGTATTGTTGACACCAGAGCCAAGGTTGACACCAGAGGCAAAGCAGAACACCAGAGGCCTGGCTGAACACCAGAGGGCCTGGTTGACACCAGAGATAAGGCCAAACTAGGCAATCTATCTTCTGGTCAGCACCAACCTAGCCAATGCTATTCTGAAATGCCTGCTACCCTAACCATGGGCACATCATTTTTGGAGAAAGCCGTGATTGCATACGGTCCCAGCTCAGCAAGCTGCTGCTTCCCTTACTCAGTTTTCCTTGACCTCCTGCCCACTCTTTAAGGATATAGAGCCTGGAGGCCCTTGGGAATCACCTCTTGGATTTAACTCCCTTACCTGGTCCAGACCAAGCTGTTTGCACGGAAAGGAAAAGGTGAACCCCAGGGGTAGGCTGTGTCCACTCAGGCCCTGACTCTGCTGGAAATCCACAATGCAGTCCACAATATGATCAAAGAGCTGCAGGATAGGCCGTGTCAAGGGGCGGGCTCTCTCCCACCTTCTCCACCTCTAACATCAGGACCCAAACTGTGAGTACCTGCTCTCCAGAGCCCTGGGCTGTATGCTCAGGGATAGAGTAGACCTGGTTGGTGATCTGCACACTGCCTTCAACCACACGTACCAACAGGACCCGGAAGTTGGTGCCCCCTAGGTCCAAGGCCAGGAAATCACCTCGCTCTGTGGGACAGAAAACATCAGTACTAGGAAAGAAAAGGTGGCTCCAGCCCTAGCACATGGTATGACTCCCAGTAACCCCCATCCCAGGTCCATTCTCAGACCAGGTGCTTACCACTGCCATCGGGTGTGGCTCGTACATAAGTGGGCAGCATGCGGAGGGAGGAGGCCTCTCCTTGAAGCCCCTTGATCATAGCTGTCCGCATCTGTGCCTGCACCATTTTCAGCTGCTCGAAGCTCAGCTGAAATGGTGCCAGGGTATCCTCCAGGATGCGCTTGTGGGCAGCCAGGCGGGCAGCCACAGCTGTCACCATTGCCACACCCTGGCCACCATCATCCACAGAGGGGATGAAAGAGACATCACATTCTGGGACCAAGAGCATTACCATCTCCTTTAGAGTCTGGTGGAACCTACATAAATACACCAGGTACACTCAACGTGGCATCTGAGCCTATGGCCTGCTGGAGCCCTACATCTTGTCATTTTAAACAAATTCAGTCCTAAACCTATTCCTTGGCACCAACCATACATCTACTGCCCTCGGTGCCCCTTTCCCAGGCACACACAAAAACATTTTTCTTTCCTTACATGCCTCCTGGCCTCCCACAGCCTAGCTTAACTCTCGCTCTGCCATTGACATTCACCAGCTTGTACACATGATATCAGAACACCCTCTGGGTACATATCATACACATACACACGCACACACATGTACACACATGCTACCTGCTCACATAGGATCCTATTCTCATAGTACCTGGGGTGTTTTTCAAGCATTCGCCCTCCAGTAGCCACGGCCACATGCAGTGTCTGCTGCTCCCGGCTGCGCTGGAGATGGGATAGGACTGCAGCCAGGGCAGCCGCACAGAGCTGGGCAGCCCGTGTGCACACCGCCGCACACACATGCTGCACGTGTTCAACATCTGAGACCTGAGGGCTCAGACCCAAGTCCTGCAGGACTGCGAGGATCTCGGCTTTCCCAGTGGCGGGGCTGCAGGGAGAAGGGGAAGACACATGAGGTGTTAGTTTGCAGCTTAGGTCACCTGGGAGCTGCCCATCTCACCAAAGCCCCACAGCTACCCTGGGCAGAGAGTGCCTTACCCTCTCCCAAGCAGGCTCCCCGTGTCCCTTGTCTAGCTGCCTGCCCCCTTACTTACTCCTCCATTTTGATCACATGTTCCAAGAGGATGCTGCCTTGACTCAGTAAGGCAGGAGAGGTGCAGCCGCCAAAGAGGATCCCATGCTGGGCGAAGTGGACCAGCACCAGCCTCACCAGTTCACCCAAGTACAAACCCCCAATCATCTTCTCGAACCTACGGTAGAATAGGGAACTCAATGCCTTTTGTATGCCCTCAGCCCACTCGAGTCCTCCAAGAGGAATTACTGTTTTTAAGGCTCCAGAAGCAAATGGCCTCCCAGAGGACGAGCAGGTTTACCCTTTCTAACCCTTGGGTTACCTCTAGGGTTTCCTAGAAAGGCAGGAGACATCTCACTCAGCTGTTCCCAACCCACCAGGGCTGACTATTAGGATCAAGGATTTTAAAATTGGGTTTTAGCACTCTGAGGCTTTTCTTCCTTGAATTTGATCTGTGACCGCCCCCCTTTCCCCCCACCACGGGCAATTAGCAGACCCTCAGAAGGACAGGAAGAGGTCAGGGCCCAAGAGTAAAAGGTAGGTTAGAACAGGAATATGACAGGGCCTGGAGCAGAGCCAGGGAAACCATCAGGCCATCACCTCTGAGCACCAGGATCTAGGGATTCACAGTCCAGGGCATGGTCGAAGGTGGTCAGGACTGGCCCGAGGGTGGCCTCATCACAGAAGGAGCCCCACTCGATGCTGATGCAGGTGCGGCCATGGTCATTATCCAGAGCTTTCACGTGCCGTGCCTCCTCCATGTAACATGCATTGGTGCCAGTGTCTGGCAGGGAAGACCCCATCAGAGCCTTGCCCACCAAGCAGCCACCACCCTTCATCATGAATGACCCACGGCTCACCTACAATAAGCCCAACATCACAAAACTTGGAGTCACATTTACAGTCCATCATGATGCCCACTGTGTCATTCACCATGGCCACCACATCAATACAGTGGGCCTGGACAATGGAGAGAACAGAAAGTCAGAGCCAGCTGGGTGGCCAGAGGGCCGAGGCTTGGAAGGAGATACCCAAAGGCCATGAAATGTCTCCATGCCCCACACTTAGGCCCCAGGTCCCGTGATCTAGGTTCTCCTTCCATCCCATACCCCAACTCAGGCTCTCGGGATCACAGAGGTTCCTACCCATAGGACCAGGAAGATGGTCCCACAGCCGAGTGCCTCCGTGAAGACTGACCCACGCTTGTCTCACCCACACCCCAAACTACCTTCTAACCTGACTTCTGATCAGAACCTCGGGGTTAGTCTGAAAGAACCTGCCCTTCTAGAGCACTGGGATTTGGACATTACATGTTTTTCTTACATTTGCTCTGCGTCCCAAGCCTCGGCTCAGGGATAAGATTAGCTGCTCCTTGCCTACACCCTCTGCTGCTACTAGAGTCTTCTGAACACAGGCAATCTTTTATTAGAATACTTTCCCTTCTAGAAGGTGAGGATCTTGAAGGCTAGGTCATAGGATTTTTTTCCCATGTCCTGTTTTTCTCTCAGACCCCTCCCCCAGGGCACGATCATTTTATTTGAGTCTTTCTTAGCCTCTGTCTCATTGATTGCTATGGGAGCAACATGAACCCCAAGGTCAAACTAGATAAAGGCCATGCATAGGAAAGGAAAGCCAGACCTTCCAGAAACACAGGCATCACCTACAGATGCCAAGCCCAGAGCAGCAAGGGCAGCTCTCCTTCACTCACCTTCTGCCTCTGAATGGCCTGTCTTAGCAGCTGGACCACATCCTGGCCTTCCACACCACTGCACCTAAAGCCTTTTGTCCAGGAAATGAGGGTGCTCTGGAGGCAGAAAACGGGGTTATTTTTTTTTTCTTGTGGCTGTCACAAGAGCTGCATTCTCTTTCCACTCACTGGCCCCGACGTGCCCCCACCTCACCCTGTCCAAGCCCGTCTGGTGACAAGGAAAAGGGAAATTGAACCCAAGCTTCAGATTCTGATTCTTCAAGGTGTGTGCATCCAGGAATTCAGACATGCAGTGGGCAGCAAAGTCGAAGAGCTGCGGGAACAAGGTGACCCCTTAACTCTGAGCACCTGAGCCCTGGCCACCCCACCGCGTCTCAAGCCCCGAGGATGCATTGAGACTGCTCACCTGCTTGCCAGTACCTAGCATCACCTCTTGAGGGATCACGAACTCCTGGCTCTTGGGTTTCACACACTGTTCTTTGGTGTCTGTCAGTGTCACCCACAACACACGCAGTGAGGCTCCTTTAGTCCCCAGCTCCAATACCAGGAAGTCTCCCTGCTCTAGAGGGCAAACAGGTCATAGAAAGACATGCAGTTGGCCACACCAAAGCTGCCTGCCTCCCAGGAAGGCTTCCAAAATCTGAGAAGTTCAGTAAAAAGGGGCCTTAGCGATGATGGACAGAGAAAAGGAACTACCCCTTCCCCCAGAGTAGAACACATTCTCCATGCCTGGCCACCCATCCTAGTCTGTGCTACCCACCAGTGCCATTTGGCATGGACCCTATGTATGTGGGTGACATCCGGACAGAATTGGCGGGACTGTCCTGTCTCTTCAGGGCCTGTTCCATGGAGCACAGAAGATTGGCTTGGATCTGCTGCAACTGTGTCCTTGTCACTTTGAATTGGTTCAAGCATTCCTGTACCTAGGAAGAAGCAAGCCAACATTGGGGAGGGACCCAACTTCAGCTGGGATAGGGGACTGTCCTGCTCGGCTCACCCCCTGCCTTCTTAGGCCCTCCGTTTCCAGGGACTGGCTAGCATCCTGCTCTATTCTCCCTGAGCCTCACTGGTCTTCTGGTTTCCCTCCGTGTGTGCCTTGGCTGTCTTGCTGTTCAAAGCCTACCCCAAGCTTCTGCATACTCGGAAGGTTCCTAGGAAGAGAAGCCACCTCCCTCTTTTGTGTTCCACATCCTGGGCTTCCTCTCAGCTCCTACATCCTCTCCCCTGACCACCTAGCTTTTGAAACAGAAGGTTTGGTAAACCTCTCTCCTGCTGCTGTAACTGTCTCTTTGTAAGCTATCAATGAGTGAGCAGACGGATGAACAAACTTTGCCGCTAGAGCCTGCCTCCCCCAACCCTCTCACAGACTCCAGAGCCTGAAGAAGCCCACCGCAGGGATATGCAAAGGCCACAGAGCAGGAGGTAGCCTTCCCTTCAGTTGGTTATTCTTCTCAGCACATCAACCAAGCCCTGATAAACACCTAGCACCATTCCAAACTGCCCACCACGCAGCTAACCAAGTCCGGCTCCCGCTGAGCTCTGCAGATTGATTCCCTTGTGGAAGACAGAGTCAACATACAATGTAATTCTGGTACTGAACGGCTACTGAAAACGGAGATACAGGATCAGAAATGTGTGACGAGGGAGAAGTCACATCTTAAGATAGGAGTGAAGAAGGCTTTACAAGTGGTGACCTAAATGACAGAAGAGACTCAGCCATCTGCTGTCCTAGGGGAAGGGAATAAAAGATTTTCTCCAGAGCATCTCCACGGAGATGGGTTAGGGGTCGTGGGCCTGGTGTGGAAGCTGAGAGGATGAGAGGTAACGGATGTGATATCCCAGGTTCTCACTCCAATAGACGCTCAAGAAATAGGGAGATAACAGATCTCGGCTCTGTAAAGAAACTTCCCTTGGATGACCCTCTTGTCCATCCACCACAGAAGCCTAGAGTATTTGTTGGAGAGACACAGTTCGGTAGCTCCACCTGTATTAGATCCCCCACACACACAAGGCCCCATCTCCTGTAGCACAGGAATTCTATTCTGAAGACCCATTCCCCCAACTGGACACAAATCTGAGAAGCTGCTTAGGCACCTGGAGAACAAAGTCCCCCTAAGGCAGTGGTTCTTAACCTGCGGGTCGTGACCCCTTTGGGAGTCGACAACTTTCTCAAAGGGGTTGCCTGAGACCGTTAGAAAACACAGATGTTTGTATTATGTCCACAACAATATCAAAATTATAGTTATGAAGTAGTAACCACAATAGACATGAGGAACTGTGTCACAAGGTCGCAGCGTTAGGAAGCCGAGGACCACTGCTCTAAAGAGAGCAGGGGTGAGAAAGGAGGTGAAGAGGACTCAATGCCAGCCTCTCTTTATGAGGAGTCAGGGGTAGCTCCCCAAGGAGGCAAATCATGCTAACAGGAGTCCTAGACACCCTGTTATGTTTACACGGGAACAGATGCTTCCAGAGACCAGGAGTGGCTGTTTCTGTGTTATAAATGAGGAAGCCGAGGCTCAGAGAGAGTGAGCCATCTGCCCAGCCCAAGGAGCTCTGAAGGGGAAAGGTGGATTGTGAAACCAGGTTGATTTGACTACAAAGATGTCCTCAATGGGAGGCTTGGTAAGAACCTAGCACTTCCCCTGAAAAGAAAAAACCAAACATGATGAGTACACACACAAAGACAGAAGGGCTTCTCTAGTAGACTCCAGCAGGGAGCACACTACCCAGATGCCACCAGAACCTCTCCTTTCTGCCCGCACTGGGGCTGAAGGGGGAGACCTCATTCAGCAGAGTAAGGAGAAAAATGTACTGGAGAGTGTGTGAAGCCCAAGATGGTCTCCATGCTGGCTGTTCTAACGAGCCTGCTATACCCGTCAAGTTTGGCTCCATCACATCCATCACCTGTTCAGGTGGACACAGTAATAGCGCGAAGACAGCAAGGGCACTGTGAGGACAGAAATCAATGCCAGGAAGTATGTGCAGTGAGGTGAGGGTCCTTCTTCAGCCCATGGGACACAAGCACCCGAGAGGGCCCGACTCTACACCCTCAGGCAACAAAAAGAGACTTCTGCAAAGGCCTGACAAGGGACTCAAAGATGTAGCCAGACACTGATGACATGTGATTATCGCCCCCCAGCTATGGAAAGGGAGTCTGAAGTTAGGCTGGGGGTATTGAGTGGGGTCCCTGGCTACAGAGCATTTGTTATTCCTGTGAAGCCCCACAAAGCCATAGGGAATTTGTTAAACTGCAGGTGCATACAATAAAACCAACATGGCAGATGGGCGACCTGTGCAGAGGCCTCAGGAGGAAAGGGAAGGAGGTGAGAAGGGACATGAAGATGACCCGAGAACAAGCCCTGGGACAGTAGTCGTTGCTCATTTCTAGGGCCCAGCTATGGGCAGGACATAGAGAAATGTTGACAGCAGGGCCTGAGGCACAGGTTGCACAAAGGAAAAGGGGTGTGTGCATGTGTGAAATTTAGTGACAGTAATGCCACCACAGTTGGATAACACACCTAGTAAGCATATGTCAGAACAAGACTGGAAACTACAGGAACCATACACCAGGAATGGTCCAAGACCATGTTCATGGGCATTGCTTCTATGAGTTTCTCTGTCTCCATGAGGCTTTTTTTTTTTTTAAATTTGAGGAGAACATTCAAATAATTCAAGTTACTTTCCTCTGCTTTCTGATGAAGAAATGGAGACCAAGAGTTATGAAATGGTTTACATAAGCATTTTCTGCTCCAGGGTGTGGTAGATGAAGACTTCTTCAGAATCTTAGTCAAGAAGGGAAAGGCTGGGCAAAGCACTCAATTAGCACACAGTGGACCTAACCCTTATACAGCAAGAGAAAACAAGACACAATCAAGAGGAGAGAAGAAAAGAAACATAAAGGAAAGATGGGGGAAGAGAGAGGGAAGGAGAGAGGGGGAGGGAGAGAGACGGAGGGAAAGAGAGAAGGGGGGGAGAGAGAGTTCGTTCTAAGGAAACCAAACCAGTTCAGCATTTTGTCACCTCTGTTGCCTGACTGCAGTGACAGTTGAGGGAACTGCCAAAGAGAGACTGCTGGAGAGAAGGGGACTCAAGGACTCAGCTCCTGGCCTGTCGTGTGTGTGTGTGTGTGTGTGTGTGTGTGTGTGTGTGTGTGTGTGTGTAAATGTGAATATAGTATAACATTTAGAAAGGGGGCTAAGAAATGGTAATATCAGATGGTAAGAAAGGATGGAATGCAGCCAAAGGATACATGAATCATGAAAAGAGTTATAAGGCTAATTTCTGAAAGTTTCAATTCTATCAGGTTCTTTTTTCTTTCTTCTTCTTCCATTTTTGTAGTGGATAAGTCTGTAAAAGTGTAATTGGTAGTGAAAGTGTAATCACTTTTACAAGAAAATCCTTTATTTTACTTTCTTTTTAAAGAAGATGTGGAAGGCCCATTCTGGATATGTCTGACCTCATAGGGTGGGTACAACATCTATGTGGCAAGCAGGCAAAAGGTTAAAGTTAATCCACACTCTTTTTTTTGTTTTGTTTTGTTTTCTGTTTTTCAAGACAGGGTTTCTCTGTAGCTTTGAAGTCTCTCCTGGAACTCTCTCGGTAGATCAGGCTGGCCTCAAACTCAGAGATGCGCCTGTCTCTGCCTCCCAAGTGCTAGGATTAGAGGTGTGCACCACCACCACCCAGCTTCAAACTCTCATGTCTTAAATGAGTCATTTTTCATCTCTAAGCCCCACCCCCCGAACCAATCTACCCCTTGCAGTTATTGGAGTCTCAAAGAAAAGAGATCGGAGATTAGCAGTTCAGCAAAGGGCAAAGGCCACAAGTGTGTGAGCCCAGCCACCCATACCTCTAGTCACCCTATCTGTGATAGTCTTAAATAAGAGCAGAATTGGAACCCACTGTTAGGCTTACCATTTCTAAGCAATCTGAGGGCTTTGGCATGCCATCTTGTGGGGATCTTGAGGCACTTTCTCCAGGTTGCAAACCAGCAGGCCTTGTGTTGTTCATATTTCTGCAATGGATATTGACTACCTGTAAGGAAAAAGGGATAGCTAGATTCAAGAACATTTACTCTATAGGCTCCAAGAGGCAATAACCCAGACCTGCAACTTCTTTCCTTCCAAAGGGGACCAAGGAGGGAGTTGCAAACAGAATTGAGAACTTGTGACAGTGAGGATCCTTTAGCAATCCACCAGGAAGCAGTTGTTTTCCAGAAGCATGTGTAACAAGAGAGCATGGGAAAGCTGACTCCAAGTTCAGATGTTCATTCACGCAGATCCTCTTCTTCCCAACACCCCCCATGAACGATGCTGGTAACGCAGATTCAGGCTCTGCCCTCGGGGATCTCACAGCCATACCCAGCATCACAGTAGGATTGGCACAAACAAAACACAGGACACATAAATGTGCTGCTGTGACTGGGAGGTCAGGGGTCTGGGAGAGGTGACAAACTGTAAAGTAAGCAGGGACCAAAAACCAAGCAGGCTGGCTTTCAGGACAAGCAGTTAAGTGTCACCCCGAGGAAGAAAAATATGAGTCAGAGAGTGTGCAAAGGCGTCTGTGCTTTAGAAATTGAATCTGTTCTTCAGAAAAGGGATGTACTGATGGTGTGAGCTTGGACCAGTCATTGGTGACTTTACACTTCAGCTGTATTGCAGGAGAAGGTGCCTACCCTCATATGGCTGCTGTTGCACCAAACAGCACAAGACCTAGGAGATACTTTGTAAAAATTCAGTGTGCAACAAAAACCTTGACTCATGACTGGGTTTTGGACAGGACAGTGAAGCAGAATGGAGAAGCCTGTGCTTGGAGTCAGGACCCCAGCTCTCCATAAGATGGCTGCATCAGGCCTCCCAAACTTGAGGCCCCATTTTCCTTATCTGTGAAATGAGGATCAATATGCCAGAAGTTCTACATGGGACAAAAGAGAACAAAAAGATCTAGTTTAGAGTGCAGGTTTCCATCTCTAGCATAATCTGAACCGAAACTCAATTATCCTCGGTTCTCTCTCAAACACACGAAAACATTACAGAGAACGACAGGAGTAGAGAGCAAGGAAAGAGGGAAAACAGGCACTAGGGAAATCCCCAGGAATCCACAAGGGTGACTCTAGCTAAGAATCTGAACAACAGTGGAGAGGGTGCTTTAACTGCCATTAGTCAGATTGATGACTCCCTTAATTGACATCTTAGAACCCTCATCCAGCAACTGATGGAAGCAGATGCGGAGATCCACACCTAAACACTGGGTCGAACTCCTGAGTCCAGTCATAAAGGAGGAGTAATAATATAAGCAAAGGGGCCAAGACCATAATGGGGATACCCACAGAAACAGCTGACCTGAGCTAGTGGGAGCTCACTAACTCCAGACTGACACCTGGGGAACCTGCATAAGACAGAACTAGGGGCCGGGCAGCAGTGGTGCACACATTTAATCTCAGCATTTGGAAGGCAGAGGCAGGTGGATCTCTGTGAATTTGAGGCCAGCCTGGTCTACAAGAGCTAGTTCCAGGACAGGATCCAAAGCTACAGAGAAATCCTGTCTCAAAAAACAAAACAAACAAACAAACAAACAAAAAAACAACTAGGTCCTCTCAATGTGGGTGGCTTGGGCAGTTTGTAGGACCACTAGCAGTGGAACCAGTATCTATCCCTAGTGCATGGACTGGCTCTTTGGAGCCCATTCCCTATGGAGGGATACCTTGCTCAGCCCAGATACAGGGTGGGGGGAGGAGGGTCTTGGTCTTGCCTAAAGTGACGTGACAGACTTTGTTGACTCTCCATGGGAGGTCTCACCCTCTCTGAGGAGTGGAAGGGAGGTGGGGTGGGGCGAATGTGGGGGGAGCATAGGGCAGAAGGAAGAGTAAACTGGGATTGGTATATAAAATAAATTGTTTTAAAAATTAGAAAAAAGAATGTCAGGAGCACCAGGTTTCTCCCTAACCCAAAAATGGCTGCCTCTATTGAGATATCTCTTTCATTGTTCTCCCTCTCCATCCCTCCCCCAACTTGGCCATCTCAATCCCTCATGTTCCCATCCATATCCCCTCCCTTCTACCCACCCACTCCCAGCTTACCCAGATCTTAACTATTTCCTCTTCTTGGTGTCTTCTATGCATGTTGTTTCTCTTAGGGTCCTCAAATCTACAAAGATGACCTCATCTAGGACTCCTAGCTGTAGCAAGAGAGGGTGCCTGAACTGGCCTGCCCCTGTAATCAGGTCAGTTAACTATCCTAACTGTCATCATAGAACCTATGTTCAGTAACTGTTAGAAGCAGATGCAGTGATCCAAAGCCAAGCACTGGGCTGAGCTCCTGAAGTTCAGCTGAAGAGAGGGAAGAGGATCATCTGAGCAAGGGAGGTCAAGATCATGATGGGGAAAACCACAGAGACAGCAAACCTGAGCTAGTGGGGGGCTCACGGACTCTAGACTGACAGCTGGGAAACCTGAATGGGACCAAACTAGGCCCTCTGAATGTGGGTGACAGCTGTGTGGCTTGATCTGTTTGTGGGGTCCCTGGTAGTGGGACCAGGACTTATTCTGGGTGCATGAACTGGCTTTTAGGAGCCCATTCCCTATAGAGGGATGCCTTGCTCAGCCTTGATGCAGGGGGGAGGGGCCTGGCCCTGCCTCAAGTTGGTGTGTCAGACTTTGTTGACTCCCCAAGGGAGGCCTTACACCCTCTAAGGAGTGGATGGGAGGGGGTGAGAAGGTAGGAGGGTGGGAGAAGGGGAGGGAGGGGGAACTGGTGTTGGTGTAAAATGTCCAGGCCCAACCAGCATAATCATTCTCTTACTCGCCTGCTCACACACGCAGCATTTACTTAGCAAGTGGCAGACTGTGACACTCCCTCCAAGGAGCCACAGAATTTAAACTCTAGGTCAATGCATTCAGGCCTGTCTCTTCCTAGAAATGAGAGACATGTCTTCATTTCTCCATCACCAGAAACTGGCCCAAAGTCAGCCCGTGTTTGAACTAAATCAGCAACATGGAATGAGTGCTCCTTTTGAATAACATTCTAGGAAGCCCTCCTGAGACTGGTCCTGCCATCACCATTGAGGACTAGTGTCATAATCTTGCTAGCCTCCATTAGCTAGAGGATAAGCCAAGGAGGAGGGCTTGGGATGAGGCATGCAGGAATTAGAGGATATATTTACCTGGGAGATTTGAAAGTTGATCACTTTCCTCCGTCTCAGCTTTTCTCCGAAATGAGGACAGCGGTGACCCTGGACTGAACTCAAAAGTGAAACTCGGGGATGACTTTTATAAACTCCCCAAGCTCCACCTTCTTCAGCCACCACTTAACAGACATAGGCTAATTCAGGAAAGTGCACTTCCCCACAAGTCTGCTCTAAGATGAGCCCAGGGTGAGCAGGACCATGGCACAAACAAGGAAAATGAACACAGGAAGTTGGAGGCTCCAGTTGGGTTAAGGACTCCAAAACATTCTCTCTGCAATGCTAGGAGCTCTGTTTATTTTATGAACACTAAGTTTTGAAGTGTTACGTTCCTTGGAAAGAAGCAGAGACATGCCTGGAAATATGTGGTTGCAACTGGCAACTTTTCAAAATGTAGCAAGTAAACATGTAAGCAGCGATGTGGGAACTGAAGAGGAAGGGCCATCATGACTCTGCAGGAGTGAGCAGGGCAAGTTAAAGAAGTCCTTTCACGGCCGGGCGATGGTGGCGCACGCCTTTAATCCCAGCACTCGGGAAGCTGAGGCAGGTGGATCTCTGTGAGTTCGAGACCAGCCTGGTCTACAGAGCAAGTTCCAGGACAGGCTCCAAAGCCACAGAGAAACCCTGTCTCGAAAAACCAAAAAAAAAAAAAAAAAAAAAAAAAAAAAAAAAGTCCTTTCACAAAGAATGCATGCATACAGCCAGTGGTCAGACAGACAGACAGTTCTCAGAGCATCATGAAGATGCCCATAGGTGGGATGAAAAGTAGTGTGCATTTAGAAGAGGGACAGATAAAGGGCCCAGTGTCCTCCAGGATTCTCTTTAGGGTACTTAGAAGAGTTCTGTCTTCAAACAGTGAAAGAATTGGAACAGTCAAGAGATATGCATAATTTAGCAGTCTTGATGAAGGTGTGCTTCCACCCACCACTCTCAGTTCTGATTCTGCAAGGTGGACTGGTAAGTTGTTCTGTCATCCAAGGAGGCCAGTCTGAAATCTACCAGAAGGTCTGCTTTGGGGTGTAGCTTCTGTATCATAGATGCCATGATGTCTGAGAGGAAGGTGCTGTCTTCAGAAACTTTGCTGTTGCTGGATACAAGATGACACAAGATGACTGAAGGCTTAGGACAACGACTTAACCTTGTGCCTTCAGCTTTGAAGGAAGAGAGAGGTTAGAGGAATGGTTCTCAACCTGTGGGTCATGACCCCTTTGCAGGTTGAACTACCTTTTCACTGGGGTTGCCTAAGACCATCAGAAAACACATTATAATTCCTAACAGTAGCAAAATTAGATATGAAGCAGCAACAAAAATAATCTTATGGTTGGGGTCACCACATGAGAAACTCTATTAAAGGCTTGCAGCATTAGGAAGGTGAAGAACCACCAGGGTAGAGATACATACACCCCTCGAGTAATTAGCATGCCCGTGCAGAGAAAGCAGGAGTCAGACACAATGCCTAACAACCGCAGCTTCTAAGTGCCTGTTACAACTCAGGCAAACTGGCGAGTGCATTAAAACTGAAGGCTGCTACATTAGCAGTCACACTATTATCCGCTGGTGAAGGCCTCTCAGGACACAGATGAACAAACAGAGGTGGCTCCTGTGGCAGGTTTGTTGTGATTAGACCTATACACACGGCAGGCGCAGCCCTACCTGCAGTTTACTGGATACCAGCCAGACATAAAGGCTATGAAAGATGGTCAAGAATGACGTTAGGGAAAGCAAACTGACCGTCATCTACAACACAACACCGTGCTGAATCTGAGGCTCCAGACCCTTAGCTCTGTTTAGTTGGGGGAGAGCATGGGACTGAGTGTGAAAGGCCTAGCTGTGACTCTTGGCAGCTGCAGTTTTGAGTCAGCAAGATAGGCTCCTGGGAGTTATTTTCATGACTCCTTGTCCCTGATTCTGAAAGTCCTATTTTTTTTTCTTTTTCTTTTTTTTTGGGTTTCTCTGTGTAACAGCCCGAGTTGTCCTGGAACTCACTCTTGTAGATGACACTGGCCTCAAACCCAAGAGATCCACCTGCCTCTGCCTCCCAAGTGCTGGAATTAAAGGTGTGTGCCACCACTGCCTGGCTTGAAAGTCCTGTTTTCATTTCACCAGGAAGTGGGTTCTGGACCTAGTCGTGGGGTGTGCCATAGGCCTCCTAAATCAAGGCCAGTGGAGAAGGCCAAATGTTCTGGCAGTCTGAACATTTGGGCCAATCCTGTTTGTAACGGGCACAGCACTTGCCAGCAATACTTAAGCACACACCAGATGGACACTGACCAATGAGGGAAAGTCAAGTCCTGACAAGGTCCCCTCATCACCCCTTAGCTTCAGCCATCAGAAGCAACTGTAGAATGGGAAGAGCCGAACATAGCAAAACTAGAGTATTACTGCTGAGCTGCAAGGCCAGGCCCTCCTTGCTTTGAGCTTGCTCCTGTCAGCCAGCTAGGCCCCCTAGTTCATCACATCACCTTTCATTCCCTTCATGTTTTAGGTACGCCCCGCAGCTCTCACAGGCACTGCACTGCTTCTGCTGTGTCTGTTCGTGTGCATTTGTCTATAATGACCTACTGATACCACTGGCTTCTCTAACCTTCATCTTTAAAATTACAGTTCAGTTATCAACAGCAGTGGCAGTGGGGCTCCCTCCGCTCACAAGTTAGGCCCAGCTCTGACCCCAGCTAGGGGCCAGATCACTGTATTTATTAAAATCATTTGTTTACTGCTCAACTGTAGGTTCTCATGTTTCTTACACACCTTTACAGCCTTGGGACCGAGTTCTAGACCTGATATGGAGTAAGTATCAGTTATCTTTTGCTAAACTGAAGAGCCCTCCCCTAAAAGCCCAGGGCTTTTGAAACAACAAGCAAGCAACTTCTTCCCCCTACTGGTGCAAGATTTCAGCACTCTTCCTTACTTGAGTGTCTACAATGTTCCATCTTTCCACTGGTAACCAACTTTTCATTTCAACTCTCCCTAGTTCACAAAGGCTAACATCAACCAAAGGATAAAGGCAAGGAGCTCATCCAAAGCTCAAATTTTCAGTCATCCATTTTGTGACTCAGTGGAAGATCAGGGACAACACAGACAATACAGATAGCAGGAACTTTGATGTCAGACAGACCTATATTGTTGTTGCTTCTATTATTGTGTATGTGATATGGGTGTTTAGGAGTTAAGTACACACCACGGTAAACATATGGACCTCAGAGGGTTTTGTGGGTTGAACCCAGGTCATTAGGCTGATGCAGCAAGCACTTTACCTGCTGAACCATCTTGCTAGCTTGAGTCTGAATATTGCAAGTATAAAACATTATTTCTCCACAGGATTTGTTTTAGACCTGTAAACATCAGCCTTGCTGTACATTTATTGGATACCAACCAGTCACATAGGCAGTGAAAGGTAAGGAGGTAAAAGATGATGCTGGGGAGGGCAAAATGGAAATTGGCACCACCCACAACACAGCATCTTGTCTATCCGGGGAGTATAGTCTCTCAACTTTGTTTCACTGAAGTAGAATATGGAATAGAATACCAAAGGTCCAGCTATGAGTCATGCTTATGACAAGTGTGGCCAGAACTCCTTGGCTCTACTTCTGTGTGACCTGATGTTTATCTTTGGTTTCTTTGAGACAGGGTTTCCCTATACACCCCTGGCTGTCCTTGAATTATGGAGATCAGACTGGCCTTGAACTTGAACTTATAAGACTACTTGCCTCTGCCTCCTTGTGCTGGAGTTAATGTTATGTGTCATTACGACCAGATTTTTTTTTTTTTTTTGGTTTTTTCGAGACAGGGTTTCTCTGTGGCTTTGGAGCCTGTCCTGGAGCTAGCTCTTGTAGCCCAGGCTGGTCTCGAACTCACAGAGATCCGCCTTTCTCTGCCTCCCGAGTGCTGGGATTAAAGGCGTGCGCCACCATCGCCCGGCTACGACCAGATTTTTATCTTTGTAAGTAGACTCAAGATGTCTACTTACAGGTTGGGTTCCCCAGAATTAGAGAACTAATCATATATTGTATTCCAGAAGGTTCTAAGATAGAGCTGAGATTGAGATGATGAAAGTGAGCTAGACAGAATGCTGAATGTAGAGTCCTCTAAGGCTCATACAAGTGCTAACCCTGCACTTACATGAACCCAAAAGTGAGGGCCTCCTCATTCCTGGTATGAGGGAATTTGGAAGTCAGAGAGCAAGAAAAAGAAGCCAAGACAGTCCACACATTTAAGCTATTATGGGTGCTATGGTGATCCAACCCTATAAGGGGATCCCTGAGAAAATGGTAAACGTGTCTCAGTTGTTCTACCTGACACATGAAAAATATGGGTTACTTATATACCCCAACTTCTATTTTCATTGGCTAAGAACTGCACCAAAGTATAAGTTCTTGGCACTTCCAGCTTGTGTCAACAGAATCCAAGGGACACCTTCTCACACAGTTACAAGTATCTGTAAGAAAGCCCTGTGAGTAGAGTCTATAGGAGGGTAAGTGCCCAAAAGTGGGCCCGGCACAGCCTCTGATAGAGGACTCTGATAAAGACAAAATGAACACAGCTATGATGTTATTAAATAAAAATCTCTCCCTTCCCAAGCTTACAGCACTAACTTATTTAGTTTGTGGAGCTTTCAAATTCTCCATGAGTTGGCAATCTTTCAGAAAAACCACCCAGAGAATTCTAAGTATTCTAAGTGTCCTTCTGTCTATGTGTTGCTTTTATTGGTTAATGCATGAAAAAAACTGCTTTGGGCCTATAGCAGAGCTACAGGGGAACAGAGCTAGGCAGGGAAAATGAAGCTGAATGCTGGGAGAAAGGAAGCAGAGTCAGTTAGAAGCCATGTAGTGTGTCCCCCCCATCCCCCGGCCAGATAGACGCAGGTTGGAAACCTGCCAGTAAGCCACAGCCACGTGGCAATAAACAGATTACTAGAAATGGGTTAAATTAAGATGTAAGAGTTAGCCAATGAGAAGTTAGAGCTGATGGGCCAAGCAGTGTTTTAAATAATATAGTTTCTGTGTGATTATTTTGATTCTAGGTGTCTAAGACAGACAAGTGTCCTCCTCCTACACCTAAGACCCCAGAAAAGCTAAGTGTCTAAGAAGCAGGCTTCCTGTGGCGCGTGAGTCATGGGTAGATGCCCAGTATGCACACTCCTCTTGCAGCTGCAGACCATCTCTCTGGCCCTTCCACCTCATACTGCAACACTACTTATGACATACAAAAGTAGAGTGACCTTAGTAACAGTTGCTGCCACACTACATATCTGTAGCAAGTGTGTTTAGATTCTTTATAAACACTCTGTCACCAGACAGTGGGGGCACAAGCCTTTAATCCCAGCACTCCAGAGGGCAGAGGCAGGTGGATCTGAGTTTGAGGTCAGCCTGGTCTGCAGAGTGAGCTCCAGGACAGTCAGGACTGTTACACAGAGAAATCCTGTCTCAAAAAATGATAATAATAAAGTTATCAATACTTAGAACACTTTAATATTTTTCTCATTTTACAGACAAAGTCCAAGAGAGGGTGAGCAACTTGTTTCAGAAGCAAGATTGATCTGTCATGACTGTCACTTATCTCTTCACTCTGATTAATGCATCTACTATTAGACTATAGCACAGAGACAACAAATTGGACAAAAAAAGCAACTGTGGGGGTTGGGAGGTCTTCTCTTTCCTTGAGTCCCATTTGTGCTGCAAATTCCTGGTCTAGCTAATCCATATCCTTAGCCAATGGCCCCCTTTCTGTAGAGTCTGCTCAATTTTAAGATAACCTCATTCTAGAAGCAGCACTTTCCTTCAACCTCATATATAGAAATACAAACTATACCATTTATAGTATACCATTTAGCTACCTTCTAAGTGACTATTTAATGAGAGCTGTAAGTGAGGATTATACTGATTGGCTGTATATGGAAAAACAAGAAATCTGTTAGCACTTATGTCAAAAGCACAAGGTTTTTCTCTAGAAATGAAGAACCCATGACTAGTCTCACAGCCGTGGGTGCAGTCTTTTAACTTGTTTCTTTCCATCTGGTTCCTCATTTCAGAGTTGGTTATAACAAGTTTCTGTGAAGATCAAATGACAGTATATATATTGTCTGGACTGTGGTGACTGAACAAAAAATAAGAGATATATGTGATGCTGGTCATAGTGTTGCACCATCCAAGAGCAAGACATTGTCTGTGGTGGGAATTAGTATTTTCCATCTTGACTATAACTCAAAGCATTTGTGTGCAAACAGTATGAGATAGTGCCCTAATGTCTGTACTAAGTCATCCAATCCAGCTGTGTATGAATGCCCCAGTGTGATATACATCTCACTTTCATCTTAAAATCAAAGACAGCTTTAGATATGATAAATCAGAAGTTAGGCACCTGAATTGTGTATTAGTTTACCCTGGTCTGAGATCCTGTACTGCTGCCGGGCAGTGGTGGCACACACCTTTAGTCCCAATACTCAGGAGGCAAAGGCAGGAGGATCTCTGTGAGTTCAAGGCCAACCTGGTCTACAGAGTGAGTTCCATCCAGGTCAGCCAAGGCTACAGAGAAACCTTGTCTTAAAAGAAAAAAAAATCCTGTACTGTTAACACCCACTTAAGAGTCTCTTTCACTAGACTGTCCATCAGCTAGAGCCAAAGCTGGTTCTTTTGTTTGACTGTCTCCTTTGGTTAGTTACTTCTGCTATTTGAG
The DNA here is from genome assembly GCF_000317375.1 of Microtus ochrogaster. Classification (NCBI taxonomy): domain Eukaryota; kingdom Metazoa; phylum Chordata; class Mammalia; order Rodentia; family Cricetidae; genus Microtus; species Microtus ochrogaster. The sequence continues at coordinate 55,924,922 of NC_022018.1, forward strand.
TCTCTCGCTTTGGGTCTACCTGGACACTAAGGATAAACCACATCTCTACTCTGCACTGGAAGGGCTCAGGCAACACTGTAGAGACTGGGGACTACTCTGGTATTTCCACTGAATCCCAATTTACTGCTGCCACACGACCTGTAGCAGCAAAAGAAAAAAAAATTGATTTAAACAGATAATTGTGCCTGGTACACCCACCGGTAAATCCACTTTGAAAAACTGCATAGGAACGAACTAACACAACAGTGTTCACTTACAAATTCCAGAGGAAGCCGGGCGGCGGTGGCTCACACCTTTAACCTCAGCACTAAGAGGTAGAGGCAGGCAGATCTCTTTGAGTTCGAGGCCAGCTTGGTCTACAGAGGACAGGCTCCAAAGCTATCCAAAAAAATCCTGTCTTGAAAAAGAAAAAGAAAAACAAAACAAAAAATCCCCACTCCAAAGCTCACGACAAAAATATAAAAATTTCCACATATCAAAGATTTCATACAAACATAGATAAATATATTTAAATTTTAACTATAAGTAAATTCAAACAGAATGCTGTAAAACAATACTATTCACAATTGTCTCAATGTATCTTATAAAACATAAAAATCAGGATGCTGAGTAGGTGCTGGTGGTAAAAACAACAGGGTCAAAACTCTCACAACAAACTAGGAACCACTATAATTAATGAACATGACCAACCCAACAATAATAATTCCGGTCAACCTCCAGTCCCAAGAATTTCAAGATTTTCTCCTCCTTCCTCTGCCTGATTTGGTCCGTGACCGAAAAGTAAACTGGTCTTTAAAGTCCACTAAGCAATTTGTGGCTTCTGAAACAGGAACAAAAGACTTGATGGGAGACTCATTTAAGTTGAGCTGTGAGAGGGAACTCTGCATCTCTCTGCTGCAGCTAGCCTCTTCCACCTCTGATGAAGGTATCCTAGACAGAAAGAAAAAGTCAAGTAAGACATATTACATGTGTATATGTCCAACTCTTTAAAATTTTTTCTTTGTTTTATGTGCAAAGGTGTCTGCATTTAAGTTTGTATACCACATGTATGCCTAGTGTCCTTCAAGGACAGAGAAGGGTGCTGGATCTCCTGGGATTGGAATTACAGGTGGTTGTAAGCCACCATGCAGATGCTAGGAATTGAACCCGGGTCCTCTGAAAGAGCAGCCAGTGCTCTTAAGCACTGAGCCATCTCTCTAGCTCCCAGCCTTTATTGAAAACAAAACAAAACAAACAAACTTAAAAAAAAACAAAAAACTATATAGACCCAGTTGGCCATGAACTCAGAAATCAGTCTGCGTCTGTCTTTGTCCCACTATGCCTGGTTTCAAGTTCAATATGAAGCTGGTAAGCAACAAGTATGAACTATGCACTCTAGTGGAGCCTTTAAATTACATTAGTATACTAACTTGTGTAATATTCTAGCCATGTAAATTGTATCATTCTGCTTTCACAGATGAAGATACTGGGTAATTCATATAACCTAAAGCCATGGAGACATGGAGAAACTGTGGAGTCAGATCAAAATTCCTAAATCTGGTAGAATTCAGGTTTGGATGGGAACTGAAAAGAAGAAAGGCCGGGCAGTGGTTCACATCTTTAATCCCAGCACTTGGGAGTTAGAGGCAGGTGGATCTCTGTGAGTTTGAGGCCAGCCTGGTCTATAGAGGGAGTTCCAGGACAGCTAAGACTATTGTTACACAGAGAAACCCTGTTAAATAAAAGGGAAGAAAAGGAAAAAAAATAAAAAAGAAAAAAAAAGAAAAGGAGTAACACATAACCCTACTTACTTTAACATCAATACAGCTATCCAACCAATTCTTAACCCATATATAACAGGATCACCAAGTTAAATAAATGTGTTAGTTCTACAGTGATTTCTATTTTAGCATTTTAATTATCAATCTACACAGAGAATCTAGCATCAGGCTCACACTTGCCAGAGCTGTTGACAGAATTCAGCGCATACTCTAACTTACTTGAAGGTTCTTGCTTCTGAAGACTTAGTTTTTTTCTCTACACCTGGAGAGATAAAAGTACTAACATTAGCAGTCATAGCCTCTCACTGCCTGCTGCTTTTCATCAGGCCTATTCAAGTAGTTCAGATCTCCAACCCTTTGACCAATGGAATGTGAGCATTAGCATCCAACAGGCTCAGCTGCAGTAAACACTTCGGAATGAATCATTTCTGAATAGACCTACTTCAGACCTACACTCAGGCAATAAAGGTAACCAGGGGAAATCTGCCACCTGAGAGATTCACAACCTGGTGATCTAGAAGCAAGATGTAAGATAGGTTTTTTTTCTCTCTGTAATTTTGGAACTGTCCTAGAACTAGCTCTTGTAGGCCAGGCTGGCCTAGAACTCAGATCCACCTGCTTCTGCCTCCCGAGTGCTGGGATTAAAGATGTGCATCACCACTGCCTAGCAAGACAGGCTCTTTTTACAGTCATCACAAAGCAAAACAGATTTGCTTGGTAGTAATAAACTATTATAACTAGACAGTGAGCAAAAATTTACTGTTCAATTTGGTAAAATTTAACAATAGCAACTAAAAGGAACAATAGTAGCAATATTCCAGCACCTAACATCCAACAAAAGTAAATGCCAAGGAATACATATAGAGTGCTTTACTAGATATAATCTTTGTAATCTCTAAAGTTAGAATTCCTAATGCTCCTGATAAATCTACTCTAATGCTCCCTAAATACTAAAGACACAAAGAGGAATTACTTCCTACAATTTCTTAGGAGTTAAGTTGGGAGACTAAGCTAAAGGTAATGTATAAATGGTTTACAAACATTCAGAAGAGGCAGTGATGTCTACATGTGTGGTTTTCCATGACTCCCCAGTTTAACAGGCAGTCCTAACTCTAGGTGTTATAAAGGATTAGGTGTTATAAAGGATTATATTAAACCCATGTCGGGAAACACAGGATATCTCTTCATCCTTCCTGAGGATGAGACAGCCTAGATTAAATTTCCAAGGCTGGCTGATTGGCTACAAAAGGATTCACTCACAATCCCCAATGTTAACATTCACAATCAGCTGAATGTTAGGAGTTTCTATCTTCACTGAAAGGCCTAGACAGAAACCCATAAAATTGGTCTTAGAGTCTTCACCTATGGTCTTGTGCTCAGACTGTTCCAAGAGACTGAGCAGTCGGCCTTCACTGTGGTCTTTGTCCTGTGATAGAGAAAAGGATAGACGGTTTAATTAATTCATGGCAAGATTTAAAACACAGTTGACTTGTGCTGTGGAATAATCTTTTTGTACACTGCGAAGATGTGTCACTCTGATTGTTTTAGTAAAAAGTTGAATAAATAAATAAATAGCTAGGCAAAATTTCCAGGCAGAGAGAATGCTGGGAAAAAGAAGGCAGAGATGCCAGAAGACACAGAGCAAGCAGGATGGGCAGTATGGAGATAAGATAATAAAGCCATGAGGCAGAAAGTAAATTAACAGAAATGGATTAATTTAAGTTATAAGAGCTACTTAGAAACAAGCCTAAGTCAAGGTCAAGCTTTCATTAATGAGTATAAGTCTCTGTGTCACTTTTTGTGAGCTGGCAGCCCTAAGAAAAGCCCGACTACAATTTAGCCTAGATTAAATCTTTCCCAGAAGAGAAATATGGTGGCACAGCTGGCACTAGGTTAGTCTTTTGCTTTATAATAAATGAGAGGAGAGAAGGGGTTTAAGCACCATATCAGGAACACAGCTTTCCAGGAGTGGTGCACACCCTTAACCCCAGGGATCAGCATGTAGAAGCAGGTAGATCTCTCTAAGTTCAAGGGCATCCTGGCCTAAATATCAAGTTCCAGGCCAGTCAAGAAGGCCTCACAGGGAGACCCTGTAAGAAAGAATGAAAGAAGAAAGAGAAAAAGAGAGGGAGGGAAAGAAAGGAAAGGGAGAGGAAGGGAGATTCAAGGATGGCTTCAGCATCAAATCAGCCCACAAACTACATTAAAGAAGAGCTTTTGGGCTGGAGGGGTGGCTCAGTGGTTAAGAACATGCTGTTCTTTCAGAGAACTGGAAGTCAATTCCCAGTATCCACATGATAGCTCACAACTGCCTATAATTCCAGTTCCAAGGAATCCTAGGCCTCTGGCATCCTAGGTCAATGGACTCATGCGATCATACCCTCACACACACACACTCACGCGCGCACACACACACACACACTTTATATATATGAATAACTAAAATAAAAGTAAATCTTAACAAAAAAGAACAGCTTCTGCCCTATGTTACATTTGAGATTTTTAAAAACAAAAACAAACAAAAACCAGTTTCAAGGCAACTTCAATAGGCAGTAGTGACAAGATAACTAAACTGGTGGCTTAATGATGAAGAGCACTGGCCAGTCTTCCACAGGACCCAGGTTCAATTCCTAGCACCCACATTATGGCTCACTATTCTAACTCCAGTTTCAGGGGATCTGATGTCCTCTTCTGAACTTCTTAGGCACCAGCTACACATATGGTACACAGAGAGACATACATGTATGTGAAACACTCATACACATAAAATAAAAAGTTTTAAGTATAAAAAAAATTTTAAAAGATAAATAAATTGGCTCTTTGGTATAAATAAGCACTCACCTATAAAACTCAACTCCAAAATCACCTGATTTAGGGGCCAGAGAGGTAGTAGCACTTGCTACTCTTCAGAGGACCCAGGTTTGATTCCCTGCACTCACATGGCATCTCACAGCCTTCTGTAATCTAGTTCTACGGGGTCCAACACTCTCTTCTGGCCTCTGAGGCACTAGGCACACAAGTGGTACACAGACATACATTCAAACAAAACACCCATGAACATAAAATAAAAATTTTAAAAATCATCTGATTCATAGAGATGTCACTTCCTTCTGACATGAAGATCAGTTTGGGTTCTCTGCCCAGCTGTCTAAGTGGTTAGTAGGCTAACAGTTCTTGAACACACTGTTGCTGCTTTATGTTGGTCACTAAACCAAGACTTGCCCTTCCTGATCTCTCATCACAAGACCCAGAAAGTCCTTAGATCCATTTTCCCACAGACCAGGAGCCATACCCTGTAGTTTCTCAAGTCTAGACACAGAAGAGATTCAGAAGTTATTTCACATGTGCTCCTAGCAGTGTGGACATGAATTCCCTACATTTTCTGAAAATATTTGTAATATTGTAATATTTCAAAAGACACTGGAATGTTGACTTACAATTCAATAAATAACTGTAGTCCAAGGATCGGTTAATGGTTATTTTTCCCCATTTTTAAATTGTTGTTATTCTGTTTTGCTTTTATTGTTTTACTGGAGTTTTGTTGTAGTTTCTGTTTTTTAGGTAGGGTCTTACTACTAGCTCAAGTTGATCTAAACTCACCATGTACCCAGGACTGGCCTTAAACTCTCACACCTCCAGAGTGCTGGGATTACAGGAGTTTGCCTATATCAGCTCTTAGACTGTTTTAAATAGTCAAAATATAGAAGGATTAGGAAAAAAACAACATTTCAGTAATAAGATGATGTTAAGTGACCATCTATATAAAACAAACATTGATATAATGATTTTTGCAGGTTGGAAAGCAGGTGTTAGAGGTGGAGGTAGGGCTTAGAATTGCTATGTAGAGCAGGATGTCCTCAAACTTATCATGATCCTGCTCCCTCTGCTTCATTAGTGGTGGATTACAGCTATGCTCCACCATACCCAGCTAACAGTAATGTTTCAGAAGTCTAAAAATAAACCCAGAGAGATATTTATACTATACAGTAGAGCTTCTTACTCCACTTGGGACCCCTTTTCACCTGAGAAACTTTTACATATAGGTAAATAAAATCAATAAAACAAATCAAACTTTTATTGATAATAAATCATAATGAAAATTATTTAAGAACAACTCTTTAGAATATATGTAATTTTAACATTTACTAAAGATAAAAGCTAATGTGCATACTAACAAAATAGATGTGCTTGTGGTATGGTTTTAGTTTTTGATGTTTTGTTTTTGAGATAGGGTCTCATCTAACCCAAGTTGGCCTTGAACTTGTTATATATCTGGGAATGACTTTGAACTCTGATTCTCCTGTTTCTACCTCCCAAGTGCTAAAATTATAAGTGTATTCACCATGCTCAGTGCAAAAGTTCATTCATGCTAGGCACAATCATTCTACATTCTAAGCCAAACCTTCAGCCCATACTTGTTTATTTTTACAAAAACCCTGGCTGAATATCTAACACTGCAAAACGCAGAGTGTGTTCAATGCTTCTCAGATTTGACGTGTATTTTGATTTTATTATCATCAGTGCCGAGAATACTTCTTCACATTAAATATATACTACAAATTGACAGGTACATGCTAAGGGTCATTTTAGAAAGTGTTGGAAATTTCTGTCTTAATCCCAAGCCAAAATTCATTATAAAATTTTTAGGCAACCCACATTAGCAACTCAAATAGCAATTAAAAAAAAAACATTCTCAAAAAAAATAAAAATAAAAAAACATTCTCACAAAATATAGACCAAAGATACACTAATTCGGGGATAGGATGTCATAAAAGTGGTTGCTGTCAAAAAATGAGGACCTGACTTTGGGTAGTTTCAGGTAGCATTCTTAATCTGCAAGCCCCAAGTCTAGTGAGATCCTGTCTCAAAACGTGTGGATGACTCCTCCTGCAGAACAACAACCAAGTCTGACCTCTGGCTTCCATACATAAATGCACACATATGTATGTATACATATACACGAACACCTATCCTTACAAGCATAAATCTTGTATTAATATAAATAGGAAAGAGAGGAGGAGGGAGAGAAAGGAGGAAATATAGGGAGAACAGAATTGTAGCTTTTCCTAAGCACATACCTTTGGCTTCCTCAGCCGTTGCTGCTGTTTGCCTTCCACAGTTGCACACACTCTGGTTCTCTTACCCACTTCAGTTCCATCTCTTCTATCTCCCTTTGCATGCTGGAGACAGGCCTCTACATGACACTCATACTCTCCAAGTGGGACCAGGGACTTACAGAGATAACACTTCTCCTTCCTGGGTAATCAGAAGAGGGGTGGGGAGATGGGAGGGAAGGCAGTTTTAAGATCTGCTTTTGCCTCTGGGTTCTTGGAATGTTTCAAATTGTCTTTTTACATCTCAAAAATGTCTGCAGAGGAGACTTGTCAACCAATGTAGATTCACTCAGTGGGATCACCAATAAAATTAACCCTATGCCAATCATAAGGACTAAGTGATTAGCAGTTTTCCCTGGCTGTTTCTCTGTACCCTGCTGTTGCAGCAGTGGGATGGTAATGAAATCAGCTCTACTAACTATCTCAAACAATGCTGATTGCTCCTCAGACATAAAACAGTCTGTCAAACTCTTGTGAAATTAAGTGTAATTGTTTCTCCAAAGAGAAGTTAAAATTTCAACAGAAAAGGAAGCACCAAAAGCATTAAATCAATAGTGAGAGTTTTACCATAGTGGATGCATTTGTTTGATTAGCAAATCAAATCTATCTATATGCTAACTTCCTTAACTTTATAACCTGACATATCAACTAGAAATTTACTAAAACATGTGGGTCTGCCAGAAGTTTTTGCACTAACATAGTTATTGTCATCTTCTTATATCAAAACCATTTAGAGAAGGAAAGTGTGTGTTCTTGAAGTATCAATGAAGACAGACCTGTGGGAATTGGTGAAGAATACTTATTAACTACTTTCTCTGTGGTCAGTACCTTTCAACATGATTTCTCAATTAATTCTTCAGTCCCAATAGGAAAGAACTATTCTACATAAGGGCGTCACAGCTAATAAATATCAGAACTCATAGCTGATTCAGAAGTTCATCTTCCTTTTCTGACCATTACTGTTTAGTAACTATGATGAGATTAACTCTATAGAAGATTTTCTCTAAAGGACAATAAAATAAAAGAAATAACATCTCAAGCTATTCAATTACCTGGAAGAATGCAAGTAAAATTCTACCTTATGAGAAAAGTTAGACTAGTATATCTTCAAAGTTTATTAACTAATGCAAAAAGCACTATTAATTCTTATTATAGATTAGTACAAAAGTAATTTTGTTTTCTGCACTGTTGAAATTTGTCATTTGATTATGAAATACACTCTTAAATATATGTAGTTATGATATACATCATTTTAATGCACATTTTTCACTTTATGGTTCCTTGCTGTTTTTTTTTACTTGCTGTTTATATTTATTTATTTTATACATTTATATTTTACTTGCTGTTTATATTTATTTTATAATATAGAAATGATGTGAAACAGTTTTTTTTTTTTTAAGATTTATTGATTACATATACAGTGTTCTGCCTGTGTGTCTGCCTGCAGGCCAGAAGAGGGTATCAGGTCTCATTATGGATGGTTGTGAGACACTATATGGTTGTTGGGAATTGAACTCAGGACCTCTAGAGGAGCAGCCAGTGCTCTTAACTGCTGAGCCATCTCTCCAGCTCCGTGAAACAAAAATTTGAGTTTTCTTATTTGGCAAAATAGATGGTAAAACAGCTGAGGCAATTTGCAACATCAATAGGTCTTTGGCCCAGGAACCAATAATGAACATATAGTACAGAGGTGGCTCAAGAGCCTTCAAGATAAAGAGCTTAGTGGTTGGCTACAGGAAGTTGACAATGAGCAGCAAAGAGCACTCACTGAAGCTGATTCTCTTATTTGACTCGAGAAGTTGCCTCGATGTGAACCATGCAAGTTGTTCAAGCATTTGATGCAAATTGAAGGTGAAAAGGTTTGGTAAGTGGGTGTCTCATTAAATCAGAAAAAAGAAAAGAAAATTTAAGTTGTTCTGAATTATCAGTCCTCTTATTCTACAGAACAACAAACCATTTCTTACTAAGATTGTGACATGCAACCAAAAGTGAACTGTGTCTGACAACTAGTGATGACCAGTTCAGTAGCTGGACCAAGAAGCTCCAAAGCTTCTAACTTCCCAAAGCCAAACTTGTACCAAAACAAGGTCAGGGATAACTGTTTAGTGGTCTGCTGTTGGTCTGATCCACTGCAGCTTCTGAATTCAGGGAGACCATTATGTCCGAGATTTGTGCTCAGCAAATGAATGAGATGCAGCACTGAGAACTGTGATGCCTGCAGCCAGCACTGGTCAACAGAAAAAGCCCAAACACACCATTAGGACACCAAACTGCATAGGTACAACTAACATTTCAAAAATTGAATAAATTAGGCTACAAAATTCTGTTTTATTTACCTGACCTCCCATCAATCAAGTATCACTTCTTCAAACATCTTGAAATTTCTTTTTTTTTTTTTAAGATTTATTTATTATGTATACAACTTTCTGCCTCATACCCACACGCCAGAGGAGGGCGCCAGATCTCTTTTCAGATGGTTTGGAGCCACCATGTGGTTGCTGGGAATTGAACTCAGGACCTCTGGAAGAGCAGACAATGCTCTTAACCTCTGAGCCATCTCTCCAACCCTTGGAATTTCTTTTTATTAAAGGAAAATGTTGTAGGAACTCCTTCAGCCAATAGCCTTTAAGATACCAGCTCACTTTGGGTGTGGTCTCATGTACTATAAGTGCAGATAAAAAGCATGCACAGACCCCTTTTTTCTGCTGGATTTTGTTCCAGTTCCCAGTGTACACAGAGGACTGTGGATTGCTACCCTTACTGTGACTTTATCCCCAAATAAATAATCCTTTGTTATACTCATTCCAGGCTACTGTGGAACTCTTTGATACTAGTACAGAAAATGCTTTATAATCAGAAAAATATAGAAAATGCTTTATATGGGGGTCAGCAAGCTGGCTCCATGGATAAAAGGTACATGTCACCAAGCCTGATGACCTGAGTTCATTCCCTGGAACCCCTATGGTAGAAGAGGGAATCAACTCCTACAAGTTGTCCACTGACCTCCACAAACAATGCATTAAATGTATTGGGAAGGTGGTGGGGAGATACTTTCTAAGAGTTCTTCATATCCTGAAGCATGAATTTTTACACTACAGGAATAAAACATTTCTCATTGGTAAAAAATGCACTGACTGTAATGGTTCCTATTTTGATTAATAAAGTATAGTTAAACCTAGTCATGATTTAGAATTTATGGTCTGAAACAACAACTCCTTTGAACTAACCTAATATATGAGAGACAGCAGCACTACAGGAAGAGCCAAACATTTAAAGTCAGGCAGACTTTTGACTTTGTTACTGTTCTGTTGGCCACATGAGTTAGTTACCTATGATTTACCTTTACTTGAAAAAAAAAGAGAGAAAGAAAAAGAAAGGAAGGAAGGAAGGAAGGAAGAAAGGAAGGAAAGAAGGAAAGAAGGAAAGAAGGAAAGAAGGAAATGAAAAGGGGCTGATGGCATAGTTCAGTGGTTGACTAATTGCTTAGCACATACAAGATCCTGGATTCAATTCACAGTACTGGAAGGGGTAGGAGGAGAAAACAATTATGCCATTCCATTATTTATTATATAGTAAATGAAGTATCTACAATGATGACTGGCATATGATAGCAGGTGCTCATTAAACAACTAATACTTTGAGTGCTATTTCAGTTATATCTTATTAGATGCTGAACATAAACAAAAACGAAAATAAGTGTGGGCACCTTAACAGCTTATCAAAGAACACAGAGATTTTAAAACAAACTGAAGCAATATGAGGAATACAGCCCAAGACGTCTATATTAAAGCAAGATCACAGAGAAGAAAAATAGGAAAAAGTTGTTTGTTAGTACTAAATTACAGCTAGATAGTAATAGGGAGTCCTAAGGGTTTTTAATGTTTTAGCACAAAGAAATGATAACTTTGATTTTAGAAGGCAGCATCTATACCTGACCCCTTCCTCAGAATGTGCTCTCTTAGTCAAGCTACAACCCACATCCCAAGGAAGTTTTTTTTTCTTTTTCTTTTTCTTTTTGGGGAAGTCTTCTATATTGCTCAACCTCCTGCAACTCAACTTCTATACAACATTGCAAAATGCTCACTGTTTCCCCAAAGCACCAAACATCAATATATAAATTCAAAGAATACAGAAACCTAAGAGCAATGCAGAAACAGAACCATTAAAGTTGGGAAACATACACTGAAATAAACTAGTAAGAAAAGGAAATTCAGGCTTTCAACTGAAAAAGGAAGAATAGGAAACCAAAGAAATACATGGTGACAAGAACCAGTCTCTTCACTCAGTCCAAATAATAATGTGTTAGACAAGAATTCTATGAAAGCATTGTGGCTACTTACTTGTTGATGTCCAGGGCAGTCCGTGTAGATGTCTTACTGTCACTTTTGTTCCTGGCCTCTCTCAGTTTCCGAGTCAACACTTTCCCATTAAAAAAAGAAAAAAAAAAGTTAGCAGGCAGTAGGTTTAGGGTATAAAAGAAAAGACAACATTCATAAGAAACAGTTTAAAACTGTTCTGTGGGGAAGAAGTCCCCTGACTGGAAAACCCAAATAACACTTGTGATCAAAACTGCCAATCACAAGACATTTCCTGTTTGCCAAACCATGAGATCTAAAAATCTAGTTCACTCCAAGGAAGGTTTCTGTGCGCTACCTGTACTTGCAGCAATTAAGGAAAGGACATAAACATTCCCTCACCATAATTCTGACATGAAACATATTCCAGTAAAGTACTCTATGAAATACAGTAATGATAGCTACAGATGAAGACCAACTAACATAAGCCCCAATCTTTACAAATCCTTCTGTGTTCCATTTTATAAGTGAGGAAGATTAGATCAGTAAGCACAGCTGGTCTTTTCCACTACATTAGGACCACTTCTGACTTCTATTGGGTATTAATGGGTTGAGCCAGGCGATATAAATATTTGTCTCACATCAAAAGATACCTGCTTATAAAATCATAGTCCATCTTAATGACCTTGCAGGTTATTTAATCAAATGTTTTCTAGTCTTTGCCATAACAAAAACTAAACATTTATCTTCAAAGCAAGCCTTCCTTACATTTAACACATTATACAGAGACTTTAGAAAACTTTTATTAGTTCATGATATAATATAGCCTGTTAATTATTTAAATCTGCAGGTTATATAATACCTGGGTTATACCAGGTATTACATAATACCAATTAGGTTCCAGTTAAGTACTTGTTATACAAACCTGAATTTGATCCCTAGCACCCATGAAAAAAAAACAAAATATGGTCAGGTGTTTTGGGAAATAGAGGCAGGTGTATCTCTGTGAGTTCGAGGTCAGTCTGATCTATAGAGCAAGTTCCAGGACAGCCAGGGCTACAGAGAAACCCTAATACCTGAGCTGGAGTCTCAGAATCTATCAAAGGATCCACATTGTGGAAGAGAGACCTGACTTCCACTAGCTGCCCTCTGATCACCACGTGTGCTAGGATGCTCATCTCTCCCTGACTCCATTCAAACCATGCACACATACTACTCATATATTAAGTCCCAAAGTACATATAACATGGTAAAACATATATAAAGGTCTTCTTTTTTTTAAAAAAAATTATTTATTTATTATGTATACAATATTTTGTCTGTGTGTATGCCTGCAGGCCAGAAGAGGGCACCAGACCCCATTACAGATGGTTGTGAGCCACCATGTGGTTGCTGGGAACTGAACTCAGGACCTTTGGAAGAGCAGGCAGTGCTCTTAACCTCTGAGCCATCTCTCCAGCCCCTATAAAGGTCTTCTGCTGATTTACTCAGGAGTCTCTAAGCTGATTAATCATGCAACTAATTTAACCAGAGATTTGTATCAAGGCTGCCTTCTCTCACCTTGAGCTTTAGAAAAAAAGGATTAAAAAAAAAAGAAAAAAGAAAAAGGATTTTTCTCATCAAAAGATTTTCTTAAAATCTTAAAAAATAAACTCTTGTTCTCCCAGGTGCAAGCCTCAATAATTTTATTTTATTGATAAGTTATAACTCAAAACATTCATGCTAATAGTTCTTAAATGTAAGTCCTTTCATGCTTCCCCTTCCCCCCCCCAAAAAAAACACCCCAGATACATTGGGTCCATTTCACAATGAACACATTTTAAAAGCTTAGAGGTCTCAAACTTGTAAACTACTCCCCTGGAACATTATTTAAATCTGACAGACTCCAAAGCCAGGATTGCAATGCTAAAGACCCCTGTTCTCTGCTCAGGCTGTAGTAATTTCAAGTTTAGAAATGAGCATGCTTGGGGTTGGAGAGATGGCTCAGCAATTAAGAGCACTGGCTGCTCTTCCAGAGGACCCAAGTTCAATTCCCAGCACCCACATGGCAGCTCACAGCTGTCTGTAACTTCCAGTTTCCAGGGATTCTGACATCCTGACATGGACATACATACACATAAAATAAAAATAAATTTAGAAAAATTAAAAATGAGCGTGCCTATTGTTTGTTTCACAGTGGTCCTGGGATTGAACTTAGAGCCTTATGAATACAAGGCAAAACTCTACCATTATGTGACATTCCTAGTTTCCTTCTTAAAAGCTACATTTGAATGTTCAACTCTTGACCTTAACATACAATGCTGTTAGTTAACCCTGTGCCTAGTTTGCTCAATATCTTTCCTCATAAAGTCAAAAATATTCATATAAAAATAGTCTTATCAATACTACCACCCTAAAAAAGTTTGTACCTTGATAACACACATTCCATCTATTTCAATATGAAAGTCCAGCACTATTAGATGTTTTTAAAACCCTCAATCATGTAGTGAACAATCTAGAGGCTGCAGAAAAAGTAACTGATCTAATTCCTACTAGTCTCTGTACAGTTACAATTCAGTTGGTTTTGTTGTTGTTGTGGGGGAGGGGTTGTTGTCTTTTGGGTTTGTTTTTTTTTGAGACAGGATCTCACTCTGATGTATTGTAACTTACATATAGACCAGGCTGAGATCTTGCCTGCCTCTGCCTCCAACTGTTAGGACTAACGGCATGGATCCCCATGCCCAGCCCTCAATCATTTCTTTGACAGCTTAAATTTTTGTTTAAGCAACTTGCCATAGAGTTTCATTATCTGTCTTTTTTATTATATTTATCCCTTTATTTGTGTATGTATGCATATGCACAGGCAAATACACGTGGGTACATTTGTGTGGTGGCATGCATGTAAAAATCAAAGGTGCTTTGTGGGAGCTGGTTCTTTTCTACCATGTAGATCCTGGGGATTAAACTTAGATCCTTAGGCTTCACAGCAGCACATTTACCCACAGAGCCATCTTACTGACACTATGTTTTAGTCAGGGTCTCTACTGCTGTGAAGAGACACCATGACACAACTCTTATAAAGGAAAACATTTAACTGGGGCTGGCTTACAGTTTCAGATTTAGTCCATTATTGCCATGGAGAGAAACATGGCAGCATGCAGGCAGACATGGTATTGAAGAGGTAAGCAACAAAAAGTGAATTGTGTGCTGGATGTAGTTTCAAAACCCACTCCCACAGTGATACATTTCCTCCAACAAGGCCACACCTAATAGTGCCACTTCTACGGGTCAAGCATTCAAACACACGAGTCTATGGAGGTCATGCCTATTCAAATCACCACACGCTATATGTAAAACTTAAAATAACTTATTTGTTTTTACAATAGCAGAAACTGAAATCAGGGTTTATATATGTTAGGCAAGTGCTCCTCCACTAACAGCACTCCTAGACCTTCATTTCTTTCAATTTCAAGACAAGTTTTCATTAAGTTGCTCAGGCAAGCTGACCTTGAACTTAACTCTGGGGTCCACGCAGGTCTTGAACTTGTGATCTTGATCCCTCAGCCTTCTGAGTAGTTGAGGTTACATTCTTAGATCACCATTCCTGACTAGAACTTTAAAGTAATACTTATCTTCTGACTGGTGAATTATAGTTTCAGAATCCACTTTGATACAATCTTAACTTACCAGACTGTACGGACCAAGATATTTTCTAAAAGCACTATTTATAACAATGAAACCTAAACAAGCCAATGTTCAAAAACAGGATTCAATAATGCAAGAATACTAAAGAAATAACATAAGAAAATATGCCAAAATATTAAATTAGAGTGGTAAGCCAGGATTTGGGAAAGTTTTTCCCATTATACTATTTTTAAATTAATTAGGCTTTCAAGACAGAGTTTCTCTGTATAACAGCACTAGCTGTCCTGGAACTACCTCAAACTCACAGAGATCCACCTGTCTCTGCCTCCTGAGTGCTGGGATTAAAAGCATGGGCTACCATCACCTAGCACCAGCTAATCTTAAAATTAAAAAAACAACCAAACAGTATATGCCTCAAGTTTAATTTGATATCAAATTTACAATATCATCTATGAAACACACTTGAAAAAAAAAAAAAACACCTGAGGTAAATCTGACCAAGCCTCAAATCCAATTAGTAGTTTCTAGAAACTATACCCTAGAACAGAGAAACATGCTAAAGTGCAAACAGCAAAATACAGGAAGAAAAAAAATGTGGTTTTTTTCTCCTTGTTTTGTTTGGAATCAGGGTCTCTAGCATCCCGGGTTGGCTTCAAGCTCACTAAGTTTGAGACAAACCTTGAACTTCTGATTCCAGGGTGGAAGTTCTAAAACATAATTAACTTAACAAATGAAGTACAATGGAAAAGGGGGAGGGTTAGTAAGAATTCAAAAGATACTTTAAAAGTTATCAACCAAATCTAATGTATAACCTCTAGGTCCTGGATGACTGTTATGACAATAATGATATCAAACAGCAAATTACAAATGTAGCTCTTTTTCTTTTCTCTCTTTTTTTCTTTCTTTCTTGAGATAAGTTTTTAATATGTTACCCTGGCTGGCCTGGAACTCTCTATATAGACCAGGCTGCATTTCTGCCTGCTTCTGCATCTCAAGTGCTGGTTTAGAAGCATGTATTACCATGCTGTGTCTGGGGCTGTACTTTTATTAATACTCTATCACTGTACACTGAAATAGCTGTAGATGAAAAACTATGCTGAGCCGGGCGGGGGTGGCGCACGCCTTTAACCCCAGCACTTGGGAGGCAGAGGCAGGTGGATCTCTGTGAGTTCGAGACCAGCCTGGTCTACAAGAGCTAGTTCCAGGACAGGCTCCAAAACCACA
>NC_022018.1:55941038-55958219 GCF_000317375.1 Microtus ochrogaster
AAAAAACAAAAAAAACAACTATGCTGAAAAACTACTTCAAAATGCTTTAGTGGAGAAGGGGGTGAAAAATCAAAGTACATATAAAAATAGATTGGTCTTATGTTGATAATTACTGAAATTGGGAGATGTGTTTATAAGAATTCGTTATAGCCCAGTACTCGGGAGGCAGAGGCAGATAGATCTCTGTGAGTTCAAGGCCAGTCTGGTCTACAAAGGGAGTATCAGGATAACTAGAGCTGTTATACAGAAAAACCCTGTCTCCAAAAAACAAAACAACAAAAAGGGAAGAAAGGAAGGGAGGGAGGGAGGGAGGGAGGGAGGGAAAGGGGGTATGGAGAGGAGGGGAAGGGAGGAAGAAAAAGAAAGAAGGGAGGGGGAGGGAGGGGGAGGGAGGAAGAAGAGGAAGAAAAGGGAACATATCAAACTAGTACACATTTAAAAATGAAATATTAAATCAAAAAATAAATCCATAAGCCCATGCAATATTAAAAAGAAATAGTAAAGGGGGAGGGGAAAGTCTTTACAGAAGAATGGCAGCTAATCAATGCAGAAGTGGCAGGATCACAAAAACCATCATTACCACAGTGATAAACAATTTAAATAACGTTATCAGTGGGTACTAAATCCTCCACACTCACATGGGAAAAAGGAACCAAGCTGTTTTCTCTCCTCACACTTGCACTGAGGTTGTCAGTGGCCCTTTCTCTCCCTAGTAAATAAATGTAACATAAAAAAAAAAAATTTTAAACCATGGTGAACACTATTTTGGAATGGGATACTTATTTATAGAGCCTCAACATCATAAAAAGTGTGACTAGATCCTAAAGTAAAACAGTTTTACCTGCAGATACTCCTTTTGTACATAATACTTTTGAGTATTAACTCAGGTATTAAAAGAGCTATTTTATTTTTCAAGAAGGGATGGAATAAGCACATCTGGACAAAGAAAATTGATAAAAGAAGTTCTGAAACCTGGATGCTGTGTTGTGATTCTCACTTGGAGGGGGGAGGGAAGCTCACGAAGCTGAAAGGCACAGGATGCTCAAAAATGTACAGGACTTATAAGGCCCTCTCAGAGGTTAGGTAAATAGTAAACAAGGTAAAACAGCCAACAAGTTGAGTAGGGAGCTCCAGGGATGAGGGTTCTATGAGTGGTCATCCATTTTCCTGTGAAATGTTCCATGATACAATTGCCTGAGAGTCACTCATGCCCATATTTAGTAACTCTCAAACTCACTGGCTCACCAAACTAGACTTGAGTGGGATCATTTCTTTGGTCTGCTGTTGGTATCCTAGCTGGGGTAAAAAGATGCTTGCTTACATCTCTCCTAGAAAAGGTACACAGCACTGACTCTTCAATATCAAAACACAATGAATAGGAAGGAATAACTACAACATTCAAAACAAGATGAGAAGAACAAAGATGCTTGAGATCCTAAGTGGATATGCTGCAGTCAGACAACTATGTACTTTGTGTGTGTATACACACATACATACATACAAATACACACACACACATTTGAAGTAGGGTCTCTTCAATCTCTCTATGTAGTCAAGGATGACTCTGAACTATTGTTCCTCCTGCTTCTACCTTCCAAGTACCAGTATTACAGGTATACACCTGGCCAATCATTCCATACCAAACAACTTTAAACTATATAGTGGCACAAGCCTATAATCCTAGCACTCAGAAAGCTGAGGCAGGAAGACTGCCACAGGTTCAAGGCCAGCCAGACTTCAAACCTGCAGTCTTCCTGCTTCTGCCTACACTCTCAGCTAAGATGTATCTTAACACTTGCACCTAGAAAGCACAATATAGAAAACAGAAATAAATATACAAATAACTTTCAAAGCTGAAAAAAACCTCCCACGACAAACTCCCATTAGCTTAAGTTACATGTGTCATTCTCTTATTGCCTTCCACAATGCCCACACTGCCATATTTAATTGTTGCTCTTTTCTGCACAAGTTTTACGTGTTTGTATTTAAGTGATCTATGTTCTTACATTAGTGCTCTTTTCTTCTAAGTCTTCAATCCCATTTTCCTCTGAAACAACACAGAATCTTCTTTGTAAGGCTCTGTGAGTATTTTTAGCATTGTATTACAGCTATTTATGTGCACTTCTTAGCATGATTTCTATGAGATCAGAGCCTATTTCTTATTTGTGTATCTTCCCACATCACCCTGTCTCCTAAATTCACGCTTTTTTTCTATTAAATCTATCCCATAAAGTGAAACTGTTAACCCTTTAGAACAAGTCTAATAGCAATATAGCTAATCTAATCATTCTGGGTACTACAAACACCACACTAATACAAAAAGATCGGAGAGCTTTACAAATTACATTCGGATCAGTAACTAACAGGTATCTAAAACAGAAAAGGTTCAACTTTGTCGAACTTGAGAAGTGAATCCTACTTAGAGATACTAAGGCCTTACTGATTTATGCTAACATTACCTAAGTCAAGCCTGTTCTAAGCCTCAGTCCTTTATCACCAAGGCATATCATAAAAAAGATCTCCACTTCCTTCAATGTATCCCTCTATCTATTCATCATTATTTTTCTGGCGATATCCAGGAAAAGAAAAAAACTCTAAGCAGTATCATAACTCTATGCTATAACCCTCTACCTAGGCAAAAAGTAAATATAGTTAATGCCTAGAGCTTCCTAAATGCTGTTATTATGTATTTATTAACTTATTATTATTTGTTTGTTTTGTTTTATGAGACAGGGTTTATGTAGCTCTGGATATCCTGGAACTCTCTATGTAGACCAGACTGGCCTTGAACTCAGAGATCTACCTGCCTCCATTTCCCAAGTGCTGGGATTAAAGGTGTGTACCACTACTTCTAATTTAACTTATTCTTACCACTTTGACTCTTGGCCTTGATGACCATCTTCCCCTTACTTATACCCAACTGACAGCTTATCTAATTATTACAAAACACAGGCCCTAGAAATAATACTAGACATGAAGAAGTAATTTATAATTGCAGCTAGCATTTATTAAATATCTAGGCATAATGCTTTATATATCTACCCAATGACATTATAAAGTGTCTCACTCAGATTCTCATGACCCTACTGTTGGACTAATTTTATAAATGAGGAACCTGATTCTAAAAGAGGTAAATATTAGTTAACTGGCAAACATTACATTCACTCTATCATTCTGCCCAAAACAAAATGTTAACTCTGTTCCCCCACTGTACCCTTGTCCCCCATTCTAATAATCTACTGTCCTACAGCAACCTGAGTGATCCTTAAAATTGCCACCCTCTGTTTAAACATTCATTCTTGGCTTTCCCCCCACAGGAAAAATTTCTGGGCCTTTTGCACTCAGCAGCTAATGGCAAGTACTGCTTCTAAAACTACTGTTCTCCAAGGACTATGGAGAGGATTTGGGATTGCCTGTGTAGCTAAAAAGCTGTCTCATTTTTGCTGATTTATCCCTCCCAGATCTGTCTAGTGGCATTTGATAATTTAAGGTACTATTAACTTATTACTTCATCCATGGCATTTATGAAGTTTCCTTCTAAAATACAGACAGGTGTACCTCTTTAACAGGCTTCATAGTCCAGGACTAACAGGTTTCAGGTGTATCTTCAGAGGTTCAGAGTTTCTAATTCCCTTTAATTGTCTTATGTTAACCTCACCCAGTTTCAAGCACATTTTACAATAAGGACATAAAAGAAGGAAGTTTTTGCTCTTTGCCTGCTTGTCCTTGCCTTGCTAGCACATCCATTCATGCACTGAAATAAGAGCCTACTTCTTTGGGATTCCAGTATATACTGAAGACCAGCTGAGTCAATCAGTTTTGTTGTCTGAGCAAGTAATGAATCCTGGACTTCCACTCACAGCCAGCCATTGTTGAATTAGATGAACTTCAGCCTATAAGGCATTCCACAAAATCCCCTTTATATATAGATTCACTCTATACCTTCTGCTATTACTCCAGAGATCTCTGACTAACACACTTTCTCACTTTAAAACTCCCTCACTTCTTTTAGGTCTCTACTCAAATGCCACCTTCTTTTTTATATTTTTCTTTATTTTACGTGAAAGAATTATTGCCTGAATGTATGCATGTGACTTCAGAGATCAGAAGACAGTGTTAAGACACACTGTCTAAAACTGGAGTTAGATGGTTATAAGCCACCATGTGGGCACTGGGAATTAAACACAAGTCCTCTGTGTACCATGAATTCTAATTGATCTTAGTAATAAAAACTCAGAGTCAGATATTAGAGGGTGAAAGCTGAGAGATTAGAGAAGCAATGCAGCCAGCCACCAGAGAGTTCTCTATCGAGGGCCTTGAGTACCAGCCTCAGTACCCACTCAGGGCTCAGAATTGGGTGTCTATGACAAGTGACGATCTAAGGGCAAAAAAATTAACTCAAGTACATTACCTCTGCATCTTCTTTATTTTTCATGCAAGGGGAGAAAGTGAAGTGAAGGGGGCACAGAGGAGAGGAAGAGTAAAGGGAAGAATAAGGAAAAGAAGGAGAGTAAAGGGAAGAAGTAGAAGAAGTAGCAAGGAGAAGAGTAAGGGGAAAATAAGGGGTGATGTGATCTCCTTGAGGTTTCTAGTTTTTACAGACACAGTTGGAAAATTCCATAGGCAAGGACAATGATAATATGCACATCGAAATCACAAAGAGGGCAGGTAGAATCTGACAAGCAATACTCCAGAACAGGTGGCCCGGCCCAGGGAAGAGCTAGCAAGGGGAAGTACCTGACATTTCAAACTGTCTGATAAAGTTACCCAACATTCCTGCATCTTGGATTCATCCATTCTCCTCATCCAATCTCTTTGGTGACAACCAGTTTTGGAGATGCCCATATTTGTTTGTTAGCAAAGGTGGGGCATGCTGCCTTCCTGCTCAGTGCCTGTTTTCTATAGAAATTTTCATGTTGTCTGTTAGCAGGTAATTTTGTGGGATTGACTCTATGTAAATTTGACTGTTAGAACAAAGAGTGGGTGTTATCAGTCTAAGGTCTCGTGGTGTGGCGGAATGGAGCAAGGTCATTCTGTTGCCTGTGCAAGAGTCACATTGCTGAGGTGTTTTGGGAATGAACCCCATTTTGAAGGGAAGAATCATAGCTTCACAAGGTTTTTACAGATATGACAGTAACTTTTCCAAATGACAAGTATTTTTGCAGCTCTGGAAAACAGGTTGTCGCATAAGTTGTACACTTGTGGGTCTGCCTTTATGAATCTATCAACTGTGCATTTACTGTCTAGTCTTGTGGGTTCCAACAGTTCTCACCTCTACCAATGCTCGGACAGAAAGGGAGATCCTGTCCTCAGACTGCATCTTCAAACTGACTGCCTCAGACTGCACTGAGCTCCAGCTCCTCCCACCTTATACTCCTCTCTCCACCTCCCTAGTGCTGGGATTAAAGGTGTGGAATCCCAAGTACTTTTTGTGAGATCTGTTTCTCTTTTAGACAGATTTAATCCTGTGTAGCCCAGGGTAGCCCTGAACTCAAAGATCCCTCTGCCGCGTTTCCCGAGTTCTGGGATTAAAGGTGTGTGCCACCACTCCCTGGCCTTTAGCGGTTTAGCTCTGCACCCTGGTCTTCAGGCAAGCTTTGTTTGTTAAAACCACAAAGTATCACTACACCTCTGAAAGAATAGCAGATGTTCCTAACTGCTGAGCTACCTCTCCAGCCCTAAATGCCACCATCTTAAATGGGACCTTCCTGACAACTGTTTAAAATTGTTACATATCAGTACTCTCTATTCCCTTCTTGTGCTTTGTACTTTTTTTCTCCTAAAATATTTATCACCAGTCTAGAGAGACAGTTTAAGCAATTAAATGCCACACAAGTATAAGAACATGAGTCTAATCCCTAGAACCCACATAAAAAAGTTGAGCATGATGATATATGCTTATAATCCTAGCACGAGGAAGGTGGAGACAGGCGGACTCCTGGAGCTTACTGGCTAGCCAGTCTAGCCTTAACCGTCAAGCCCCAGAGAGAGACCCTGTCTCAAAAAAACAAAGTAGATGGCTCCCAAGGAATAATACTTGAGGATGACCTATGGCCTCCATACATATGCACACACATGTGCATATGCACATCCACACAAAATAGATTTTAAGAATTTATTACCACTTGACGTATTGCTTCCTTACTCTTTTTCTGGTTTATCTTCCATCACTGGAGTGTACACTCCATGAGAGTAGTGACTTTTTATATTAATTTCATGTATCAGATATACATTATTGTTAAATAATTAAGTAGGGAGCTTTATTTTTCCTAAGTGTTTACATAAAAATGATCTTCAATGTGTTTTCCAGAAAATAAATATAAAGGCAGCTTGCTTTTGTTCTAGTCTGGATCAACATAGTGAGTCTTATCTCCTGCAAACAATCCTTTTAAAGAACATTTTACTTTTTTATAGTTCTGATCAGATAGCCATGTCACTAAAATAAACTGAGCACACAAGTCAGTTTAACCACAATGTATTGTATTTTTTTTTTTTTCGAGACAGGGTTTCTCTGTAGCTTTAGAGCCTGTCCTGGCACTAGCTCTTGTAGACCAGGCTGGCCTCGAACTCACAGAGATCCGCCTGCCTCTGCCTCCCAAGTGCTGGGATTAAAGGCGTGCGCCACCACCGCCCGGCAACCACAATGTATTGTAATCAAATAAAACTTACAGCAAAGTTAATCAGACAGATCTTTAATGACATGAATAACTGTTATTATACTGCACGGTAACTAGGCATAAATGGTAGACATTCCATGTAAATGATGCTAATTACTATTCCTGTTACACAGCCAAACCAAGCATGTCTAGGATCAGCATCAGAGAGAAACAGAAAGGAGGGAGAAACCTTGGTACTTAACTCTGAGAGGTAAGAACATTCTTCCTCTGCTCCCCAGGAATTAGACAAATTGTCTCCAGGCTCCATTATGTGGCTTATTCCCATTTTCAAGATGGGAAACTTTTCCTTTACAGTATGAAAAGCCTGCTATCCAAGATTTAGAAATTATGTTGAGAGGAACAAAAAACAATCACTAATTTCCATCTTTAAGGAAGATGTGGGCACAGGCAAGTTGATGGAAACTAAGCCAAGGATCAAGAAAAGGCCACATACACTAGTAAGTGTTTCACATAATTTTTCACTTCCCCAACCTACCTAAGTCCTGACATTGTTCCCAAGAAAAAACAGGAGTGAGAAAACTGTGGGATGGCTCCAGTGAGAATCCCCTGTAGATGGAGGATGTTTATTCATTTCCCGGCCTCCCAGACCCGAAATAATCACACAGAAACTATTAATTGCAATACTGTTTGTCCAATAGCTTAAGTGTATTTTAACTAACTCTTACATCTTAAATTAACCCTTTCTGTTATTTTATATTTTACCACGAGGCTCACGGTTTACTGGTACCAGCGTGTGGGCATCTTTCTCCTCCAGCAGCTACATGGTGTCTCCCTGTCTCCTCCTCTACCTGCTTGGAATACTGGTCTTTCTCTATTCTGCACTGCAATAGGCCCAAAGCAGCTTCTTTATTAACCAATGGTATTCATAGCATACAAAGAGGAATCCCACATTCATTCCCTGCTCCAAAGTCTCCTACAATGACACCTTTCACAAAGCAGACTAAACCCCAGCCTATCTAATATGATAAGTCACTGCCCTTCTCTCCCGCACTGTACTCATTTGCAGGGATATTCACTTAGGTATATACAAGCCATGTACTCTAAACAACTGCAATTACTTTCCTGAGTAAAAATTTACTTTCCCAAATAAGTTCATAAACCTCTTGGTATCAGAAATCTGTTTTAAAACTTCTCTGGTAACCCACATAAAGGCTTACCACAAATTTTTTTAAAAGCGTGTTCCGGGGCATGGTGATTGTTCATGTTTCATGAACAATCATGAAAGCAGAATTTGGATCCTAGAGAAGCTGGGCATCCCATACAAACCTGTAACCCCACCTCTGAGCAGAGTGAAGACAAGAGGATCAGTGGAGCTTGCTGAAGTCTAGTCTAGCTGAGAAAAATGTGAGCCCAATGTTCAGAGAGACCCTGCCCCAAAGAACAGATGGAAAATATTAGAGGAGGACACTCAATGTCCTCTTCTAGCCTCTATACGTGCGGGATCCAGGAGTCAGAATTAGGTCATCAGGTTTGGTGCCTTGACCCACGGAGCCATTTCACCTGCTTGAGCTCTCTGACATATATGACATGGGTGGTAAGTGGAGAAATCCAGCAGAATACTAGTCTACTCCAGTCATCTTTTAGGATGAGCACTTCCTGAGCCTTTAGGGGTTGTACAACTCATGTACAACCATTGTAGATGAGCCAAGTGGTCCTTTCTGGCAATTTTAACTTATAAAATACTTTACTAATATACAATTTCAGATTTAGATACATCTAAGTTTTAAAAATCAATTGGCATTAAGAAGGTCACAACACTTCCAATTACCTAAGGCTTACATTTCATTTGAATGGTGGATCACGGAGCTCTAGCTATGCTAACACTAATCAACTTAAAGATTAAAATCACAGACAGAAAGGCAGATTCTGGATAGTAAATTAAGGGATATGATTTACAAGAATATTACCTTGGTCAACATCTCACACTGTATCAAAACTATGGCTTTGGTATACTCTTTGAAGGGGTTACCAGTAGTTTTGGCTTAACCCAGCAAAGATATATGGAACAGAAATATAAATTAGGGATAGTTTTAACAGTTGTCTCTAAGTGGAATGTCTATCAGTATAAACCACAAAACATTCTTTTAAATAAAAAACGGACTACGCTAGAACTTAAGTTTTTCAAGTTGCTTAGGAGTCTCAATATTTAAATATATAAACTGAAAAGCAAGGTTTACTGCATTGCATTAGCTTTTCAGTAAGCACAGTAAAGAGCAAATGGAACATTAAGAGGAAAGGTCTTTTTTTTCCCCTTTCCCTTTTCCTGAGGAACTTGGTACAAGGTACTATACATACTAAGGACAAAGGACCTGAATGAACTAGAAACTAATTATTTAGAAACAGCAACTTTGAAGATAGAGCTATTTTTCCTGCACTATATTATACAAAATTACAAAAGTACTGTGAAAAAAAGTTAAGAGTTACACTGTCAGCTGGGTATGGTGGTGCATATCTTTAACCCTAGCATCAGAAGGCAGAGGCAGAAGGATCTCTTCAAGTTCAAGAGCAGTGTGGTTTATATCATGAGTTCCAGGCCAGTCAAGGCTACATGGTAAAACCCTGTCTCAAAATAACAAAAAGGTCACTCTGGTGAGGTTTTACCTGTTTCCTGCTCCATCAGACCATTGCAGTACATGGCATGTTGTTCAATCTTTGTGGGAGGAAAGTCTTGGTCACACAGTGGACAGGACACCAGGGTACTAGACGAGAATGCAGGAGTGGGAATTGCTTTCTCACCATTTTCTCTATCACCAACCTAAAGAGCATGGCAAACAGCAACTCTAAGTAACTGTTAGTTTATGTCTATTCCCCCAAAGAACAAGACCCATCTGCATTTCATTTACTTTCAAAGAAAGAATACCTATCAGTTTATACCAGATTCAAAAACCAAGGACTAAAAAGCAAAGACTTAAGTATTTAAACGCCTAAAGAAATTATCAGTTAAGACAATAACTAATTTCTATTAAAGCCTCTTTTAAGTCTTTTCTCTTGCTTCTATAGTTGCCATTATCTTGCACAGGCAATTTTAAATTTGTGTGTGTGTGTGTGTATGTGTGTGTCTGTGTGTGTGTGTGTGTAGTTTTGGCTGGTTTATCGTGTGTGTACATGTTTATGTATATACAACACAGTAAGCATGTAGAAGTTTGGGAGTTGGTTCTCTCCTTCCACTTTGTTGAGGTTAGGTCTCTCTTGTCTACCATACTTCATATTCCAGGCAGGCTGGCTGTCTTAGTTAGGGGTTCTCTGGCTGTGATGAAACACCATGACCAAAAGCAACTTGTAGTGATAAGGTGAGCAGCGGGCAGGCCTGCTTTTCATCCCACCCAGCTCCCACACAGCTAGCTTAGCCCCAGAATAATTACTTGAAAACTATTCATTTAAACACTGTCTGGCCCATTAGTTTCAGCCTCTTATTGGCTAATTCTCACATCTTGCTTAACCCATTTCTAATAATCTGTGTAGCACCACGAGGCTTACTGGGAAAGATTCTAGCCTATGTCCGTCTTGGGGAAAATCATGGCGACTGCCTGAGGCACCTGCCTCATTCCCTTCTTCCCAGCATTCTGTTCTGTCTTCCCCACCTACCTATGTTCTGACCTATCAGGCCAAGCAGTTTTCTTTATTAATTAACCAATGAAAGCAACAGATAGATAGAAGACACTCCTACATCAGCAACTTGGGAAAGAAAGGGTTTATTGCATATAATCCCACATCACAGTTCTTTATCAAAGACAGTCACGGCAGGAACTTGGAGGCAGGAGCCTGATGCTGAGGCCATGGAGTGGTGCTGCTTACTGGCTTTCAATCATGACTTGCTCAGTCTTCTTTGCTATAGAATCCAGGACCACCAGCCTAGAGCTGAAACCACCCAGAAAGGGTTGGCCCTCCCACATCAATTACTAATTAAGAAAATGCCCTATAGGCTTGCCTACAGGCTGGTCTTCTGGAGACATTTTCTTTTTTTTTTTAATATTTATTTATTATGTATACAATATTCCATCTGTGTGTATGCCTGCAGGCCAGAAGAGGGCACCAGACCCCATTACAGATGGTTGTGAGCCACCATGTGGTTGCTGGGAATCGAACTCAGGACCTTTGGAAGAGCAGACAATGCTCTTAACCACTGAGCCATCTCTCCAGCCCCCTGGAGACATTTTCTTAATTGAGGTTTTCTCCTCTCAAGTGACACAGCTGTGTCAGTTGAGATAAAAGACATTTTTCCCCAATATCACCAAAATGGTCTGTTTAAATATTAACTAGTAGGAAGGAATTACAAGGCAAAAA
This sequence comes from Microtus ochrogaster, assembly GCF_000317375.1. NCBI lineage: Eukaryota > Metazoa > Chordata > Mammalia > Rodentia > Cricetidae > Microtus > Microtus ochrogaster. The sequence goes on from NC_022018.1 coordinate 55,952,000, forward strand.
ACATGAGTAAAGCAGCTTTTATTAGGGCTGTATAGCTCATCAGATTTGGTGTCTACAGAGCTGTTTCTACTGTTTTAAAATATCATACAGGCAAGATGGCTTAATGGGTAAAAGGTGTTTGATGCCAACTCTGATGACTTTTTTGAGTTCCACCTCTAAAATCTACATAGATTGAGGGAACTACCTCCAGCAAGTTGTTTTCCTGACCTTCATACACACACACACACACACACACACACACACACACACACACACACACACTGTGTAAAATAAATAAGTAAAAAATACTACACAATGAGATATCAAAAGTGGTACTCAGACACAGAATTGTAATCCCTTGTAGGTATGTCCAATCTTTGGCTCTCAGGTATTGGGGAATATTACTTTAACTTGGCAAAGATGTTAAATTTGTTTATGTTGTAAATTATTACTTTATGTAAAGTGTGTTACATTTGTTGATGCTGTATTTGTTTAACAATGTAAAGATGTGTTGCTTTGCCTGCCTAAGGCACCTGATTTGTCTAATAAAAAGCTGAATGGCCAATAGCTAGGCAGTAAAGAGATATGTGGGGCTGGCAAGCAGAAAGAATAAGTAGCAGGAGGAATCTAGGCTCAAGAGAGAGACGTGTAGCCAACCAACCAGTCACCAACCAGTCAGATATGGAGTAGGACACACAGAAAGAAAGGTAAAAAAGTCCAGAGGCAAAATGTAGATGAAGAGAAACAGGTTAATACAAATTTTAAGAGCTAATGGGATAAGCAAAAGATAAAGCTGAGCACTCATAATAATAAGTCTCTATGTCATGATTTAGGAGCTGGGTTGGTGGCCCAAAAGAAAAGTCTGATACAATCAGACCACATCCCAGGTGAGCTTTGGATGCCAACTAATACATTTTATAAATGACAATATCATGTCACTATGTCAAAAAAATGGCAAACAATTGTAGCCTAAACTTCTAACCTCAAAAAAAAAAATGCCACCTCAACAAATAAGCCCAGTGAAAATAAAGACACACCCTATAAATCACCAAGTTCTTCACCCTCCCCTACCTGGCTTATAAGTAGTTTAGAAAGTTGCTCTTTTTTTTTTCCAGACAGGGTTTCTCTGTGGCTTTGGAGCCTGTCCTGGAACTAGCTCTGTAGACCAGGCTGGTCTCGAACTCACAGAGATCCGCCTGCCTCTGCCTCCCGAGTGCTGGGATTAAAGGCATGCGCCATCACCGCCCGGCTAGAAAGTTGTTCATTTTGATCCTTCTTACCAAAAGACTTTTTGTGGGAAGGAGTGTTTTTTCGAAACAGGATCACCCTACATAGCACTGGCTGTCCTGGAACTCACTATGTAGACTACTTTGAACTCAGAGATCTGCTGCCTCTTCTTCCCAAATGCTGAGGTTAAAGGTGTGTGCCACCACACTAGGCTCTATACGATTCTATTCAAATAAATACTAAACTGTTTGGTTTGGAACAACTTCTCTTATCTCACCTGAGAACAGAATATCTATAACAATGCACATCAAGAAAATTCTCAAGTACAATATTGAGAAAACATTAATCTACCATTTTCAAAGAAAACTGACTACTGTAAGAAATCAAATCAAGAGAGACTACAGTTATAACAAGGTTGATATGCATAAGTCAGTACTATCAAGCAGTTACCCCAATTAACAAGCTAATATCACTAAACAGTCACAAAAATTTCAAAGCAGAAAAACTGTTTTTATATGCATACTTCTACTTATGCCAGGTCAGTTATATGTTTTATATTCTGTCTAATTTAATATTCTAAGAAACCCATCTTTTAAAAATGAATTTGAGGAGCCAGATGGTGGTGGTGCATGCCTTTAATCCCAGCACTCAGGAGGCAGAGGGGGACGGGATCTCTGAGTTCAAGACTAGTCTGGTCTACAGAGCAAGTTCCAGTTTAGCTAGGGTTACACAGAGAAACCCTGTCTCAACTAAAAGAATCTCCGTTTGATCCTCAGCACCCAGAAGAACATGGTGGTACATGTTTGCAATCTCAGCACTGGGGAGACAGAGACAGGCAAATATCTAAGGCTCAGTAACCAGCCTATAAAATTGACAAACTCCAGGCCTATGAAAGAACCTTCTCAAAAAACAAGGTATGGTACATGGCTTTAATAGCAGCACTCAAGAGGCAGAGGCAGATAGATCCCAAGAAACCTCCAAGATTACTTAGAAGCATAAGCAGACATAGTCAAATAGCAACAGTGAAAAGCACTCATTTGCTAGGTAGCAGTGCAGAATGCACATTATAATTTCCAAATGGGGCTTATGTTCTTTGGCCCCAAGAACAGTATCCTTTGTAGTCATGGTAAGAAAGCACCTTTGAGGGTTGGAAAGATGGCTCAGGGGTTAAGAGCACTCACTGATTGCTCTTCCAGAGGACAGGGATTCAATTCTCAGCACACACATGACAGCTAACAACTGACTGTAACTCCAAGATCTGACAACCTCACACAGACATATATGTAGGCAAAACACCAGTGCAAATAAAATAAATAAATAAATTCTAAAAAAGAAAAAAACATCCTTGATAACTAAAGGCTTGTAGGGTTTCTTCTGCATGTTAGGATAACTATATTGCCAATACTCTGTTCCCTGATTCCCATTTAGAAGGTTCTGTATCTTCCCTGGGAAGAAAAACCCAATGGTCATTTTGATATTATCTAGTAGAATCTAACCTCAGTGCTACAGAGGCTAATTTTTCCTATACTGGCATGAGGAAATCCCAACCTGTCATTTGTGACACACCACGTTCCAAGAAACCTGTGTATGATTCATGAAAGCAGTTTCTAGCCAATTACCTGCAGTGTAGAAACTAGGAAAGAACCTAAAATCTACTGTGAAAATTGTTTCCAAAAAACCCTTTACAGTTAAAAAGGAATGAGAAAATTAAGTTTCTTTAAAGTGTTCAGGACCATAAACATAAATACGAGCAAAATTTTTATTTCTGTAAGAATTTATTCAATCCTCAAACTGCTTTTTACAGCAACAGAATTCCAGGAAATTACTTAGTTAAATGTAAAATGAAAAATACATACAATAAAGGGGCTGGAGAGATGGCTCAGTAGTAAAGTGCTTTTACTCAAGTCTAAAGACCTGAGTTTAGATACTGAACAATTACAGAAAAGCCAGTTGTGCACACCTGTAACTCCTGCACTAGGGGGATGGGGAAGGGAAACAGAGAAGCAAGAAGCAGAAATCTGAAGAACCCAGGGGCTTGCTGACCAGCCAGATTAGTCAAAACAGTGCGCTCCAGATTCAGTGAGAGACTATTTCAAAAAGGTAAGGTGGAACTTGGCTGAGGAAGGTATCAACCTCTGGTCTCAACATGAGCATACACAAATAAATGCACTCAAAATAAAAAATACACTCTATGATTTTTTTTTTTGAGACACAGTTTCTGTATAGCCCTAGCTGTCCTGAAACTCACTATGTAGATCAGACTGGCCTCAAACTCAAGAGATACACCTATGTTTGCGTCTCTAATGCTAGGATTAAAGGGCTGTCTTACCATGCTTAGGTTACTCTAAGAATCTCAACTGTATGGCTATGGTCAAGCATGTGTAGTCAGGGACAGTAAACAGAGATTCATGTATTTGTCTTCCCTTTGTATTTCTGATAACATTTATAAAATAAGGTTGAACAATATGTTTATGCTACACAGTGATTACCTGCCCCCACCCCATTTATTTCTTCTACTTATTTGTATATAATAGAAAATGTCTCTATAGATTTAGAGACAAAGCTATGTTCAGGTTCTAGTTCTATAATTAATAGTAACATCAACTAGAGCAAATCATGTAAACATTCTAAATCTTTCTCTAACAGAAACAGTAAAAGAAATGGTTAAGTGGCCGGGTGTGGTGGTGCACAACTTTAACCCCAGCACTCAGGAAGCAGACGCAAGTGGATGTCTATGAGTTTGAGGCCAGCCTGGTCTACATAGTGAGTTCTAGGACAGCCAGAGCTATGTAGAGAGACCCTATCTCAAAAATCAAAATAAACAAAAAAGGTGATATTTTTATAAACAGTGCTGAAATGATAATTTCAACTATAAAAATTTCTCTCTAATTGCCCCCTCCCAAAACTAAAACTCTACCACCAAAATCTTTCAGACTGAGGTGAACACTGTATCACAAAGACCGACAGCATAAAAATTAATGAAGAAAATCATGGAGAAGAGTATTAATTCACCTGCTTATCACTCACTGTCCGTCTTACTTCAATGGGGACCTCGCTGCTATCAGGAGAGTCTTCTCTATTGAGGTCAAGGGGCTCAGGGGAACTTAACTGTGTCTCTGTAATTTAAAAAAAAAAAAAGTAAATACCATTAATTCTAGTTAGTTTCTTGAAGCTTTACTGTGACATAATTTACACAGAACAGGACTAGCTTTCAGTTTGTGATTTGATGGGTTTGACTAATATATACCATGTAGCTATAATAAAGAAAATGTTTCCAGCATCCCATTAAGATCCTCCTGTACCCTTCAGGAGTCAACTGTACAAACTACTATATACCATTTTGCCTTTCCTAGAATATCACCTAATTGCAATTAGCCAAATGTGGTGGCACACACCTGTAACCCTAGCTATTCAAGTTCAAACCTGGGGCAATATAGTGAGACCTGTCTTTAAAAAGGGAAGAAAAAAAATCACAGTGTATATGGGTGTCATCTTTTACTCAGTATCATGTAACTAACTGAGACAACCATGTTATCAGACATATAAATGGTGTCTCCCTTTTTTCTGGTAGGTAGCATTCTATTAAATGAAAACAACACAGTTTGCTTATCTATTTACCAGTTAATCTATTTGGCTTATTTCACTATAGTTCTAGTATCAAAATCTACTGATTTCAACAGAAACTAAAAATTGCCTACATTTAGTTCTAAAGTTAAAAGGATGAATAGGAAAAACAGAAAGTAAGGCAAAAAAAATCAGAATATGTATTCTATACAAAAATATGTCATTTTAAATATGTTCTTTAAATAATATCTATTTGTTCAATAAATAGTGATGGAATAAAAAGTCCCAGGCATTGTACTACCTACTACTAACACAGAGATATAGTGTAAATCAAGAACAGAAAACTATAGATACCTTCTGGGTCCAATCTGGCCGGCTGCCTGGGTTTGTAAATAAGGCCCAGTGGAATACAATCATATTCATTCAGCTACATATTATCTATGGCTGCTTTTTCAGTGAAACAGATGAATAGCTTTAACAAAGCATCTAACCTAAAGAACCTAAAATATTTACTAGTCTTAAAGAAAGTTTGGGGAAAGTTTGATCAGGGGCTGGGGGTAAATTAATAAAAATGTTTTTTTGAAGTTGGCTAACTAGAAATTCTAGACACCTGTCAATATAACAAAAGAATAACAAATTGTATTTCAAATGACAACAGATCTGGTAAAGAAATGTTGTAAACTCAATGTGTATGTCTCATTCAAACTTCATGAGGAAATGGTAATCCTAATAATGATAAGAGGAAATGGGAGGCCTTTGGAAAGTAATTAGGTCATAAGAGTGGAAAAATAAAAAAAGATGGGATTAGTGTCCTTTTATCAGAACCCTACAGAAAGCTGTCATCTCTGTCTCCCATTTAAGAACATACATAGTAAAAGGATATGTCTAGGAGCCAGAAAGAGGGTTATCACTAAACACTGAATCTGTCTACGCTTTGATCTTGGACTCCCCAGTCTCCAGAACTCTGAGAAATAAATGTCTGCTGTTTATAAGCCAAAGTCTATGGTATTTCCTTTTATTTTTTAAATGTTTTAAATTTTATTTCCCTCTTTTATATTTGTCTGTGAACCCGGGTCCTTTAGAAAAGCAGTCAGTGCCATTAACCTCTGAGCCATCTCTCTAGCCCCAATGTTTGCTTATTACAACCATAACTAAATAAAGAAATCTATCTCAGAAGGTAAGCCTTGTTAAGTTTTCGGTTGTTTGACACTATACCTCTGACACTTTCATGCTTCACAATACAATGAATAGTCAACACTGGGCAAATAATATGTAAATTCTAAGCTATCTTCAGAACAATTAAAGAATTAAATACATTTATAGTATTAACTATATTTGAAAATTAGAAACTCTTTATCCAATTTGGTTGTAAAAGGCTCACAATTCTTAAACTGCAAAATCTTCTGTGTTAAATTTCCCTGAAAGACAGCCGGGCGGTGGTGGCGCACGC
>NC_022018.1:55958384-55959961 GCF_000317375.1 Microtus ochrogaster
AAAAAAAAAATTTCCCTGAAAGAGTTTATCACCAAATATACTGTTCAAAGATAAGAATCATTCCCAGGCTGCAGCAATAAAAAGGATGAACAGATGAACAGTCTAACCATGAAAACACTTCCAGAGAGCCTTGGTGCCTCAGAAACAAACACTGCTGGTGCCGTCCTGTGACAGTCAGCCTTGACTGCCAACCCGACTGACTTAAGAAAGAAACCTAGAAGGTTAGTAAAGTACAGGTGGGTGTGTCTGTGACAGCAATTCCTGAGACAGATCCCGAGGACTTGGATCCCGAGGGATGGAGTTATCACTTGGAGATTCATAATGATTGGCTTTTACTGGGAGACGGTAAAAGAAGGGGTGAGGCCTAGATGAAGAACACCAGCCACTGATAACTACATCCTGAGGGTGATATCTTGCTCAAGTCTTTCTGTTATTTCTCTTTTTACTGGTTCTTATATACCATGAGGTAAAGAAGCTTCTCTGCCACACACTCCTACCATGTTTATGCTCTGCTCAAGCACATGGAGATAAGCAACTACTGACTAAACCATGAGTCAAAATTAATCTTGAGATTGGTTAAGAGCACTGGTGCTCTTTTAGAGAACCTGGATTTAACTCCCATGTGGCAGCTCACAACAATCTGTAACAACCGGTCCAGGGAATCCAGTGCCCTCTTCTGGCCTCAATAGAAACTGCATTCACATAAAAACAGCTCAAGAGAGAATAAGCCCTTTCTAACTGAAGTTAGGTAAAGTAGCTTTTATTATCATGATTTCCGACCATTAGCTTACAGGTTAAACCCAACTGTTTGCTGACCTAAACGTCTTCCATGTGGGTGCTGGGATTCAAACCAGGCTCTCTGGAAGAGTATTGTCTCCAGCCCCTAGGACTTTCTAATTTTTTTTTTATTTTTTGTTTTTTGGTTTTTTGAGACAGGATTTCTCTGTAGCTTTAGAGCCTGTCCTGGAACTAGCTCTTGTAGACCGGCTAGCCTCAAACTCACAGAGATCCACCTCCCTCTGTCTCCTGAGTATCAGGATTAAAGGCCTGTGTCACCACCACCCAGCTTTATTTTTAATTAGTAAACAAAACAACGGCTTCTATATCACATCCCATATACACTTGTTTTTACTGACCCACCCTTCCTCCTCTCACCCCTCCTCCACTACTCGTGCCTTCCTTCCCCAGGTAGTCAGTCCTCTTTGCATTTTCATGCCATGTGTATTCTATTACCTTATTTATTATTATTTTTCCTTAGGAAATCTTTTGCTTTTCCGTGGTCCCCTTTTAAGCTTTTTGATCTATCCCATATCCCCTTACACACGTAAAAATTTAAATCTATGATGATATGCAAGATATTCGTCAGTATTGCTATAGGATAGGGTCATTTCAGATTCTCTATCCTCAGCTGTCCAAGGAACTAACTGGGGACCTCGGCTTGGGCTCCTGTGATGGAGGAAGGTCATTGGTTGATTAAATAAAGAAGCTGCTTGACCTGATAGGTTAGAACATAGGTGGGAGGAGCAGACGCTGGGAGGAAGAGGAAGTGAGCTCAGAGACTCGACAGCTCTCCTCTC
>NC_022018.1:55960796-55964732 GCF_000317375.1 Microtus ochrogaster
AAAAAAAAAGAAACAAAAAAATTTAAATCTATTAGCTAAGACTTTGATGATCAATGTATTTGCAGGTTCTTTCTGAAATATGCCACAATGACATCATATGCCATCATCTCAAACAGAGTGACTTCCCAGAAGGATGGCAAATTCATCAGTTCCACACAGAGAAAAGGATAAATAAAGCGTTATTTTCACAAAGACAGCACCACATTCTTGAGTGCCCTTGCCAAAATCAGAGCACTTTAGTAATTGAGTCTCTTAGTAGTTATCATTAGGCAGTAATTCATATACATTTCAAATTTATTAAGAAACCACTTTCATTAAAAACTAACATTATGGCCGGGCGGTGGTAGCAAATGCCGTTAATCCCAGCACTCGGGAGGCAGAGGCAGGCGAATCCCTGTGAGTTCGAGGCCAGCCTGGTTTACAAGAGCTAGTTCTAGGACAGCTAGGACTGTTACACAGGGAAACACTGTCTCGAAAAAACAAACAAACAAAAAAAGCCAACATTACTTACATTCTTAAAATAATAAAAACCTTTTTGACAGGCTTCCAAGTGTTTTAAAGTATTTATAGAATTTTTCCTAGGGTATATGTTAACTAAGTTTTAGTCTTCGTGGAAAAAATTTGAAAGAAATTAAAATAAGACAACTATAAATACTGACAGGCTGAATGTGTTCTAAAGGAAACCCAAATATGACTATGACTTTGAATAACATTTGTATACTACTTGCCTTCCGTTAAATATTAGTAGGTAGTTCCTTAACATCACATGAATAAGATTCCTGAGTAATACAATGGGCTCTACTTTTAAGAAAAAGGAAGGGAGGGAGGGAGGGAGGGAAGGAAGGAATGAAGGAAGGAGAAAGGAAGGAAGGAAAGAAGGAATGAATGAATGACGGCTGGCTAACACAAATTCTTTAGAAAGTAAAAGTGGTTCATTTAGCAAAATAATTATTCATATTATACAATGACTCATTAAAGAATTCTCTTAGACAGTTGCTATCTTAATTCATTTTAAATCATTTTATATATCTAAATCCATTCACATGAAACTCTGAATTAGTATGTCTTATGCCTAAGAAAAATATATAACTCCATCTTTATAAACTAAAGCATTTAACCAGATCTTACTACGATTAACTGTGCCAGCCACAAAACTGCACAAAAATTCAGTTCCTGAACTCATAAAACCTCAAATAGCAATATCAAAACAAACTACTAAAGGGTTTTGCTTAACAATGAAAGTGACCTGAGAACAGTCTAATTTTGAGGATTGTTTAAATTTAAATCCCTTTGGACCTGAATACACTGTTAAGTAAGGATTATTCTTGATATTTTGTTGCTTCTTCAGATCACATGGTAGGCAAGCAAGTAGATGTAAGAGCCAGTTAATTTCAAAACCAAATTACTCCTCAAGCAGAAAATAAAGCTGATAATCAGAACCTGTGTCCACTAGAAAACAAGTATGCGAGCATGTGTGTGTATATACACTAGCAATAAACACATACACACATAAATCACACATAACCCTCCTGAGAATAGTTTGAACAGTCAAAAAATTGAATAGGAATGAAAAGGCAGATAAGTAATATCAGAAATTCAGTAAAGTCATGGTGTACTTACCAGGACAAACAGTAATTTCTTCTGTAGAACTCTCTGGCATAAGGACTAAGCTTCTCTTATTGGCCAAAGCTGCAATGCTGAAAACAGAATCAAATGATAAGTAAACTCATAAAATAAAGCAGAGCACAGGCCTACAAGCAAAGGTGGGCAATTTACAAAGCCACAAGTAAACTGATATATCCTGTACAATGCCACAAGCATTGGGATCTGCAGTGCCAAGTAGGCCAGAAATAGGGAAAATTACAACTTCAGTTCCAGTGAAATCACTGAAAGAAAAAAAAAAAACTCCCTTTTGTAGTCTCCAAAAAGGAAGGATTAAAGGGTAAGAACTACCAGTGACTATCAGAGAAGACAAAAATTATACTACCGTATAAAAGTATCAAAGGTGTTTTGCAGTCCAGCGACCAGTTATAGCCTTCTGAAGGCAAGAGATATGAACTCAGAAAACATGGATATTCTCCTGACAGCACAGTAGGTTTTCCTCACCTTACAGTTAAAGTTTCGTCTTTAATCTCAAGATAGAGCTTTCCAAGCAACGAAAATAAAATAAAATCCCAAAGTGTCCTACAGCAAAAATCTGCCCACACAAGTTGAATATCTCCTCTGAGAAAAACTTAATTATGAATGGCTTCCCTTATCCAACCTTCTGGTTTTTCCTGCCTGTTTGTTCATGGAGTATGATCTCTTCCTGATATCAGAACACATGGCTGAGAACTCTGAGCATCTGAAATAGTTCCCTCATGTTTCACAGAATTTTATGATTAGTTTGATCAAGTACGCAAGAAGACACTTGAAAACACAAATCCTCAAATCAGCCAAAAGCCACAGAGAAAAGAGAAGAGCCACCACTGAGACTCATGATAAATAACTAAATCATGACAGGAAACCACAAGTGATTTCTCTCTCTCTAAATAAAACACTTCAGAGCATTTGTTATAAAGCCAAGCCAGACACAGTTTACTCTGCATGTAACATTAGGGCTCTATTCAAAAGGTCCATCACAAGACAATTTGCTGACATTTATAGAATGGGCTAATCAATTTGAAGTCAAACCACATTGTATGTGATTTCAACTCTCTCCTGGTGACAAAACATATAATCATTTATTAAAACCTACATCTGTTCTGCACAGGCTCACAATAAAAAAGAGGTCTACAGGGAGCAGAGGACCAACTTCAGTTTAAAACATTTCCAAAAGTATTTTAAAAGCAGAAGAATACAACCACCTCCATATTCTTCAGCTTAGAAATAAATACCTAGTACTACTCACCGAATGCTTAACAAAGACCACTACCTAAATTCTAGTAATGACAACTGGCCCTTAAATTCCATATGAGAGACAACAGTCATTCAATACAAAGACCAACTCTTGAGAAACCCCCCAAACTCAACTGTCAGACAAGAGGGAAAAGTGGCTGGAAACCTGACACAGTTAATATCCAGCTAGCCATTATCTATAATTAAAGAAAAAAGACTGGGAAAGTAACCCCATTACCTAATCATCAAGAATAGGATAAGTAGAGCTGGAGAGACCGCTTAGTGGTTAAAAGCACTGACTGCTCTTCTGGAGGACTTGGGCTCAACTAACAGCTAACAACTGCCTGTAACTCCAAGATCTGACACCTTGACATAGACACCAGTGCACATAAAAATAAATAAAAATTTTTTGAGAATGTTGAAAAGGAAACTGTATGGACCTGAGAATTTGTAGCCAGCAAATTGACCATTTGTATGAAGCCACAGTATAAGATTATTTCATAAAATAAAAAATAATAAACTAATTTCATTTTGTGCTAAGTAACTTATATAACGGAAACTCTGATATTTGTGCATATGTGTTTGTCACTTCATGAGTTTTTTAAAATAGCCATCAGTTTTAAAGAGTTTTAGTTTATGGCTGGTAGTGTTTTAATAAAGTTCCTTGATAGGAAAGTATTGTTAGTGATTCACAAATCATGTCTCTAACCAGCTTGAATTTACTGTGCTCTCAGAGCATAAGCTGGTCAAGCCCTTTTGAGTAAGCATGTATATATGTGTATTGTGTGCATGTGTTAGTGTCAGGAAGTGGTATTAATTAAAAACTGGGACATACACATGTTATCGTACAGTTATAAAGACTGGTATGCTTGGGCCAAGAATCCCTTAATATTTGTTCTTGGGGAAGTAATTATACCACCAACTCCTCGGGGCAGTTTATTTTTTTATTTTTTTATTTTATTTTATTTTTTGGTTTTTCGAGACAGGGTTTCTCTGTGGCTTTGGAGCCTGTCCTGGAACTAGCTCTTGTAGGCCAGGCTGGTCTCGAACTCACAGAGA
>NC_022018.1:55965473-55969266 GCF_000317375.1 Microtus ochrogaster
TGGGGTCTGGTGCCCTCTTCTGACCTGCAGACATACACACTGACAAAATATTGTATACATAATAAATAAATAAATATTTTTTAAAAAAGTATTTATTACTTTGCAAGCAAGAACAAAGTCATACCAAGTCTACAGCAAGAGTACAGCAGCTATAAAGTCCCTTGGCCCAGAAAAAAATTCAGAACCATTTCAAAAAGCAAAGCCAGAGGAAAGCAAGGTAGTTCTACTCCTAGGAAAAGCCCCAGTTCTTAGATTTCAAATCCAGTTTCAGATTTCAGTGAGACAGTGATTACTCCAGTAGACAGATCTATAGTAGAGACAAACCCCATTTTTGTTACACCATATGACTTGGAAGGCAGTGGCCAGGAACCATTTTGGGGAGGGGGATCTATTAAAAACTAAATTGAGGTTGAAGAGATGACTCAGCGGTTAAAAAGCACTGGCTGTTCCTAAGGACCTGAGGTTTAATTCCTAATACTCACACAGCAGCTCACAATTGTCTATAACTCTAGTCTTGGGAATCTGATGTGTTCTTCTGGCATCTAAGGGTACCAGACACAAATATACATGCAGTTAAAACCCCCACATATACATAAAAATAAAAACTTTAAAAAAAAAAAGCAAAAACTGAACTACCCTGGGGACCTGAGATCAAGGAACATCCACAGGATAAGGAACCTCAATTTGGCCTGCTATAAACCTTTAGCCAGAGAAGCCTCTAAAAGGCAGTTGAGGATAGCAGCAGGGCTAGACTCTGGCCAAAGGGAACAGGCAACAGAAGGCTGGTTTAAATTAGTTCATGTATAAGGAGTAACAACCCTATGCTCAGTACCCAGGAACAGATCTCATCAAAAAGAACTATGATGGAGTTTAATAGCTCTGAGCCTTAGGTCAGTGAGCAGATCAAATTTTACAACTACCTACCTACATTCATTACTTTTAAGCCCAAGAACTCTGAAGTTCCTGGAGTGTGATACCCAAAAAGGCATCTCTCCAGCAGAATTATTAATACATGGGAGACCTTGAAAATATGAAGGCATGTCTTTTTGCCTGTACCAATCTCAGTGCTATGGTATGATTTCCACACTCCCAATCTACTTAGGAGACACTCCTTAGATAAACAGCCACAAGAGGATACAATACAGGCAGACTAAGGAGGATGTGAAAATCTGCCCAGCCCACAGAATACAAAGCTAAATGTGACCCACAGACCCTGACATGCAAAGAAAGAAAATGATTGTGAAGAGAGCTCCGACAGATAGCAATACAGACTCTATAACAGCATAAACCGAAGGACAGACACATCAACAGGCCACAGTCAAATTGACCCTACTCCTGACTCTTGAGTATTATTCAAGGATCCAGAAAGAAGCTGCTGCAACATCATCTTTTTTTCTTTCTTCTTATTTATGTTCTGTTATTTGTGTTTGTGTGTTTTTCCCCTCCACACTTAGGATTTTAAAATTGTGTGTGTGTGTGTGTGTGTGTGTGTGTGTGTACATATGCACAGGAATGGGGATAAGAAGACAGTTTTTGTTAGTCAGTACTCTCCTTCCATCACAAAGTCTGGGAATCAAACTCAGAACATCAGACTTGTACAGTGAGCGCCTCCACCCACTAAGCCCTATAATCCAGGATTTTGTTTTGTTTTGCTTTTTGAAATAGGGTCTCTCTATGTAGACCTAGATGTCTAAAAACCTATCTAGACCAGGCTGGACTCAAACTCACAAAGATCCTCTAGTCTCTACCTCCCTAGAAAAGGGTTGTGGGCTTTTGGCTCTCTTTTTTTTTATTGTATTAAAAATTCTTTAATGTTCTAATTTGCTATTTCTCTTCCGATATTTCTCTAATTTTTTATCCACTTTTTTTTCCCATTTAGGAAAAAACTTTTTCCTAGTTTCTTAAGACAGGATCTCATTATGCAGGCTGGCCTGCTACTACATGGGAAGAACTAGATTAAGCGATGCACCACCAGTGCACAACTTTATTCTGCACTTTTTTCCTTTTTTTGCTCCTCATCCTACATTTATGAAATTTTGCTTTTGAACTGTCTACTCAGTGATGCTTTCTTTCTTATTCTCGTGCTCTTGTCTCTCCACACCCCCCAAATTTCTCTATTCCATTTCTTATTTTTCCTTTCATCTATTTAATTTTGTTTCACCTTTCTCTCCTCCAGTCTCCATCTCATTCACTTGCTATTTCCACACTTACTTTAAAAAATAATTAACTTTATACCTCATTCTACAGCAGTATGGTATTTTCAACTATATCCTTGTTAGTGACTATATATTAGTGAACTACACACGTGATGTATTTGTATTTCTCTATTTCATACAGTTTGACGTTACTACTGCTAATAGCAGTGTTTCCTCCTGAGTGTACATGTTCAAGAGTAAGCTGCTCAGTAAGAAGATACGCTCCAAAATCCAGAAGAAAAACCAACAGATCCATAAATCAGAACAATAAAATGTAAGAAATAGAGAAAGTAAAGATGACACAACTCCTTGAAAAGACTATAATCCTCAACTATGGAAATTTACAGATGAAGCTCTCAAGTGTTTTCTGATAAAAATGGCGTATGAACTAACATAACACAGAAACAAAGCAGATTTAATCCAGGAATGGAAAGTCTGCAGCATGGGGGGAAAAACGGAAAAGTCAATGTAAAAAAACAATATGGATGAAAAAACAATAGAAAAGAGAAATTCAGAGATTTTTTGAAAGGGGGGGGGAGAAGTAAGGAGAGGAGGCAAGGAGAGAAAGAAAGGAAAGAAAAAAGGAAGAGAGAGCAGGAGGAAGAGAGGGAAGGAAGGAGGGCATTGAAAAGAAATGAAACAGAGGTGCTGGAAAGACAGTTCAGTAGTTCAAGGCACTTCGTGCTCCTGTAGTGGACCTAGGTTGGGTTCCCAGCACCCACATAGCTTGCAACCATCATTTGAAACTCCAGTTCAGGGGATCCAATGCCTCTACCTACCTCTGTAGGTTCCTACATACATGCAGTACACATACATATACCCAGGCACACACACATACAATAAGTAATTTTTTTAAGTAAAGTGGAAAGCATCACCAGACTTGACTAAGCAAAAGAAAGAATATCAAGGATAGAGGACAAAGTGAAACAAATACTAGATTCAATTATTACTGAGAAAAAGAATAAATGAGCATTACCACAACATCTAAGAATTCTGTGATAGCAGAGCATGGTGGCATAAACCTTTGGTCCAAACAATAGGGAGACAGAGGCAGGTGGGTCTCTTTGAGAACAAGACTAACCTGATTGATCTACATAGTAAGTCACAGGACAGCCAGGCTCATAGTGAAATGAGACCCTGTCTTGAAAAAAAAAAAAAAATCAAAAAAGAATCCATATGATAGACATACAATAGAAGATAGAACTGCTATGAATACTGAAAGCATAAGTTATTCAATGACAGCAGATCATTTCCCAAACCTACAGAAAGAAACAGACAGAGGCATGTTATGTCAAGAGGTCAAACATATAACGTAGGAGCTGAGGAAATGGCTCAAACATTAAAGTGCTTGACACACACGTCTGAGAACCAGAGTTCAGATCCACAGAAACCCTCTTAAATGTTTGGTGGGTATGGCAGTGACTTGTAATTACAATCTCATAAGGCAGAGATGGGGATTCCCAGAGCTAGCTGGCTATCAAGACAAGCCATACGGGCAGGCTCTGGGTTGAACTAAGATATTCTGCCTCAATACGGTAGAAGAGTGATCAACCCACAAACGTGCATACCCACCCGCATGCAAAAACATGAATACACCC
>NC_022018.1:55969986-55972737 GCF_000317375.1 Microtus ochrogaster
CTCAACTTACTAAACCTAAATGGAGGTGGGCGGTCCTTGGACTTCCCACAGGTCAGGGAACCCTGATGGCTCTTCAAGCTGATGAGGGAGAGGGATTTGATGGGGGAGGGGGAGGGAAATGGGAGGCGGTGGCGGGGAGGAGGCAGAAATCCTCAATAAATAAATAAATTTAAAAAAAAAAAAGAAAAAAAACATGAATACATACATATGAAAAGGAAAAAATACAAAGCAAAGAAACAGTATTAAAAGATGTAAAGGAAAAACATGAACTCACCTACAAAGGCAAAACATGAGTATATCAGTCTCTCATCGGCACTGCTCAATGCCAGAGGAAAGATGTAACCTGAAGCACTGAAAGTAAGCAACTGCCACCTAAGAATGTTATATCCAGCAAATCTATCTTTTAAAACTGACCCCCCCCTCCAAAAAAAAGTAGCATTTCAAGGCAAGCACAAACTAAGGCAATTCATGGCCACCAAGCTAGCACAGCAGAAGATATGTAGATGAATTAGTATTCATTAGTATACAAAGGAAGAAGAAAAGCCAGTCTTAAATACAAAGCACAGGAAAGAATAAATTTTAAGAAAGGAACAGCTATGGGGCTGGAGAAATGGCTCAGCGGTTAAGAGCGTTGCCTGCTCTTCCAAAGGTCCTGAGTTCAATTCCCAGCAACCACATGGTGGCTCACAACCATCTGTAATGAGGTCTGGTGCCCTCTTCTGGCCTGCAGGCATACACGCAGAAAGAATATTGTATACATAATAAATAAATAAATAAGTTTAAAAAAAAAAGGAACAGCTAAACAAAGGAAATCTAGGAAGGAATCCATCATGTCCAACACTGTAAAACAGCAAATCCAAAATACTAATAGAGAAGAAAGAACAAACAGCAATCCAACCAACCACAAGACAACCAAAAATTACATGAATTAGTAAGTATCTCACTGTGGTGATACTTTGTTTATGATCTAACAAATAAAGCTTGCCTGAAAATCAGAGTGCAGAGTTAGCCACACTAATTAGCCACAGGGGCCAGGCAGTGGTGGTACACTCCTTTAATCCCAGCACTCAGGAGACAGAGGCAGAATATTAGTTCAAGGTCACCCTAGGCTACACAAAATTGATCCAGTCTTAAAGAGAAACAGAGCTCACACAAAGGTGATCCTAGAACTTGGGATCCCACACCTTTAATATACTAGGGAGGTGATATGGTTGGGCGGAGAGTGGAATATAAGGTAGGAGGAGACAGGAGCTCATTGCAGCCTAAGGCAGTCAATTTGATCAGCAGTCTGAGGAATCAGTCTGAGAACAGAATCGCCCCTTTAGTTTGAACATTTGTATAGGCAAGAACTCTAGTTTCTCTGATCTACAGCTTTTACCCTAATAGCTGATTTCACGTTTTTATTATTAAGACCAATTAGAATTCGTGCTACATCTCACTATAATAACTTTAAATATAAATGGCCGTGATTCACCAATAAAGACACACAGAATGACTTGTTCCAACCTTCTGTTGTCTCCAATAAAAGCCAAAAGATAGAAATTCAAGCAAACAGAAACTAAAAGCAAGCTGGTACAGTTATTCTGGTATTTGATAAAGTAGACTTCAAACCAAAATTAGTCAGAGGACATAAAACGTTACTACATATCAAAAGGGTCTTAGGCTTTCACCAGGTATAGTGATACATACCTTTAATCCTAGCACTTGGGATGTAGAGACAGGTGGGATCTCTATGAGTTCAAGGACAGCCTGGTCTACATAGTAAGTACCAGGACAGTCAGAGTTATGTAAAGAGACCCTGCTAACAAAACAGAAAGAAAGGGGGGAAAAAACAGAAAAAAAAAAGTCTTTCAATTCTCTCTCACTTAGGACAAAACCAAGAAAGCAAATAATAACAAATGCTATTAAGGATACAAGGGAGATTTAAATTTTATTTAATTTAAACAAGATATTCCATGACAGAATCAGATTTAACCAATACCTAGCCACAAACCCAGTCCTACACAAAGTATTAGAAGGAAAACACCAACCCAAGGAAGTTGGCTACATCCACAAAAACACAGACAGTAGATGATCTCACAGCAGCAAATCCCAAAGAAGGAATAAACACACACACGATAACATCACCAACAATGAGAACTAAAATAACAGGAGCTAGCAATCACTGGTCATTAATATCCCTTAATATAAATAGCCTCAACTCACCTATAAAAAGACACAGGCTAACAGACTGGATACGAAAACAGATCCATCCTTCTGCTGCATACAAGAAACACACCTTAACCTCAAAGACAGACATCACCTTAGACTAAAGGGTACCGAAAAAAATTTCCAATCAAATAGACCTAAGAAACAAGCTGGTGTAGCTATCCTAATATCTAACAAAATAGACTTCAAACTAAAATCCATCAAAAGAGACAAAGAAGGACATTTCATATTAGTCACAGGAAAAATCCATCAAGAGGAAATTTCAATGCTGAACATCTATGCCCCAAATACAAGGGCAGCCTCATATGTCAAAGAAATACTTCTAAAGCTTAATCACAAATTAAACCTCACACTAATAGTGGAAGACTTCAACACGCCACTCTCACCACCGGACAGATCTGTCAGACAGAAAATTAACATTTGAAAACTCTACAACAAAAAGAAGCAAACTCACCCAGGAGGACGAGAGAGCAGGAAATAATCAAATTGAGAGCTGAAATCAACAAAATATAAACAAAGAAAACAATATAAAGAATCAATGAG
>NC_022018.1:55973072-55979325 GCF_000317375.1 Microtus ochrogaster
AAAAAAAAAAAAAATCAACAAAATAGACAAACCTTTATCCAAACTAACTAAAGGGTAGAGAGAGAATATCCAAATTAATAAAATCAGAAACCAAAAGGGGGACATAACAACAGACATGGAGGAAATCCAGGGAATCATTAGGTCCTATTTAGAAAACCTGTACTCCACAAAATTGGAAAACCTAAAGGAAAATGGACAATTTTTCTGAATAAATATAACTTACCAAAATTAAATCAAGACCAGATAAGCAAATTAAATAGATCTATAACTGCTAAAGAAATAGAAAAAGTTATCAAAAGTCTCCCAACCAAAAAAAGCCCAGGGCCAGATGGTTTCAGCTCAGAATTCTACAAGATTTTCAAAGAAGAATTAATACCAATACTCCTCAAATTGTTCCACACATTAGAAACAGAAAGAACATTGCCAAATTCTTTTTATGAGGCTACAATTACCCTGATACCCAAACCACACAAAGACATTACTAAGAAAGGAAATTACAGACCAATCTCACTCATGAACATTGATGTAAAAATATTCAATAAAATACTGGCAAATTGAATCCAAGAATACATCAGAAAAAACATCCACCATAATCAAGTCAGTTTCATCCCAGAGATGCAGGGATGGTTCAACATACGAAAATCTGTCAATGTAATCCACCATTTTAAGTTTGTTTTAAACAAACTTAAAAAAAAAAAACACACATGATCATCTCAATAGATACTGAAAAAGCATTCAACAAAATACAACATCCCTTTATGATAAAGATCTTAGAGAGAGCAGGGATACAAGAAACATACCTAAACACAAAAAAGGCAATATACCCCAAGCCAACAGTCAATATCAAACAAAATGGATAGAAACTCAAAGTGATCCTTTTGAAATCAGAAACAAGGTAGGTTGTCCATTTTCTCCATATCTATTCAATATAGTTCTTGAGGTTCTGGATAGAGCAATAAGACAACAAAAATTGGAAAAAAAAAAAGTCGAACTCTCACTATTTGCTGATGATATGATAGCTTATATAAGCAACCCCAAAAATTCTACCAAGGAACTTCTACAACTCATAAACACCTTCAGTAATGTAGCAGGTTACAAGATTAGTTTAAAAAAAAAAAATCTTAGCCCACCTTTACACAGATAATAAATGGGCTAAGAGTGCCGGGCGATGGTGGTGCACGCCTTTAATCCCAGCACTCGGGAGGCAGAGGCAGGCGGATCTCTGTGAGTTCGAGACCAGCCTGGTCTACAGAGCTAGTTCCAGGACAGGCTCCAAAGCCACAGAGAAACCCTGTCTCGAAAAACAAACAAAAAAAAAAAATGGGCTGAGAAAGAAATCAGAAATATCACCTTTCACAATAGCCACAAATAGCATAAAATATCTCAGAGTAACTCTAACCAAACAAGTAGAAGACCTATATGCAAGAACTTTAAATCTTTGAAGAAAGAAACTGAAGAAGACACCAGAATATGGTAAGATCTCCCACGCACTTGGGTAGGTAGAATTAACATAGTAAAAATGGCAATCTTACCAAAAGCAATCTACAAATTTAATGCAATGCCCATCAAAAACCCAGCAAAATTCTTCACAGACTTCGAAAGAACAATACGCAATTTCATATGGAAAAGCAAAAAACCCAGGATAGTCAAAACAATCCTGTACAATAAAGGAACTTCTGGAGGCATCACAATCCCTGACTTCAAACTCTACTACCAAGCTACAACACTGAAAACAGCTGGTATTGGCATAAAAATAGAAAGGAGGACCAATGAAATCAAATCAAAGGCCCAGATATCAATCCACACACCTATGATCACCTGACTTTCAACAAAGAAGCAAAAAATATAAAATGGAATAAAGCACATTCAACAAATGGTGCTGGCATTATTGGATATCAACATATATAAGAATGAAAAAAAAAAACATTATCTATCACCACACACAAAACTCAAGTCCAAATGGATCAAAGACCTCAACATAAAGCCAACCAAACTGAATCTCATAGAAGAGAAAGCTGGAAGTACACTGGAATGCATTGGCACAGGAGACCACTTCCTAAATATAACCCCAGTAGCACAGACACTGAGAGAAACAATAAATAGGACCTCCTGAAACTGAAAAGCTTCTATAAAGCAAAGGACGTGGTCAATAAGACAAAATGGCAGCCTACAGAATGGGTAAAGATCTTTACCAACCCCACATCAGACAGAGGGCTGATCTCCAAAATATACAAAGAACTCAAGAAACTGTTTATCAAAAGAAAAAAATAATCCAGTAAAAAAAAAAAAATAAAAAAATAAAAAAATGGGTACAAACCTAAACAGAGAATTCTCAACAGAGGAATCTAAAGTGAAAGACACTTAAGGAAATGCTCAACATTCTTAGCCATCAGAGAAATGCAAATCAAAACAACTCTGAGACTCCATCTTACACCTGTAAGAATGGCCATGATCAAAAACACTGATGGCAACTTATGCTGGAGAGGATGTGGGGTAAAGGGAACACTCCTGCATTGCTGGTGGGAGTGCAAACTGGTACAGCTCCTTTGGATATCAGTATGGCTATTTCTCAGAAAATTAGGAAATAACCTATGTCAAGATCCAGCAATACCACTTTTGGGTATATATCCAAAGGATGCTCAACCGTGCCACAAGGACATGTGCTCAACTATGTTGATAGCAGCATTGTTTGTCATAGCGAGAACCCGGAAACAACCTAAATGCCCCTTGACCGAAGAATGGATAAGGAAAATGTGATACATTTACACAATGGAGTACAACACAGCAGAAATAAAATGATGACATCTTGAAATTTGTAGGCAAATGGATGGATCTAGAAAACATCATATTGAGTGAGGTAACCCAGACCCAGAAAGACAATTATCATATACACTTACTCATAAGTGGCTTTTAGACATAAAGCAAAAAAAAAAGCAAAGAAAAACCAGCTTACAATTCACAATCCCAGAAAACCCAGACAACAATGAGGATCCTAAGAGACACATACATGGATCTAATCTATTATGGGAAGTAGAAAAAGACAAGATCTCCTGAGTAAATTGTGAGCATGGGGAACATGGGAGAGGGTAGAAGGGAAAGAGAGAGGAAAGGAGGGAAGCTGAAAAAAAAATGTATAGCTTAATGAAAACAATAAAAACAAATAAATTTAATTTAACTGATTGACTGGTTGGTTGGTTGATTGATTGAGACAGGGTTTCTCTGTCTAGCTTTGGTGCCTGTCCTGGAACTCGCTCTGTTGACCAGGCTGGCCTCCAACTCACAGAAATCTGCCTGCCTCTGCCTCCCAAGTGCTGGGATTAAAGGCACGTGCAATCACCACCAGGCAAGATTTAAATTTTATAGCCACTATCAATATGGAAGTTTTAAGAAAGACAGACAGAAAGATGAAAGGAAAGATGGGAGGAAGAGCAAAGAGAAAGAGAGAGAGAGAGGTGGGGATAGGAGGGAGGGAGGGAGAGAGCAAGAGCAAAAGAGAGAGAGAGAACAGAATTACCATACAATCCAGCTACATTATATCTATGCACTCAAAGAAATGTCAACAGACCACAGAGATACTTGTAAATCCATGTTTAAAGCCACACTATTCATAATAACCAAGAAATGGAATCAGCCTAGATTTTAATCAATGAGTAGACAAACAAGGTATGTACACGCAATGGAATTTTGTACAGCTATAAAGAAAAATGAAATCATGACATTTGCAAAAAATATGGGTGCAAGGTCCCTGTTAAAATAAGCAGAATCAGAAAAACAAAGACTATACACTATTTTCTCTCATAAGCAAAACACTGCATATAAATCTAATATGTAATAAATACATGTTAATGTATATTTGTAGAGCATGAAACTAGTAAGGAGATCATGAGAAACAGAGAGAGTAATAGACTAACCAGAAGAAAGGGTATAGCTGGGCAGGGGAGGGTACACAGAGAAGACAGTGAGAGAGGCAAGTGAGTCAGAACAATTACACAAATATGAGGAGATGACATAAAACCTATTATCTGTGTATTAATCTGAAAGGAAAAAGTAACATAAACAGAGAGAACCAAAGGAGAAAGAAGACAGGAAGACAAGCCTTAAAGAAATTGTCTAGGAAGCTAGGATTACAGAACAGCAAGAAATAAACCAGGAAAAAATTATATCAAGATGACTAGAGTAGGTAAGAAAACCTTTATGATCTCTTCCAGGCTTAACACGTTAGGCTTCTAAGAGATGCATATTTTCACTGTGCAGTGGTAACGTTTGCCTTTAATTCCAAGAGAGGCAGGCGGATCTCTGAGTTCCAGGCCAACCTGGTCTATGCAGAGAGTTCTAAGACAGTCAGAACTGTTACACAGGGAAATCCTGTCTTGAAAAACAAAAAAAAAAAAAAAAAAAAAAAAAAAATGAAAAAGGGCAGGAAGGGGGTGCCTATTTGAGAACTTAGATTTCCAGTCCTGACACATAAAGATAAAGCTCCCTGGTAAATTGTCCATGTTAGTCTCTTTCAAGGGGTTAATCCTTAAGCTTATACCATACGAAGAGACCTGAAACCCACAGGAAAATACAACCTCACCTTTGTGAGACAGGCATACAATTTCCTTCTTCAGAACTCTTCAGAACTTCTTCTGAAGTTTCTTCAACAAATAGACCTTGGGAAGACTGTAAAGAAACAGGAAACATCCTAAATACATAGATGAACTTAGTTCTTCCTTGTTATTATCTATTTTGTGCATGTTTATATGTGCATATGGGAGACAGAGGTCAACCCTGGGTGTCATTCCTCAGCAGCTATCCACCTTGGGTTACTGTGTTCACTTTTGCTGTATTTTGTTTGTCACAGTGTCTCACTATATGTAGACCAGGCTAGCCTCCAGCTCAGAGATTCTTTTCTGGGACTAAAGGCACACACTACCACACTAGGCCATATGCATGTTGGGGGGTTTTTTGTTTGTTTTTTGCTATCTTTGTTTTATTTTACATTTGTTTATCTTTGGGGAAAGACTGGACATGTCACTGGTACACATGAGGAGGTCAGAGGGCAAGTTGCAAGAGTCAGTTTTCACTTTCTGCCATCTGCATTTTGGGAATCAAATTTAGGTCATCAGATCCCTCTTTCTTGGTGGTAACAAGCACCTTGTTTTTGAAGACAGCCTCTCTCATCAGCCTGAAGCACCCCAAGTAGACTAGGCTAAGTTGACTTGTCAGTCCCAGGTCTCCATTCACCTGTCTACAACTCTCTATAGTGTTAAACTTAAAACTGAGTGTCAGCCACCATACCCAGCCTTTTTTTTTCTCCCATGAATTCTGGGGATGGAATTCAAATCCTCAGGTTTATATGGCAATCAGTTCCAATTGAGTGTTCTCCTCAGTCCTAATTTTCTCCTTTAAAAGAAAAATCTAATTATTCAAAATTATCATTTAACAGTTAGTAGTAAGAATAAAATATGCTGGGTATAGTGGCATATGCCTGTAATACCAAAACTTGGGAGGCAGAGGCAGACATATCTCTGTGAGTTTAAGGCCAGGCTAATCTACGAGTGAATTCCAGGACTGCCAAGGCTACACAGTGAAACCCTGCCTCAGAAACCAAAACAAAACAAAGACCAGGTATGGTGGTTCCAGCCTTTTATCCTAGCACTTGGGAGGTAAAGGCAGGCAACATATGAGAGCTCAAGGCCATCCTGATCTACTATCAAGTTCCTAGACAGCCAGAGCTATGTAGAGACCCTGTCTAAAAAGCAAAGCAAAATAATATGCCAGACAATAGAGCCACACACCTTAAATGCCAACACTTGGGAGGCAGAGGCAGGCAGATCACTGTGAGTTCAAAGTTAACCTGGTCTATTTAATGAGTTCCATGAAGAAAGCAACTAATGCTACCTTAAATGGGATTCATGAGAACGCATCTTGGCTATGACACTTCTTCCAGGAAAATCTTCTTTAGCTACTTGATCGAAGTTTTCAGGGTTTCTTAACATTTTATCAATATACCCCAAAAGTTAGGCATCCCTGTATGATTTCAATAAACGATAAAATTTAAAAGGAGAGGAAGAAGTGAACAGAGGAGGAAGGAAGAAAACTGAATCTATAATTGCGCACACACACAAGTAAAATGTAACTTTCTGAAAACCTTATCGTTAAAATACAGCAACAATAAAAAATGCACCAACTCTTTGAATTAAGCAATGAATTTTTTCCTCTGAAGAAAGGAAGGAAGGAAGGAAGGAAGGAAGGAAGGAAGGAAGGAAGG
>NC_022018.1:55980094-55985070 GCF_000317375.1 Microtus ochrogaster
AAACCCTGTCTCAAAAAACCAAAAAAAAAAAAAAAAAAAAATTTCTATTGCTATCTCTGTGATTAGACTTTGAATTTTTGAGTTTCTCTTGCTACAACATTTGTTTAGTTTTCCTTATGATAAACATTTATGAAGTGATAGCTCTTACAAGCATTCCTAATAGTATAATTTTGATATTTTAGTAATTTCATGTCTTTTAGCAAGTCTTAATTTTTACATCTATAAAATGGGAATAACAATTCCTATCTTTAAATAGTTTTAAAGGGAGACAAACAATACACAAGTTTTTATACATAACACTATCTAACCATATGTGAAATAGACTAAGACAGCCGGGTGGTGGTGGTGCACGCCTTTAATTCCAGCACTTGGGAGGCAGAGGCAGGTAAATCTCTTTAAGTTCGAGACCAGCCTGGTCTATAAGAACTAGTTCCAGTACAGGCTCCAAAGCTACAGAGAAACACTGTCTCAAAAAACAAACAACAACAACAAAAACAAACAAACAAAAAACCCTAGGTTAAGACAACAACTTAAATGTCCCAAATGGAGATGGTGTCATTAGAGAAAGTCACTAGAAGCAAAATTAGAAATATATCATGATGAGAATGAGAATAAACTGGGAAACTGTCTCAATTTATGTCAAAGACTATTTCCCCTAGGATTGACATGGTAGAGAAATAAAACTGACCACTGCAAGTTGTCTTCTGACCTTGTACATGCTACGGCATTTCACACACACACACACACACACACACACACTAAATTAGTAAATAAACTTTAAAACTATAGTTGTCTAGTATTGTTTTTCTAGACATGACTTCTCTGTGTAACTACCCTGGCCTAGAACTAGCTTTGTAGACCAGGCACAGAGATCAATATGCCTCTGCCTTCCAAGTGCTGGGATTGAAGGCATGCACCACTACATCTGGCAATAAACTGTAATTTTTTTAAACATTACATAGATATTTTTCCATCTCTTTTATCAGGAAATGTCAATTAGTCTGAATACCATATCGATGCAAACTTGAGGGCTAGTACGCATGCACCTCTATGGGGAAGGCAAATGTATATAGCATCTATAGATGACAATTTGGTAATGGTTAACAAAACTACGAATGTAAGCATCCTTTGTTCCACCACTGTATAATAAATCATCCTATCCCCTGTAGATGAAATTTCCTGTTCAAAGCAAATGTTAGAGACAACCTACATGCCCACCAGTCGGCTACTGAATAATATATGTTTTATCTAAATACAGTATATCCCATATCTCCAAATAAAGGGGGATAAATTGAATATTGTTATAGAATGATGGCAGAATTACCAAATTAAAAAGGGCAGAATGTGTAAACTACCATTTGTATAAATAAAAGGCAGGGAGCTAAGTTGTCAGTGCTTGTCTAATATGCATGAAGTCCAATGTGTTTTGTACATTTAGAAGCGATGATGATTTCCTC
Organism: Microtus ochrogaster; assembly: GCF_000317375.1. NCBI lineage: Eukaryota > Metazoa > Chordata > Mammalia > Rodentia > Cricetidae > Microtus > Microtus ochrogaster. The sequence goes on from NC_022018.1 coordinate 55,981,552, forward strand.
TTAGTGGCTGGACTGCAAGTAATTATTATAATTTTTTTCTTTTTTGAGACAAGGTTTTACAATGTAGCCTAGGCTGGCCAGGTTACCTAAGTCTAAGTGATGGGATTATAAGTGTGTAGCGCCACACCCAGGTTCTTTTCTTGTTTTGCACTTTTCTCATTTTATATGGTAAGCATGTATTGTTTTAATAAGCAGATAGAGGGGAAAGATTATAAAAAATGGTTAAAATAATCCTAACTTTATCTGCAAATAAATAATCCTTATAGCATCACTGACCCTTACCTGACCATGACTGGTTGTTGGTTCTTCCTCCAACAAAAGTTCCTGTTTCAAGCTTTTAATAGAACTTTTTTGAAAATCCTTGGTTTCTGAGTTCCAGACAGATGCCCTAGATTCCTGCCTTTCCTCTTTGGCTTCATCTCCCATATCTTCTGAGATGCCTTCATTTTTTTCACTAGTCTCATCTTCTTGGCCACATTCATTCTGGATCAGAAAAGGAGGTCTAGGTAACACTGGTTCCCCAAACCCTCTTTTTTTAAAAAGCTGCCTCTGAGCCATTTTCAGGCTCTTCTGATAAACCTCCAACTGGCAGAGAATGACACTGGTATATTCGTTAGGATCTACTCCAGCAGGGCAGAATGGTATACCCCAGTAGTAGTGCACAGTGCCTCCATTGTCCTGGAGACCTTTGGTGTCTGTTGCGGTAGGAAGACATTGCCTAGATGTGTCCCCCTTACCCTGGACAGCTTTGAGAAAAGCGTAACCACTCCCAGTACTTTCCTGTGGCTTCCCACACTTTGTGTGCTCAGCCAAGTGGCCAGTACATCTGTCAAAACATTTAACGCTCTCATTCTCAAACACTGGTTGGCTTGACTGGTCCCAGCTTCCTGAACTGCCAGAGACCGGCTCCTCTTCAGTGTTTTCATTGTGGTCCCAGGGCTCTTTTCTTTCCTCAGCCTCGTTTCCCTGACTGATATGTGAGTCTTTAAACAGTGACGGAGGTACCAGCTGCGATATGCCTGTAAGTATTTGAGAAAAAGTAGGGCTAAGGACAAAAATTTTTATTTTCAATTAAGACAACTTGGTAAGCAAATCACTTACCAAAAATTACAAAATGAAGTTACAAAAAGCCCTTCTTTTACTTTAGTCAAAGGGTGGTTTTTTTCTTGAAGATAAAAGTATACTGGATATTAAAGAAATTTCAACTATTTGCTTTTGAACCTCTTTTATATCACAACAAGGATTTGGGGCATCTCTGTCACCACTCTCAGCAGAAGATCCCTGTGGTATAGTTATACTTGATGAGTGGAAGGAGTCAGAACAGGAAGACATGCCTTCAGTGGTTCCAGAATCTTTGGTGTTCTCTTGATGGGAATGTGAAGATGATCCAATAGCCAAAGGTTGAGAACTGGTAGCAGAAGCATCAGAAGACCAGCAACTCTGAAACAAGTGATCCCGTACCAAACCAGGTTCATTATTAAAACAGCTGTATACGAAGAGTCATAGGAAGAACAAAAATGGCAGGCACTGTCCCTAGAAGTTTCTCTTCTTCAAAATATAGCTCCTCAATTAAAACATTCCCCAACAAGAAGTCAATGTCAATATATATTTACTATATGGTTTCTAATATAAAGGGTATATAGTATAAATGATTCAAACTGGACATATATATTCACACGGTGATACATGTCTGTAGTCCTAAGCTTTTCAGAAGGCTGAAGTGGGGGAATGCTTGAAACTTACAAGTTCAAAGTCAGCTCTTTCAACTCTAGGAAATTCCAGCTCAAACAAACGAGCTAAAAAATAAATAGAATCAAGGATGGCTCAGAATCTGCTACTGGTAAGTATCCTTAACATTTAAAATAATTTCTATTGCATGTATTCAAATAGTAATTTAATATTATTTGGTTTTTTATGTGCATTAGTTTGTCATGTTTGCCGTGGGAAATTTCAGGTCTCCTGAAACTGAAGTTACAGCTGTGAGCCCTCATGTGGGTGCTGGGAGTTGAACCCAGATCCTCTAGAAGAGCAGTCAGTGCTCTTAACCGCTGAGCCACTTCTCCAGCCCCTTATTTGGTTATTTTTAAAACTGTCCACTCTTGGGGGCTGGAGAGATGGCTCAGTGGTTAAGAGCATTGCCTGTTCTTCCAAAGGTCCTGAGTTCAATTCCCGGCAACCACGTGGTGGCTCACAACCATCTGTAATGAGGTCTGGTGCCCTCTTCTGGCCTGCAGACATACACACAGACAGAATAGTGTATACATAAATAAATACTTAAAAAAAAAAAAACTGTCCACTCTTTCTCTCATTTTCTTTGCTGGCCCCACAAATGAGAGGAGGTAAGCACCTGGTCTTTGGAATTCTTGGTATTCTATAACTCTTCAGAAGCTGCCCACTTACTATGATTCTTTTAAGCCACTCACTGAAAAATCTGTGGAGTGGAAGCAAACTCATACAGTAACAAAAACACTTCCAACTGGATTAACCAGAAATTCAACAACACGGATTTTAAAAATAAAAGTACTAAGATATATTAGTTGAAAAACCTATAAACTACCATAGCTCATTTCCAATATAACCATACCAACCACCAAGTAACTAAGAACATTATTAATAAAACCCACAAACTCAACACAGTATATATTTACATTCAGGCTTTCAGCAATGGCTTTCCTCAAGAGCTCCTCTTCTTTCTCCTCCTGGCTATTCACCTCCCTAGCTTCCTGCTCACTCATTCTGAGAGCCAAAGCAAATTGTTCTTCTTCTGACATCTCTGTAAGAATGTAGGGAAAAGAAAAATACCAGGAAACAAATTAGCACAATGGCAAAAACAAAAAAAAAACAGAATCATTAAACTGTCAACTGACAATACTCTAAATTATTTAGGATGATTTGTAATCTAGTAAGGAAAGTCAACCAAGGTATGGTGTGGTCAAGATTATTGGCAGCATTACAAGAACCCTACGTTAACCAGAGTATAAGCCCTCATAAAGGCATAGTGTTTGCCTATACAGTTCATTAGTGTATCTCTAGCACATAAGAGTACATGGAAATTAGTAACTGCTGAATGAAACCACTATAGAGCTTTTTGCTAAATACCACACTGCTTTATGCTCAATATTTAACCAGAGCAGTTTTACTCTTCAGAATCTTTGCATTTTTTTTTCCCAGACAGGGTCTGATGTAATCCTGCTGGCCTTGAGGATAACCCTCTAGTTACACTAGGATCATACACACACACCACTTACTTCATATAGTGATGGGGATTCAACCAGAACTTCATGCACACTAAGCAAACATTCTCATCAACCGAACCACATATATCCCCAGCTCTCAGAATCTCTAATTTATTCATTTTAACAAATCCGTAGTTATCAAATTCTGATCATCAAACATTATTTCCTACTAACAGCAATTGTAATACACTAGTGAAATGACTGATTCCAAGTCTATAAAATGTAGTACACTAGCGAAATGGCTGATTCCAAGTCATGAAATGTACAAATGAGCTAGAATACT
>NC_022018.1:55986050-55989575 GCF_000317375.1 Microtus ochrogaster
ACACACACACACACACACACACACACACACACACACACTCACACTCATTCTTTCAGTTCTGTTCCTCTGGAGAACCCTGACTAATATAGTCACAAAACAAAAAGACATGAAAGTGGGAGAGGGATTTGTAGGGAGGGAGCAGGACTGATGAGAGTCAGAGATAAGAGAAGTAGGATTAAATATGATCAGAATGCATTATATACATGTGTGAAATTATAAAAAATAAATTCAATTTTAAAATGCTGCAAAAAATTTTAAGCTTCAAAGATGATCTTGACATGTTAGATTGATGGTCTACACATCCCCACATAGGTGCACAAGAGAAGGGCAGACAGTCAAAAATATACACACAGGTGCCCCCACTGATACATATAATGTTTCAAATCAGTTTTAGATCGCCTCCTTTTAAACCTAAGCAATCAAAAGACAATCTACCATGTAACAAAGAAAAAACCTTTAATAATTCTAAAATAAAATAAGTTTAATATCTGAAGTAAAATAAGAAAAAGTAATAACAAAAATACTAATAATTATTAATATCCTTAGAAAATAAGATATTGGACACTGGATCTCTGAACACACCCAGGATGCCATAAATAAACAAAGAACATTAGAGAATGAATAAGAAACTCTGAGATGAAAGAAAATGAAGATACACATTTTCAAAACTTAAGAGGTAAAGCTAAAGGAATTTTTACAGCAAAATTTGTAGGTGTATGATACTTGTATGAAAAAAGACAGAAGATGTAGTTCAGCTGGGAGAGTGCTTACTTAAAATTAAGCCTTGAATTCAATTCCAAGCAATGATGAGACTTTTGCATCTATATTCCAAAGAAATAACAGTCCTTAACTTTCTTGTACTATCTCCCCATGGACATGGTATTAGACTTAAGGAGTAAGTAAGGCAGTAGTCTCTCATTATCTAATATCTGTAGGAGTTTATGAAGAACTGCTGCTAATATTTCTTTATTCTTGACTAAAGTTCAACCATGAAGGCATCAAACCAATCTTTTTTGCTTATAGCTATTGTTTTTTAATTCAATTTTTTATTATATTAGTTCTATTTTTATTTTCTGCTTCTTGAGTAAGTTCTGGTGTGGGTATTCCTAAGAATTTATCTACAAAGTTCAAATTATTTATTTTCTTGGCATACACTTTTTCACACTATTTCCTTATCTATAACTTATTTCTCTTTTCTAATCTTAATTTTACCTTCAATTTATTTTATATGGTTGTGCTGGTTGGTTCTTTTGTCAACTTGACACAAGTAAGAATCATCTGGAAAAAGAAAACCTCAACTGAGAAAATGCCTCCATCAAATTGTCTTATAAACAAGTCTATGGGGGCAGTTCCTTGATTAATGATTGATGTGAGAGGGCCTGGCCCACTGTAAGTGGCACCACTTCTAGGCAAGCATCCAGAGCTGGGTAAAACAGCAAGATGAGCAAGCCATGGAAAGACAGTAAGCAGCATTCTTCCAGTGCCTGCTCTGACTTCCCTCAATGATGGACTATGATATGGAAGTATAAGTCAAATAAACCCTTTTTCTCTCCAAGTTATTTTTTGATCATGGTGTTTTTCACAACAAAAGAAATCTAAATAGGACAATGGCATAAAATATAACAAGCATATACAATGGCAGGGATTACATTCCAAATATAATACTGAAAAACTGTAACTTGAAAACAGAAATAACTTCAGTTTCATCATTTATCACTCCTTAGAGTTAAAATCTGACGTCTCTTTCTTATGTCCAGAGGTATAAGAGATTTTAGGTTATAAGTCTTATATAGCAACACACAGCAAAGAATTCTTTGAATCCTTTAATCAGGATCAATAACAGTTTTACTTAGTTTCTTAACAAAAATGAGCAGCTCACAAACCTAAGTACTTCCAAGTGCATTCACACATAATGATTTTATATTTCAGATAATAGTTCCCAAGGTGTTTGTAGAATGCTGGGTTTCTGGTGCTATCTTATTTGGCTGTCAGTGCAGTGTTCCCTTTCTCTCCATGGCTCAACGATTAAGAGTACTTGCTGTTCTTGCAAAGCACCTGGATCAGTCCCAAACTCACACAGTAGCTCAGATCATCTGTATCTCCAGTTCCAGGAGATCCAACCTCCTCTTCTGGTACCAGGCACACACAAGCAAGCACTCACACACATAAAAGAAAATCTTTAAGTGTTGGGTAGAGAATCAAGGGTCTAGTTACAGTGCCTAGTCATGAAGATCACACTTAAAATTTCAACAGTCTTCCTCTAGCAAGTCAAATGTGTAAGCAGAAAGTAATTCCCTAAGAAACTTGAAAAAGTAAAAGAAAAAATAAAAAGAAAATTTTTTACTAATGAAACGCTATCAATTCAACTAAAATGAAAACATACGTGCAATTTTTCTTTTAGCCAAACACTTTGATCTGTTCGACTGTTTTGTCTTCATTTTCTGCAATCCATTCTCCTCTTTTGCTTCCTATGTAAACAAGAGATATGATCAGAGTAAATGACATTTAAAATAGTAATTTCTCCATTTCTTCCATATTTCTTTTGATTAGTGGAAGCTGTTGAATTATCAGTGACTCTTAAAATGGTACACATAAGGAAATCCTTTTTTTTAATTTAAAAAAGAGAACATGCAAGAGCTAGAACCAATCAAACCATAAAAATGAAATTGTGTAATATGCTGATGTGATTACCTACCATATATATAGAATCACATAAAAGCTGCCCAAGACATCTACCCAAGATCAGAGACTCTTGATTCAATAATTGTCTGAATTCAGTATATATTTATTTATAGTAAATCATTCTTTGACCACTGGTTGGTGAAAAGAAATAAAGTAAAGGAATTCTACAAAAATCAATAGAAAACCAAATATACCCACCCCATTCCACATCAAAACTTAAAAAGTAGCACTTGAGAGACAGAGCAGGTAATATGAGTTTGAGGCCAGCCTGGTCTATACAGTGAGTTCCAGGAAAGCCAGAACCATGTAGCGACCCTGTCTTAAAACAACAATAACAACAAAACTTAGTAAGTAGCACTGAAAAACACCAAATAAGATAACAAAAAAAAGAAATAGAAAAAGCAATTAAAAAAAAAAAGCCTAGGAGAAAGCAGATGAAAGAGAATAGAGACAAAGATGATACATGTTTGAGGATCCTGAAGACAGAAACAAAATATTCAATGTAGCCCAAGAAAACTTTCAGGTGGTGAGATAGATGAATCAAAAAAGTGTCTATCATTTTCTAAGAATCAATTTCTCAGAGAAATTGCTAAGCAAATACTAAGCAAATAAAAGAAAAATTCCTAAAACATTCAGATGACAGACACAATAACTGACCCTCAAAAGGAAAGTTAGTAGATATCCCAAAAATCAGCTTACAAAAGCAAAAATATAAACAAACAAACAAACAAAGCCTAAAGGCAATAAGCTAAAGAATTACAGACAGTGCTGGAGAGATGGCTCAGTGGTTAAGAACACTGGCTGCTCTTTCAGAGGTCCTGAGTTCAGTTCCCAGCAACCACA
>NC_022018.1:55989930-55996450 GCF_000317375.1 Microtus ochrogaster
CTGCCTCTGCCTCCCGAGTGCTGGGATTAAAGGCGCGCGCCACCATCGCCCGGCCCTTGTAACACATTTTAATAAATCTAGTAAACAAGCAAAAGTGATTTGAGGAAAAAAAAATGGGAGAAAGAAAACGGTAAATATTTAAAATACTTAATTTTAGATATAAAAATAAAACAAGATTAGAGACAAATACAAAAGGAGCCAGTGAGATGACTTTCACTTGTCATTGAGAGCCTGATGGCCTATGTTAGATCTCTGAAACGCACAGAACAGTGGAAGAGAACTCACTCCACAAAGCTGTCCTCTACCCTACACACATTCTATGTCATAAATAAATAATATAAAAGTGAGAATGAGAAACACACTTTTTCTGGAAAGAAGTTGTCTACAAAGGCTGATGTACTGATTAAAATTTGGAACGTTTTGGGTCCTAATTATAATTTATCTTGGGCTATCTTTACCCCGTAAAGACCTATTCTTTGCCTACCTATGTGCTGGACCTAACATCCTATGGTTAACAGATAAAATCCTTTTGGAATGTTTTAACAAAAACCCAAGTTTTCACCACCCAAAAGTCTAAAAACCATCATATAGTATTTAAAACCTATAACTGAGATTTTGCTACTTTGATATATAACCTGCCTACTTAATGTATCTACCAATGATTTTTTAAAAACGCTTTGATTTATGACTTTCTTTTTTCTGTTATCATAGAAATGTGATGAAACTGCTACCACACTGGAACACGGAACTTGGGGTAACCTGTCACACATATCTGACTTCAGAATAAACTTTCTCTTATCCTTTTTCAGGTGAGAACTGTGTTTTTACATTGAAAAAAGAAAAATATAGCCAGGCAGTGGTGGTGCACACCTTTAATCCCAGCACTTAGGAGGCAGAGGCAGGCAGATTTCTCGGAGTTCAAAGCCAGACTGGTCTACAAAATGAGTTCCAAGACAGCCAAGGTTGCTACCCAAAGAAACCCTGTCTTGGAGAGAAAAAAACAGAAAAGTATATTAATATTCTACTTTCTAATAATGAAGGAAATTATGCTATTAAATAAAAAAGCATAAAATAAAATAAATCCATCAACTACCACATAGGTTGAAAGTAAAAGTCAAAATACTGATCAAAATTGAAAAACCAGACAATGCCCAAAGTAAGACAATAAACAGAATTATGAAAAGCACACTATAAAAGTAATTATTAACATAACATATCAAACAAATTCTATCAGTATTCTCAATGCTACTACAAGGACAAGCCTGATCTACACAGTAAGTTCCAGGCCAGCCAGGTCTACAAAGTGAAAGACCCTATCTCAAAACAACTAGCAACACATTAAAAAACTTACATCATAGGCAAATCATCCTTAGGAAGCACAAAATTAAGGTCAAAAACTGAGCACAGATGCAAGATTTGGTACTTTAATCAATTATCACGTACAGTGAAAAATTATAAAAGCAAGCGAAACCAGAAGTAGAGATGTGGTTTGAATGTGAAATGTGCTCCCATTGGCTCGTTTGCTTCCCAGATAGTGGCCTTGTTTGGAAGGATTACAGAACCTTTACAAGTTGGAGTCTCACTGCAAAGAAGTAGGTCACGAGGGGAAGGTCTTGAGGCTTTTCAGTCTGTCCTTCCTGTTCACGTTCTGCTTCCTGAGTATAGATGCAATGTAAACAATAGCTTCCTGCTCCTGTTACCCAGCAGCCTCCCCTGCCTGCTGTCATGTCTTCTCTGCCATGACAGGCTATATGACTTTGAAGTGTAAGACAAACGAAACTCTTTTTCCCTTAAGTTGCTTTTGTCAGGGTATTTTATCATAGCAGTAAAGCAACTGAGACAGAGCCTGGTATTAAGATGTGAGGCCAATGCTATGACAAGCCTGTCTTCCATGTGGTTCTCATGTCTTTGGAACTGGTTAGAGGGTAGAAATATGGAAGTGTTTGGAAATTTGGGAGCCTGTAAGACAAAAATGCTGAGAAGAGCTGGAAAGATGGCTCAGAGGTTAAGAACACTGGCTGATCTTCCAGAGGTCTTGAAATCAATTACCAGCAACCACATGGTGGCTCACAACCATAATGAGATCTGCTGCCCTCTCCTGGTGTGGAGGCATGCATGCAGACAGAACATTTTACAAAATAAATAAATCTTAGGGGGGGAAAAGAATGCTGAGAAAAGCATGAACAGCAGGGCACAGCCCATGCATTTTTAGAGGAAAACAATGACTATCAGGAACTGGGAAAGAGGTCATTTATGTCACATTTGACCAGAAATCTATCTTCATTCTGCCTGCATCCTGAGAACCTAAGTAAAGCTGAATTTAAAGATAATAAACCAAGCTGTTTGGCAGTAGGAATTTTTGAGACAGGGTTTCTCTGTGGTTTTGGAGCCTGTCCTGGAACTAGCTTTTGTAGACCAGGCTGGACTCGAACTCACAGAGATCTACCTGCCTCTGCCTCCCGAGTACTAGGATTAAAGGCGTGCGCCACCACCACCCAGCTTGGCAGTAGGAATTTTAAGACAGAATTGTACCTAGCACTGAAAACTGCTACAGTAGGACACCAGGAAAGGTGTCTTCAGGGAAAAATCCAATGGAGGCTGTCTTGTGAAAATCAAATGCATTTAACAGAAGAAAACCTAAATTAAAGGCATGCCCTGCTCCTCAAAGCAACTACTTAAGAGAAGTTTCAAGGTCAGCACACAAAAGCTAACACAGCTGTACTCCAATGGAGTAAAACTACATCTTGAACTGACACCAGGACTTGGCAATGTCTTCCTTTGGTACTAATTTTGCAATCATGGAAGAGAAAAGATGACAAAGGTCATAGTGTCCTGTATTCCATGTTTTTTGAGAGCGGCTGAGGCCAGGCAATGTGTGACAGGGTCAGAGTCCATATAAGGAGACCCTGAGCCATATATAAAACTATAAAGGTGAGGCCTAGGTTGCAGTGGAAACCCGAGAATACTGGAGGTGCAAGGACCATTAGATGAAGAGAGCTGAAAGCATGGACTGGAGCCAACCCAAGAGAGAATTTACGCTGATGGCAAGAGAACTAAAGCCCAAATTATATCATGACTACGTTATCACCTTTCCATGTTAAAAAGAAGGCATTCCCGGGCCTCTTTTACACCAGAAAACAGAACATTTTATTGGTTTCTTGGGTACTTTTTGTTTTGAGTACTTTAGTTCTTGGGTACTTATGAGTTTTGTGGGAGCTATTTTTTTTCTTTTGGTTTTTCAAGACAGGGTTTCTCTGTAGCTTTGGGGCCTGTGCTGGACTAGCTATTGTAGATAAGGCTGGCCTCAAACTCACAGAAATCTGCCAGCCTCTGCCTCCCAAGTGCTGGGACTAAAGACATGCGTGCCACCACTGCCCAGGAGGTTACTTGTTTTTTGCATTTAGCTTTGTTTTGTTTTTTGAGACAGGGTCTCTCTGTAGCCCTGGCTATCCTGGAACTCTTGTAGACCAGACTGGAAATGAACTCACAGAGATACATCTGCCTCTGCCTCCCAGTGCTAGGATTAAAGGCTTGCACCACTACATATAGTGGTTTTGTGTTTTATAATGCTGGCAATCAAACCTAGAAGGCCTTTATTCATGCTAGGCAAATGTTTGACCACTGACTTATACCCCAGGTAATACATTTTCTTCAAGAAATATTTAAATACAGCTAAGCACACTAGCTCATACCTTCAACCTAAGCACCTGCTAGGCAAAAGCAGGAAGATCTCTGTTAATTCAAAGCCAGCCTGGTCTACAAAATAAGTTCTAGGATTTGGAGAGATGGCTCAGAGGTTAAGAGCACTGACTGCTCTTCCAGAGGTCCTGAGTTCAATTGCTCACAACTATCTATAATAAGATCTGGTGCCCTCTTCTGGCCTGCAAGCATACATGCATAAAGAACACTATACACATAATAAATAAATCTTTTTAAAAAAAGTTCTAAGCTGGTCAGAACTACATAGTAAGACTGTCTCAAAATACTGAGAGAAAAAAAGGGGGGGTCAAGAAGAATCATTAAAAGTAAATAATATTTGGCCAGGTGGTGGTGGTCCACACCTTTAATCCAAGCACTCAGCAGATCTCTGAGTTCAAGGCCAGCCTGGTCTATAAGAGCTAGTTCCAGGACACGCTCCAAAGCTACAGAGAAACCCTGTCTCGAAATAAACAAACAAATAAATAATAAAAAAAAAAGTAAAACCTGGAGTCTGAGTTAACTCAGCATACTTAAGCATACTTAAGCAATTAAGAATATTTACTGTAGGCTGGAGAGATGGTTCAGACTGCTCTTTCAGAGGACCCAGGTTCAATTCCCAGCACCCACGTGGCAGTTCACAACTGTCTGTAACTCCAAGATCTGACACCCTCACACAGGCATATACATAGGCAAAACACCAGTGCAAATGAAATGAAAACAAATTATTTAAAAAAACAAATAAACAAAAAAAACTGCTCTTACAAAGGAGCAAAGATTGGTTCCCAGCGCCCATATCAGGTAGCTCAAATATGCCTGTAACTCCAGTTCCATGGGATCTGACACCATCTGGACTCCACAGGCACCTGCATGTATGAGATACACATAAATTCATGCAAGAACACATACATACTGGCAGATCTCTGTGAGTATGAGGCCAGCCTGGTCTACAGAGCATGTTCCAGAACAGGCTCCAAAAAAGCTGAAGAAACCTTATCTCAGGGGAAAAAAACAAAAACAAAAACAAAAAATAAAAATTATTTGAGCCCAGTGGTGGTGGTGGTGGTGTATGCCTTTAATCCCAATACTCAGGAGGTAGAGGTAGGCAGACCTCAGTGAGGCCAGTCTGGTCTCCAAAGCAAGTTCCAGGACAACCAGGGCTACACAGAGAAACTCTATGTCTCAAAACAAAAAAAACAAACAAGCATGGCAGTGGTCAGCAAAATGGCTCAGAGGTAAATATACTTGCTACCAAGCCAGATGATCTGAGTCCAACCCCCAAACCCAGATGGCAGGAGAGAGCCAACTCCAAAAACTTGCTCTCTAGCCTCCACAAGCATGCACCTATACACATTCACAGAAAATAATTAAAATATAACTTTAAAATTTTTTAATATAAGCAAAAGTTCTATGGGACCAAAAAATATCAGGAAACTGACCTAGTACTACAAGATCTACAATGGAAACCAAAAGAGCTGACTAACACTCAAGTTGAAAAGCATAATAGGCAATACAAAAGTCAGAAGAAATATGGAATAATTTATACCAATTTTCTTTGTTTGTTTTACGAGACAGGGTTTTTCTGTGTAACAGCCTTGGCTGTCCAGAACCAGCTCTGTAGACCAGACTGGACTCAAACTCACAGAGATCCGCCTGCCTCTGCCTCCCAAGTGCTGGGACTAAAGACATGCACCACTTCCACCCAGCTCATACTGATTTTCAACCGGCAAAGTCAAAAAGTTGTTCTTCCTAATACCAACTGTTTCTTTTTTTTTTTTAAAGATTTATTTATTTATTATGTATACAACATTTTGCCTCCATGTATGCCCACAGGCCAAAGGAGGGCGCCAGATCTCAATACAGATGGTTGTGAGCCCCCATGTGGTTGCCGGGAATTGAACTCAGGACCTCTGGAAGAGCAGCCAGTGCTCTTAACCTCTGAGCCATCTCTCCAGCCCACCAACTGCTTCTTAATATCCTACAACAGTCTTTAAAGTATTTTTTGAATTCCAAAAAAGCTAAATGGTGGGGGCAGTGTAGAAAGATGGCTCAGTGGCTGGAATCATTTCTTATTCTACAGTTCAGTTCTCAGCACCTACATCAGGTGGTTCACATCAGTCAGCTCCAAGGGATCTGACACTCTCTCCTGGCCTCCTCTGGTACCTCAACTCACATGGTATATATTCACAGAATACACACATAAACTAAGGAAAGGGGTCACACAAGCATGGAATCAGATCAGTATCTTGCTCAGCCATCCTCAGAGAGCTTCCTTCTACCGTAAATGGGAATAAAAACAGAGACCCACATGGGACAAGGTGTAGAGAGCAAAAGATCTTGCAACACCGAGTCCTAAAAGAGATGTCTCACCAAATTCCTCCCCTCAGAGTTCAAGGAACCCTGCCGAAAAAGAGGACGGAAACTTTTAAGAGCCAGAGAGGGTGGAGGACACCAAGAAAACAGTGCCTTTCAAATACTGCAGGACTAAAGCACACATGAACTCAGAGACTGTGGAGCATGCATAGGGCCTGCACAGGTCTGTGCCAGTTGGGGTCCCAGTGCTGAGAGGAAAAGTGGAAACAAGTCTTCATCCCTACCCAGAAGCTATCTCCAATTGATAACCACTCAGAAAGGAAAAGTCAGCTTTCTCCAACAGAGTCTCACTAAGTACACAAAACACTCTTAAGAACAGACCCATGGGGCTGGAGAGTTGGCTCAGCGGTTAAGAGCATTAAGCCGGGCGGTGGTGGCGCACGCCTTTAATCCCAGCACTCGGGAGGCAGAGGCAGGTGGATCTCTGTGAGTTCGAGACCAGCCTGGTCTT
>NC_022018.1:55996550-55998799 GCF_000317375.1 Microtus ochrogaster
CATTGCCTGCTCTTCCAAAGGTCCTGACTCACAACCATCTGTAATGAGGTCTGGTGCCCTCTTCTGGCCTGCAGGCATACATGTAGACAGAATATTGTATACATAATAAATAAATATTTAAAAAAGTTGTATTCTTTCTATAAAAAAAAAAAAAACAGACCCATGCCCAGCAGTAGAAAATACACACAAACTCAAAGGCATTTTTGGAGGTTCTCTGTCTCATAATGCTTTGTTTGGGCACTATTTTTCTTTTGTCCTTACAGGTCTTTTGGGTATGCATTACAGTTTTCCTGCTGTGTTTTTAAAGGATTTCTGTGTATGAACTTGTATGTCTCAGCATCTATATGTTTCGTGGACTTTTTCTTTGATTCTTTTTCTTCTGTTTCATCCTATTTCAGCTTGTTATTATTTTACCTTATTTATTAATTTTTAGATGCTAGCTTGTACTCTAATGAGATAGGGCAAGAGTGTGGATTTGAGTGGTGAGGAATTCAAGAGGATCCGGAAGGAGTTGGGAGAGGTGGAATCTTATAAAAAGAGTATATTGTATGAAAAAGGTCTACTTTTCAATAAGAAAATTAAAATTTCAAGCCAGGTGGTGATAGCACACACCTTTAATCCCAGCACTTGGGAGGCAGAGGCAAATGGATCTCTGTGAGTTCAATGCCAGCCTGCTCTACAAGAGCTAGTTTCACGACAGGCTCCAAAGCTACGAGAAACCATGTCTTGAAAAACCAAAAAGAGAAGAAAGAAGAAAAAAAAAGAAGAAAGAAGAAAGAAGAAAATTTAAATTTAAAAAGAAAACTAAGGAAAAGCAAAGGAAAGTAAAACAAATACAGCAATGTGGCAATAAGTAAAACGAACAGAAAAAGAACAGACCGAAATACGGAAGTGTCTACAATGATCAGCCAAAGATGTTCATGCCATGCCTTCCATGCATGTGAATAGGGCATACACACAAACACACCCCCCCCCACACACACACATACCTAAAGTAAATAGTTGCAATAAGTGAAGTGAAATGTAGGGAGAAAAAACAAGGCAGAAGAGACATGTACTCTATTGAAAAAATCTACATAGCAGATGAAGAGGCAAAGAAATGGAAACAGATCTGAGATCACTGAAGAGGTAAAACCTAAAGCATGTGGCAATCAATATGGGGTAAAAGATGAAAAAAGGAATCAAAAGCAATTCTAAAATTTATAGTCAGAGAAAAATGAATGCTTTTCCCATTGACAATGGCTTGGCTTATCATGCACTGATTCGGATCTAACAGGAAGGTAAAAAAGAAAGAGAAACGGTAAATAAAGGAGAAGATTTAAAATCTAGAAAAATCTCTCTCCTAGAAGCCTTTCCACATGATGCACCTTATTGGCTCAGTTGAGAGTGTGCTTCCCTAGCATGTACAAAGCCCAAGCTCCAGCCCAAGCAGCATCCACATTTTCTTTACTTTCCAAACACACAACAATTACACTTTATATTTGGTTCAATTTAGGAGTTCTAAAATATTATATTGGGTTAATATATTATAAAAAGGGAAAACTATAATTTATCCCCAGCAAACAGCATGGCTATTTTCTTTTAAATAACCCATAATTTCACTTAGAAATCTATAGAAAATCAAGTAAAAACTGCACAAAGTCAGTAAGCTAGTGTGAAGGTACAGCTGAAACAAACCCTGTGGGTAAACAGGCCTAGCCTGAGACCTACAACTCCATGTCAAATACTGACCTCTCCATCACTATCAGATATCACTATGAATAAGTCCTCAAGTCTACGCTTCTTCTTTATACTGACGGGACTGGTGTTTTCTCGATCCTTCTTCTCTGAGTTATGGCTTTCAGAGGCTTCTTTAATTTTTTTCTTTCTTCGTGGCATCCTTTTGCCTGAAATGCAAGTTCGATAATTTACTCAAAGTATATTTCTAATCAAGAGGCTATTCAATTTGGTCATGTAAAAGCAAATGACAGCCATTTAAGGGAAATGATTCTAGATTTTAGAACTTTTCACTATTCATTAAAATTTTTGTCATTTTTTTCTGCAAAGAAATAGATACTTGTATGCATATCCCTATCTATACAGGTGATGGACATATGTATGCATCCATATAAACACATACAAATAAATCTAATCTCTCTAGTGAAATTTCAATAGCATAAAAACAATTTATCTTGGCTCCTTATACATTAATTTACACAACTGATTTCCTCACGTATACATTAACAATTTACCCAAAAGATCTTTTTTTT
>NC_022018.1:55999299-56003602 GCF_000317375.1 Microtus ochrogaster
CACCACCGCCCGGCAAAAATACTAATACTCTTAATCAGGCGTAATTGCTCCCAGCACATCAGAAAGCAGAAGCAAGAAGGTAACAAGGTAGAAGCTAACCCAGATAACAGAACTATGGTCTCCAAATTTAACAACAACAAAAACCTCAATACCTCAATCTGATAAGGGACTATCCCAAAAATTCCATAGCTAATGTTTATATATTTATATAATCATAGCGTGCATCTAATTGGTCTTAAAAATAAGAATTTGGAGTCAGCTATCAGGGGGTGGAAAGTTGAAGAATCAGCGAAGCAGAGCAGCCAGCCACTAGAGAGTTTTTGCCTCAGTCCCAAAGGGTGATCCTGTCCTCAGACTGACTGCTCCTCAGACTGCACTGAGCTCCTGTCATTTATTTCCCAGTCACATCCCTTCCAGTCTCCACCTCCTCAGCACTGGGATTAAAATTGTGACTCCCAAATACTGGGATTAAAGGTTTGAGCCACACCTCTTGGCTCTGTTTCTCTTTTAGACTGGATCAATTTCATATAGCCCAGGGTAGCCTTAAACTAACAGAGATCTATAACAGAACCTCTGTCTCCCAAGTGTTGGAATTAAAGGTGTGTGCTACCATTGCCTGGCCTCTATGGCTAACTGCTGTGGCTAGTTTTGCACTCTGATCTTCAGGCAAGCTTTATTTGTTACATCATACACAAAATATCACCACGTGTAATAATTTAGATAGCAATGTATTTAAAGGTAAAATACTGAATTACTTCTCAAGACAAAGAACAAAGCAAACAAGTCTGCTTTGGCTCTGTCATGTGCCTATAATACCAGATTACTTGCATGCTGAAGCAGAAGGATTGTAAGGTAGAAACAACACTGAAAAAAATAGAGAGATCATGCCTCAGAAAAAAAAAGAATGTTTGCTTTCATCACCAAAGATTATGGTGGAGGTTCTAGGTAGGTTAATTAAGGTGCCTCAAAGGGCAGAAGATGGCAGCCCTTCTCAGTGGAAGGTGTGTATGTGTTCGTGTGTGTGTTCATATCCACATGTACCCATATACAAGTGAAAATAAAAGATTTCAAACACACCTTGAGCAATAATAGTTATCACTGACAGAATTATAGGCAGAGTTACAGACAGTTCTAAATCACCAGGTGGGATGCAGGGAATTTAAACCAGTGTTCTCTGGAAGAGCAGTCAATGCTCTTATCCACTGATACATCTTTCCATCACCCGATTCTACTTTTTTAGAAGACTTAAGTTTCTTGCCTGCATGTATTATGTGTATCACTGTGTGTCTGGTGCCTGCAGAGGACAGAAGAGGGCGCCCAATCCTCTGGAACTGGAGTTATGCACAGGTGCTGAGAACCAAACCTAAGTCCTCTAGAAGAGCAGTAAGTGCTTTTAAATGCTGAGTCATCTCCCTACACCAGTGGTTCTCAACCTCCCTAATGATGATACCATTAGGTTCCTCATGTTGTAGTGGCCCCAACCAAAAAATTCTTTTTGTTGCGACTTCATAACTGTAACTTTGGTACTGCTGTAAATCGCAATGTAAATAAATGCAAGATATCTGATATGTAACCCTTTTGAAAGGTTGGTTGACCCCAAAGGGTTCAAGATCCACAGATTAAGAACCAATGCTCTACACACTAACTTCTAACAGCATAAAAAATAATAAAACCCTAGCCAGCAGTGGTGGTGCATGCCTTTAACCCCGCCAGTACTTGAGAGGCAGAGACAGGGGTATCTCTGGGTTCAGCACAAAGCTGGTCAAGTCTGATCCACAGAGCGAGTTCCAGATCAGCCAGGGCTACAAAGAAAAACCCTGTCTTAAAAAAATCAAAATCAAAATAATAATATCCTTATGAATAAATTAAACAAAAAGCATATAAAATTTAGAACTAAAAATCTTACACTATTCCTTAAAAGGAGGTTGAAATTAAACTCAGTGGAAGGTGTGTGTGTGTGTGTGTGTTCAAACCCACATGTGCCCACACACAGGAAAAAATGGATGATTTCTGCCGGGAGGTGGTAGCGCACGCCGAGCACTTGGGAAGCAGAGGCAGGCAGATCTCTGTGAGTTCGAGGCCTGCCTGGTCTACAGAGTGAGTTCTAGGACAGACTCCAAAGCTACACAGAGAAACTCTGTCTCGAAAAATCAAATAAATAAGATTTTAAACACACCTTGAGCAATAATAGTTATCACTGACAGAATCAATGGACAAACTTCTAGTTATCTCATACCCACTACAGGTTATTCCTCCCAAGAACTCTTACTACATGGTAGGCATCACTCACTAACACGTTGGGAAACAGGGGAAAAAAAGCAAGTGGCTCTGCTGAGACGACACACGATGCATCTGATTCCAAAACTAGACTTTCTTTGACGTAACTACAAAGCACTGTCTCTCAAAACAAACGCGAAAACCCCACGTGTCGAGCTCACTTCCTCCTCAGCGTTGCCCGTGTTTGATACAACGACTAAAAGCAGTTAGACAGGAGTCAAGTGACCGGATTCATGCCCAGTTCCACCCCTGCGGAGACCACGCTCGGGTCTCGCACGGTTCTGCCTGTCATCGTCCACCGGGGAAACTCAGCCGCTCTACAGACGACGCAAAGTGGTGGATAGCACAGGTTTCAGTCTTTCTCGGATGACTACGGCAGGAGGATCGCGAGTTAGAGGCCATCTTGGCACGCAGTGAGTTCAAAGCCAGGACCACCAGAGAGAGCCGGGAGGTGTCTTAGGCGAGGGACTAGGGAAACCAACTCCCACTCGACAACCAAAGTAGCGAGGGGGAGGCGGGAGCCTAGTCCCGTCCTCGAAGTCTGTTAGTCGGGCCGGCGACGAAGAAGCCAGCTCGCTCTCGGGAGGCTGTGGGCGCGCAGGGCCCAGGAGGCCGCGGGCCGCCCTCACGGGGAGGGTGCACCAGGGGCTCGGAAGCGAGGGCCCGTCCCGAGCCGCCTGCGCGGGCCCGCGTGGGCTCCCGCCCGGCCGAGCGGCCTACTTGTTAGGCGGCGCGCCTCAGGTGGAGCAGCCGCCGGTGGGCAGAGAGCGAAAAGCAGGCGCGACCCTGACGGCCGCAGGAGACCTAGGCGCTGCGTACTCACCGTGGCTCCCGCCGCTCCACTGAGCGCCTCCCGAACGCTGGGGGTCGCGAGCGGCCGCAACTCCTCAGAAAGTGGAGAGCGCGCCAGGGGGTGGGGGGAGCACGGGGGCGGGGCAGGGACGGGGCGCGCTGGCGCAAGCTCGGGGCAGCGTGGGCCGAACCACCCGGAAGCCACGCCCTCAAGCGTGCTTTGGCTAGAACTTGGCCATGGTTTGAAGGAAACCACTAGGGTCTCATATATCTATAGTAAAATCTTCGAAATCAGCTCTGCTACATCAAGCCTCCTCTGGCACTTTATTTGTATGAATTTTGAGTTACACTGAAATTAAATATTTACGTAACTACTTAGAAACTCTCGGATAGTAAATTAATGTCTGATCGTCTCAGTAGAAAGCAGAATACCCTGAAACTCAGCTATGGCACGTAGCAATTAGAACGGAACACTTCTGATGATTTGATGTGATGCATTTTTATAACAATGTCATTTGTAGAAAAATAGAGATGTGGCTGGAAAGATGGCTTAGTGGTTAAGAGCATGTACTGCTCTTGCAGAGGTCCCAAGTTTGGTTACTAGAACCCACATAGGGTGGCTCACAACTGCCTGTAACTCCAGCTCTAGGCATCTAATGCCTTCTAACCTCTGCAAGTCTGGCATTCATACACATACATAGATATAAAACCAAAGCTTTAAAATACTGAAACTTCTACAAGTGAGCATAAGTTCCAGATAGCCCATTTCTTTGAAAAAATAAATGCCAATAGCAGAAATATCTAATACAGGAAAGATGAATAAAACATGAAATATTCATACAATAAAATTCTACAGTTAAAGCTCAACTGAATCCTATGTAACATTTTATAGCCCCTAACAAATCTTACTGATGCCAGGCCTTTAATCCTGGAGCTCAGAAGGCCTTGGCAGACAAGCCAGACCAGCCAGGGCTACATTTCTCAAAAAAAAAAAAAGGGGGGTGGGGTGGGGGAGTAGTAGTAGTCTTACTGAAATAATAGCAAGCCAATAAATATGAACAAATATCAAAAGATTTGCACAAACTTAAAGAAAACAGTATATATTAAATATTAAATGTGAGTGTTCCTACCTCTATTTTTGTATAAGAGTATGCTTATAACTTTGTCTATATTGTATTGACACATCTACCATATTACAATGTACATTTCTACCTCTGATACTATTTATATAATA